>NW_028318250.1:6345000-6658750 GCF_062004578.1 Staurois parvus | reverse complement strand
TAAATATGAACCAACACGCTCACCATGTTTCCAAATCCTCTCCTATGTCAGGGGACATAATGGTAAACGGTTTATAGATTTACAATTTTTATTCCATGATATAGCTCATGCTTGTATGACAATTACTTGTTTTATGCTTGAGATGCTTTATCTGGCCTTTTTACCTATCTATTTATCTTTGTACGAACGTGTATGCTTTTTTGTACTGCTAATTACCTGAATTCCTAAAATATTAAATAAAATCAGTTTAAAAAATTAACCATTAAAACATTAAAAGAACCATAAAATGAAAAAGGTATTGGACACACAAGTATGTATAATATTTGCAGTACTCATTACAGGGTAAAAATTTAGCAGTGCAATCCACTGACAGTGTCTCAACATTGTTGCATGCAAGCTATTATATGTACAGAAATATGAAGCATGGATTAGATGCATGGTTCATTTTACCTACCTAGATGAGTTGATTAAAACTGTAGAATTTGTTTTCTTACCTCTAGTGATGACTCCTTCTAGGCGTATGATGTTGGGATGGTCAAATTGTCCCATTATGCTAGCCTCTGCCAGAAATGAACGCTTCTGTTTTTCTGAGCAGCCAGCTCTGAGAGTCTGTATTGCAACTGGAAGTTCTCTTTTGCTTGGTAGTTTCAAGCAACCCTTGCAAATTTCACCATATTCCCCTGAAATACAATATAGATTTGAAAATGGTATATACTGTATCATCATATCATCTAAACGTTTAAAAAAGAACACCAGAAGTGTCTCTGCCTGTAGTAGGAACAGAAGATTGTAGATTCAACTAGACAGTGCATACAATATTATTTGATTTCCATGCTTTGATTGTGTAATATATATATATATATATATATATATATATATATATATATCTCAATCAGCCAATCACATGACATTGATGCAATGCATTCAGACATATAGATGTGGTGGAGACCACTTGCTGAAATTCACACTGAGCATCAGAAAGGGGGTGAAAAGGGATTTAAGGGACTTTGAATGTGGCATGGTTGTGAAAAAATAAATGGATTTTTACTAACACATTATCAGTTGGCTAAAGTGGACACAGATTCATAGCTAATGGTAAAAAAATTGTTTTGTATCATTCAATTTAAACATTTTATTATTAGCAAAACCATTTATTTTGATTTAACTGGAATTAGCCTTAACATTAAAGTTACTGTAAATAAAGCATACCAGAAACAGCTCAATAAAATTCAATGTATAGTTCTGTGCTCTGGCTCACTGGGGAGATACTGTAGATGTTGATGCATAAAAGGAATTGTGAATCATCAAAACAGTTTATATACATACACTTTTTACATATATTATATATATTAATAGATTACACATATTTCTGAAAACTAAAAGGAAAAGCCCCCCAATTTTTTTTTGTTGGTGACTTTGTTAGGGAAAATAGTTCCCATACACTATACCCATGATACCAGCACAAGAAGTTAAAGGCATAGTCCATCTTTCAGAAAAATGTAATCAATGCACCAACTATGACCAAAGGGAACAGTCTCATGTATTGCTTACCTCCAGTCTATACTGGTAGAAGTAATGAATGAACACAAATATGGTGACATGCCCACCTTACTGCCGGCTGTCCTGCTGAGCCCCTTTGTCATTATGTCAGATGGGACTTAGTAGTAGTAGTATATTCATTCATAGATCTTGGTGAATGGATGACAAAACTGTGTGGGCAATGTCACTCCCAGCCACACTCAAATTCAAAAAAGATGTCTGCAGGGAAAAGCACCCACAATTCAGGAAAGGGGGGACATTTTGATGTTGGGGGTTTAGGTTTCCAACCATGCTTTTTGCTACACCCTGAATTTGGTTGCAGCATGAAACAGGGTCCAAAAGGTGAACTAAGCCTTTACCCTAGGCTCATAATACTGCAGGCTGTGTGGCCCAAGTTTGCTTGGGCACCGCTACCCATTTATTTGAATGGGCTGCTGTGCCCGCATATTCCGTAGAAAAAAAGGCACTTGCACCTTTATAAAACACAGCTGCAGGGAAATTGCATCGTCTTTTTGACCATGCAGTTCTCACACCCATAAACAAGCTATGGGCTGAGATGTGTGAGGGTGTTATTCAGAATGAATGGCAGCCATGCGCATCTTGTAAAAGCAGGATTTGGCTGCAGGTGGTTGCTGGTGCGGGAACAGGTGCGATTCCTGCACCCACAACCAGCCTGCTGCAGACAAATTTGAACCTACCCTGAAGGCAGAATGGGTCACTAGTGCAGGGAGGCAGAGACAACTTTAAAAATCTTATAGAGAACATTTTTGTTGCTGTCTCTGTCTCCCCTGTAGAGACTTCCCATCACTATCTGGCCTTTCAATGCCCTCCTAGGAGTCTATGGAACTCTATGGTTCTTGCAGAAGTTGCTAGTGGTTCCTTGAGCAATGAGAAAATACTGCCTCTCACATAAGTTACCACTGGCACCAATTTTTTTTCAGCTATCTGTAACAAAACTATTCTTCCCACTGGCCACCAATGTAAGAGATATTCTTCCCACTGACCACCAGTGTAATAGGACCCTTCTCCGCCAATCACCAATAAAAGGGGGCCTCTTCACCACTAACCACAAAGGTAACAAAGCACTTCACTGACTTGCCAATGGACACTACACTGACCATCATTATGTATAGAGACTTCAATGACCACAGTGCAAGGGGCATTTTTCAACTGACCACTAATGTGAGGTAACACTACATTTTTCACAGTCTGCATTTCATTTCCAGCAACTAATATTATGCGTTTCATTTCCTTAATATTACTGAAAATAATTTTGTCTTACACAGGAGCCCTGGAAGTCAAAAGCCCTTAATTTGATGCATACTTTACTCATTTTTTATATACTTATTTCCTTAACCAGCTGTTTGCACTAATGACCTGTGAGCTATATACATAATAATTATAAGCAGGGGTTCCCTGAGACCTGTAAGGTAATTTAAGGGTTTTTTAGGGGAATTTTAGGAGTAGCAAGATGGTGTCCACGCCAGAAGTGCGTCACCACGTACCGGCGTGGACGCCGTATTGCTACTCCTAAAACCTATGCAAACTACACCCATAGCATGTGGTTTAAATGCTTGTTTTCTGTTGATACCAAGTGAGTTGGCAATTGGCGGTGCTATGTCTTTCTGTTTACATTAAATGGTATTACACTATGGAGGATCTCTCTTTTATGTCATTATTAAGATCTATATGTGAGTTGGCTGTATTATGTTTACGCACATCTGAAGGGAACCAGAAGGGGACCTGAGATGCTAAATGCACACTACTGATGTGGTCTTTACTATTTGGAAGGATACCATAGAGGGGAATCCATTTGTGATCCCACAAGCATTTTGGCCCATTTGGTCACGGTAAGGAGGTGATGAGGCAATTCAGCCATTTTTGGATTTTATCATTAGTGGCTGTAATGCACATCCACTGCATGGAACACTTGGCATACGTGCACTTTTTTTGGACTTTTACAATTATTTATTTTAATTTATACTGTTTTTTACTTTTATAAGTATATTTCACTATACAATTATTTTTAGTCATTTTTGGTATATTTATATGTGTTACCAATTGGGGAAGATTGTTGGGTGGTTTTCATATATTTGTTTTAATATTTGGAGTTTTTTTTTTAAGTTCCCACTAACCATGAGTCACTTTATATAGGAGTTATATCCCCCTTTGCAGGGATTCACTTTCATGCGGCAATTGTTTGGTTTGATTTTTTTAGGCTGATTTTTAGCCACTGATCCCAATTAGGGATTTGGGTTGTCTGTTTGTTACTTTGTGTGTGTGTTCACTAAATTGGGTCCAATTAGGACCACATGTTTTTCACATTTTTCCTGTCACTTCAAGATCCCAGAGAGGATCAGATCACTATACAGTATATGTGTCACAGTATATGTTTTTTATTAATATCATATTTTTATATGTGTTTATATTAATTTTTATGTAGTAGCGCTACACCATTATATTTATATTCTCAGCACTATTTCCCTTATAGGTATAAGTTTTGGGTGTCATCAGCTTTATAGTTATTTATTTTATTTATTTATTTATTCATTTACTTCATAGTGCAGGAGGCAAAATCATTATTATTGTCTACAACTCTTAGGACTCGTTTACACTTGCTTCAACTTCAGCACCCATTAAAGAGCCTAATGCTTCAACATGCTTTTTTGATTAATTTTTCATGCTTCTGTGATGCTTTAATGATGTTTTGGTGGTGCTTCAATGATGCTTCAGTGGTGTTTCAATGATGCTTCGGTGGTGCTTCGATGATGCTTCAAGGATGCTTCGGTGGTGCTTTGATGATGCTTCAAGGATGCTTCGGTGGTGCTTTTTTTTTAACTTTAATAAAGCTTGGCAGATGCCATGTGGATGTTGATATCCCATACCTGCAATACCTCAAAAACAAAATGAATCTAAAGCTGAATAAAAGCTTCTCAAAAGCTGCAGGTGCTGTAAGCGAGCTTTGCCATAGACATCTATGGAGGCTTTGAAGATGCTTTGAAGCACCACTAAAGCGAAATGGGGTATAATTCTTGAAGCAAAACAAAGCAAACGCATCAGGTAAACAAGACTGTAATTAAACCATTTTATTTAGTGACAGGTGCTTTGATTGGCATTCAGAGTGTTTTAAAAAAGCCTGTCCATTGCCATGTTGTGAAGCTAGTATACATGAGCCCCCCATCATCACAGTGCACACACTTGTCTGATCACATGCAGTAAAAGCAGTCTATGAGCTCTTTCTGAAGCTCCCTGTGTGATATCAGTTTATTCTTTCATTTTTCAGCAATCATCTTTACAGTTTTCATCCAAACAGTCATCATGGCTCTGACAGCCACATAGGAGGTCTTACACGGTATTGTGCTCATGATCATACCAACGTTTCCATCTACTCCACTTATTGCCTGCTTTTGCTTAAAGGACTGTAAACAACTTAGCCAACTTAGTCTCATGTCTGCAATATTTACAAGCTTATGAGCCAGAACAGCACTAAAGCAGCCCATAGAATAGTCATTTTTTTCTGGCACCCAAGAAGGCGTGCTTCCAAGCCATGGATCTGTGTGTGAATGTCCATTCACACAGAGATCCATGGCTCGGCCCCTCCCTCTCCTGATTGGCTCACTGTCTGTGATTGAGAGCAGCAGGAGCAAATGGCTCCTGCTGCTGCCTCAGCTAATCAGGAGTGAGAGTCCCCAGAGAGCCGAGGCTCAAGTGGACATCGCTGGATTGGGATGGGGCTCAGGTAAGTGTCGAGAGAGGGGGGACTGCTACACACAGAAGTTTTTTTTACCTTTGTGCATAGAATGCATGAAGGTAAAAAACCTGGAGCCTTTAGAACCATTTTAATATTCTAGTTATTCTTTAATAGAGTTTGTAATATGTTGATGATGCATTAACATTTAATGCACTGTTGAGATTATTTACAGACAGAAAAATGGGAAATCTTTCATAATGCTGTTGAAAAAGTACAACAAACACAATGTTCTGCTATACATTATACTGATGAACAAAAGAGTGTACTTTATCTTTGTCCTCCAGCGTTGTTAGGCTATAAGACTATATTAACATTATTATTTTTTGCAAATACTTATATGTTCCAGGTGCCCATCAAGGTGAAACATTTCCGCTGTCATGGAAACTAAAGTATGGCAAGTGCTTACAGTAGACTATTTAACAGTGTGATCACTGTGCTTCAAGGCTGTGGATCAATTGTTTAAATATCAGAACATTCACTTCTAACGGTGGCAACTGGATATACTAACGCTATTATTACAAATTACTTATATTTTTTGAATGGCAATTATAAGGAGAAATTCCTGCTGACATGAAAAGCGAAGCATGGTAATGCTGTTAATAAGATTTTAGACATAAACATAATGGCTCCTTTCTTATACAATTTAAAATGTATGTCTGGGCAAAAAAAAAATTATTAAATCGTATTTAGCACTGCAACACACACATTTCCCCATGTTGTCTGTCTTTGAAAAGATTGCAGCTACACAAAATACCTGTTGATGTGTAAGAAATCCAGTTATCTTGTAACTTCATGTATAATGTGTTCCACCCAAAAGGGGAAGTTCCGCTGTTAGGACTGGTCCCCAGAAATTGCCAGGTATCTGCTCTAACTTCTGCTGAGATTGCCTAGGCGATTGGAAGTGGAAGTTGTCCTCCCCCTCCCTCCCTGTAGTCTTCTGGGACACGTGACAGGTCCCAGAAGACTACTGGACCATTCAGAAAGTGCAGAGCAACTCGCGCATGTGCAGTGGGCACCGGCTGTGAAGCTAGGTGCCCACACTGAAGATGCCAGCACCGGAAACACAGGACAGCCAGTGAAATGGGTGGGACCAAAGGACAGGTGAGTTGCTGTTTTTTAAAAGTCAGCAGCTACAGTTTTTTCAGCTACTGACTTTTATTTTTTTACAGTTTGGCTGGAGCTCCACTTTAACGGCTCTGTCCCTACTGCACTGAAATTCCAAGCAGGTAGATTGGGTAAAGCTCAACTCCAAAAAAATAAAACATCCACCTTTGAAGTGCCTCCCACTGCGTTGCATAATTGCTCATTATGTCTAGGGAAGATTTAAAGAGGCTTTTTCACTTACCTGATTCCTCGCTCCAGCCCACTCCAGTTCTCTCCTCCTCCTGAAGTTCCAGTCTGTGGGGGAGCCTTGGCATCATCATATACTGTACAGGGACATTAACCTTTTATAGTGCGACGAGGAGGCTGGAGTTTAACCGGAGCTGGTCACAGCTTGCAGAGAAACTGCAGGTAACTAATAGGAGCAAGGAACGGAAATTATTTACTCCCTTTTCCTAGGCTCCAAAACTAAATGAGATGTTTTTTATTTTTTTTTATTTTTCTGGAGTCGAGCTTTAAATTACTAAAAGGTCAGAGACTATTCACTTAGCAAAGTTAATATTCACTATGCTAAATGAATTATCACTTAATAAGGTGAAGCTGATTTCACACCAATCATCTAATGTTGTCCAAGAAACAAATCCTTGCTCATAACTAGATAAAGTGAACACATCTTCACCTTATTTACTTTGGTTGGTGAACATGCTCTTTGAAAATTAAACGGTCTTTACACGCTTAGTAAATAATGCTGTCACCACAATGTCACCACAATGTCACCACTAAAAGGACTTTGGCTAAATCAGCAGGTATTTTTCTGTATCTGCAATATTTTTTAAAGTGATATACCATGGGAAAATGCACATGTATTGCAGAGATGTAGTAATTGTGCTTTTTTTGCCAAGACATACACCTTAATTTTATACAATTTAATTAAAGTAGTGTGAAACAAAACATGCTTTACAAGTGTGTTTTCCAACAGTTTTACAGAACCTCTTGTACAAATGATTCCAAAAGTGACAAGGTCACATCACCAATCTCCAAATATATATTTTTTTCATAAGAGGCATCACTATTCACCAAGTTTAAATTATTATACAAATATAATATAATTTTAATATAACTTTTTTGAATATATAAATGTACTTCAAATTCATCTGACATTTCTATAAAAGGAAGAATTTTCAAAACATTTGTAAATTACATTTTTACAGTTCAGGTATTCATCAAAAAAAACTTCATCAGAGATGCATAATTAAATGTAATTAGCATCTTAATCCTAATAAAATATGTGCAGTATATACTCTTTGTGTAATGCCAATTTAATTAATGCTCTGTAATTAAAGAAGTGGGAGAAAGTACAATCTACTAAATAGCAATGATTACAATTAAGATGTTATTGATTGCCATTGCTAATTAGTAGCTTTGGTTGTCATAATTCAGTTTACTGGTGAAAATGATATAACAGAGAACATAAAGCAGGTTATAAGCCCTGATTGAATTAAACATACAATGAGCAGACAATACTTGCAGATGAACATGTTGATTAGTGAAGTAGAATGATTAACTTGAAGTAAAACTTAGAGGATGCAAGACTGATTAATTATTTCTCTTGTCATTGTGTAATACACACTTGTCCAATAATGCAACCTCCTAAATGACTAAAAAGTTGGTTCTCATAATACTCAGATCTCATAAGATACAGTACATGTTGAAATATTAAATTACATTTTATTTAACTTTTTCACTGCCAGGACCTGCTTCCTGCTTTTCACCACAAATGATGGAACCGGTCCTGCTATTTTTACTTACAGTGGGGCAAAAAAGTATTTAGTCAGCCACCAATTGTGCAAGTTCTCCCACTTTAAAATATTAGAGAAGCCTGTAATTGGCATCATGGGTAGACCTCAACTATGAGAGACAAAATGAGAAAAAAAATCCAGACAATCACATTGGCTGATTTGGAAAGATTTTTTTTGCAAATTATGGTGGAAAATAAGTATTTGGTCAATATCAAAAGTTTATCTCAATACTTTGTTATATATCCTTTGTTGGCAATGACAGAGGTCAAACGTTTCCTCCAAAGGTTTTCTATGGGGTTGAGATCAGGAGACTGGCTAGGCCACTCCAGGACCTTGAAATACTTCTTACGAAGCCACTCCTTCGTTGCCCGGGCGGTATGTTTGGGATCATTGTCATGTTGGAAGACCCAGCCACATTTCATCTTCAATGCCCTTGCTGATGGAAGGAGGTTTGCACTCAAAATTTCACGATACATGGCCCCATTCATTCTGTCCTGTACATGGATCAGTCGTCCTGGTCCCTTTGTGGAGAAACAGCCCCAAAGCATGATGTTGCCAGCCCAATACTTCACAGTAGGTATGGTGTTCTTTGGATGCAACTCAGCATTCTCTCTCCTCCAAACACAACGAGTTGTGTTTCTACCAAACAGTTCTATTTTGGTTTCATCTGACCATATGACATTCTCCCAATCCTCTTCTGGATCATCCAAATGCTCTCTAGCAAACTTCAGACGGGCCCGGACATGTACTGGCTTAAGCAGGGGGACACGTCTGGCACTGCAGGATCTGAGTCCCTGGCGGTGTAGTGTGTTACTGATGGTAGCCTTTGTTACGTTGGTCCCAGCTCTCTGCAGGTCATTCACTAGGTCCCCCCGTGTGGTCCTGGGATTTTTGCTCACTGTTCTTGTGATTATTTTGACTCCACGGGGTTAGATCTTGCATGGAGCCCCAGATCGAGGGAGATTATCAGTGGTCTTGTATGTCTTCCATTTTCTAATTATTGCTCCCACAGTTGATTTGTTCACACCAAGCTGCTTGCCTATTGCAGATTCAGTCTTCCCAGCCTGGTGCAGGTCTACAATTTTGTTTCTGGTGTCCTTCGACAGCTCTTTGGTCTTCACCATAGTGGAGTTTGGAGTGTGACTGTTTGAGGTTGTGGACAGGTGTCTTTTATACTGATAACAAGTTCAAACAGGTGCCACGGATACAGGTAATGAGTACAGGACAGAGGAGCCTCTTAAAGAAGAAGGTTCAGGTATGTGAGAGCCAGAAATCTTGCTTGTTTGTAGGTGACCAAATACTTATTTTCCACCATAATTTGCAAATAGATTCTTTCCAAATCAGCCAATGTGATTGTCTGGATTTTTTTTCTCATTTTGTCTCTCATAGTTGAGGTCTACCTATGATGCCAATTACAGGCCTCTCTCATCTTTGTAAGTGGGAGAACTTGCACAATTGGTGGCTGACTAAATACTTTTTTGCCCCACTGTAAGGTAAAATCAATATATACAGTGAAGCAGTGCAGCGCTGAAAGCAAAACACAGCCTGAATCCAAAATGATTAAGAAAGAAGATTTAAATAAATAGTAGAAATAAAAAGTCCAAAATTTCTTCTTTATGGTGCTTTCTTCCTTTTGCAATCACCAAGTGCTTCAAACAAAAAAGTGCAAAATTCAACCACCAGATGTCTGCTCACCTCCAGCTCACATAGTACTGTTTGGTCTAACTGCACTTTTGGTCCCACAATGGACACTGAAAATCAACTTGATAGATTTCAACTGTAGTTCACACCTTGTTCAGAATACAACTCTCACCAACACTTCACCTCATAAATAAAAAACTTTGTGAGCAAATTGGATCATGCTTTATTGTTTTTTTTGCCTTCCTCTGGGCCAACTGTGGGTATAGGATAGTGTATATGGAGGTTTTCAATGCGTGTGTGTGTGTTGATTGAACTTAATGGACTAGTGTCTTTTTTCAACCAGATTAACTATGTACGTATGTAACTTTATTGGAGATGTTTCACCTACCAAAGGATTTATATTTCCATTCCTGAGATGTACACAGCTCTACCCCACAGCATAGCCCTGTCTATCAAGGAAGCAGGAGAATCAACACACACATTATTCTCTCACTTGGCCCTCAAGTGCTTATGCTTATCTAAGCATGTCTGCTAATAGAAGAAACTTAAAATAAGGTTAGTTTTAATCACCAGGTACAATTATAACCAAAGTCAAACTGTTTTTTGTTGTTTGAGATAAAGTGGGGAGGGGTTAGAACACCTGTCAGGTTTTTATTGCTGTCTGTGGCTCTGTTAGGTAGATTCCCCCCTCTCTATTTGTCCTTTTTACCATTAACACTGAGAGTGAAAGTGAAAGAAAATCTAAAATTTTGGAATGTTGCCAAGAGGGATTTCCTCTCACTTCCTGTTTTGGCTATAGGACAGGAAGTGAAGGGCAATATCCCCAATGGGACACAGATGTTAAAAAAAACTGACAGGGTTTATAACCCTCCCTTACACTATCCAAAAATGAAAAAAATGTTTTGTCCTGTTCAACTTTAAAACCCTGTTGTAGTCATGCCATGTTTTTATTTTTCATAACTGCCTCCCGCCCACCATATAAGGAAATGACGGGAGGGAAGTGGTTCTCTCATTCTGGAAGGATGTCATATGACATCCTCCCACTCTAGCTGTGCATGCGCACCCCCTGGGGCACGCGGTGTGGCGATCGGTACTGCGCTGCATCCCTGGGACACAGTGGATCACCATTTGCAGTAAAGAGCCAATGACGTAGGCTCTATCATGTGATAAGCTGTGTCCAATCACAGCTGATCACATGAAAATAGGAAATGCTGGTTATCGGCAGTCCTCTCCTCATGCTGACAGCGCGTGAGGAGAAGAGAGATGGTAATCAGCATTCCTCAGAGGGGACATGTACAATGATCATCAGGGCACTGATCAGTGCACTGATGATCAATGTAGCCATATCAGTGACACCTGTCAGTGCCCATAATTGTCACCTGTCAGTGTCCATCAATGCCACATACCAGTGCCCATCAATGCACATCAATGCCACATATCAGTGAACATCAATGCCACATATTAGTGGCCATCAGAGCTGTCTTTCAATGCCAACTTTCAGTGCCAGCCAGTGCTGACTATCAGTGCCAGTAAGTGCCGCCTATTAGTTCCAGTCAGTTCTACCTATCAGTGAAGCATAACAGTGCCACCTATCAGTGCTCTTCACTGCAGCCTCATTAGCGCACATCAGTGAAGGAGAAAAATTACTTTTTTACAAAATTTTATACCAGAAACTAAGAAAAAACTTCTTTTTTCAAAGTGTTGTCTTTTTTAGTTTATTTAGCAAATAAATAAAAAAACCCAGTGGTGATTAAATATCACCAAAAGAAAGTTCTATATGTCTAAAAAAAATGATAACAATTTAGTTTGGGTACAGTGTTGCATGACTGCACAATTGTCATTCAAAGTGCAACAGCACTGAAAGCTGAAAACTGGCCTGGGCAGGAAGGTGGTAAAAGTGCCGTTAGGCAAGTGGTTAAATAAATGTTTTGCCCATTTCAGCTTTAAAACCCCATTGCTGTCATACCACGTTTTTATCTTTCTTAATTGTTGAAAAGGAGTAAAGGTTATGTCAGTTCTTCACTGCATTTTTTTTACTCATGTGTTGGATATCTTTTTTGCTTTCTACCATGGTAACTACACATGAAGTAAGTTCAGTGAGAATCACACCAAAGGGCACACAGACAGCAAACAAAAAACCTGAGCCATTTTATTTCTCCTCCCTCTCCCCTTTCTATCAAATGTTTACATAAATGTCCTAACTACAGCTAAGCTTTTAACCGCTTCCCAATCGCCCTATAGCAGAAATACTACTACAGGGCAGCACGTGTGTGCAAAATCACACATATATATGTGATTTTGCATTTCCGGGTAGGAAAATTAATAGCTGCCTCCATTCGTGTCAATGACCAGGTGATTACTCACCAGCACCCAGTGATTACTGAGGATCTCCAACAGGGAGAAGGACTGTTTTGTTTACTGTCCACAGCACAGCCATCCAAAGAAATGTGCTTCCAGTGAAGCAGACTGACACGGACTCTTATGTAAAACACTCCCAGCACACAGTTAGCCCTTTGATCGCCCCTCATGTTAACCCAGTGGTTCTCAACCTTTCTAGCGCCGCGACCCCTTAATACAGTTCCTCATGTTGTGGTGACCCCCAACCATAAAATTATTTTCGTTGCTACTTCATAACTGTAATTTTGCAGTAGGAGGAATAGTGCCACGTCATTGGTGTCATTGGGAGGAATAGTGCCCCATCATTGGTATCAGTGGGAGGAATAGTGCCCCGTCATTGGTGTCAGTGGGAGGAATAGTGCCCCCTTCATTGGTGTCAGTGGGAGGAATCGTGCCCCGTCATTGGTGTCAGTGGGAGGAATAGTGCCCCGTCATTGGTGTCAGTGGGAGGAATAGTGCTCCATCATCGGTGTCAGTGGGAGGAATAGTGCCCCATCATCGGTGTCAGTGGGAGGAATAGTGCCCCATCATCGGTGTCAGTCGGAGGAATAGTGCCTCATCATCGGTATCAGTGGGAGGAATAGTGTCCCATCATCGGGATCAGTGGGAGGAATAGTGCCCCATCATAGGTGTCAGTGGGAGGAGGAATAGTGCCCCATCATAGGTGTCAGTGGGAGGAGGAATAGTGCCCCATCATTGGTGTCAGTGGGGGGAGGAATAGTGCCCCATCATTGGTGTCAGTGGGGGGAATAGTGCCCCATCATTGGTATCAGTGGGAGGAATAGTGCCCCATCATTGGTGTCAGTGGGAGGAATAGTGCCCCGTCATTGGTATCAGTGGGAGGAGGAATAGTGCCCCGTCATTGGTATCAGTGGGAGGAATAGTGCCCCGTCATTGGTGTCAGTGGGAGGAATAGTGCCCCGTCATTGGTGTCAGTGGGAGGAATAGTGCCTCGTCATCGGTGTCAGTGGGAGGAATAGTGCCTCGTCATCGGTATCAGTGTGAGGAATAGTGCCCCGTCATCGGTATCAGTGTGAGGAATAGTGCCCCATCATCGGTGTCAGTGGGAGGAATAGTGCCCCATCTTCGGTATCAGTGGGAGGAATAGTGCCCCTTCATCGGTATCAGTGGGAGGAATAGTGCCCCATCATCGGTGTCAGTGGGAGGAATAGTGCCCCATCATCGGTGTCAGTGGGAGGAATAGTGCCTCATCATCGGTATCAGTGGGAGGAATAGTGCCCCATCATTGGTATCAGTGGGAGGAATAGTGCCCCATCATTGCTGTCAGTGGGAGGAATAGTGCCCCATCATTGGTGTCAGTGGGAGGAGGAATAGTGCCCCATCATTGGTGTCAGTGGGGGGAGGAATAGTGCCCCATCATAGGTGTCAGTGGGGGGAATAGTGCCCCATCATTGGTGTCAGTGGGGGGAATAGTGCCCCATCATAGGTGTCAGTGGGGGGAATAGTGCCCCATCATAGGTGTCAGTGGGGGGAGGAATAGTGCCCCATCCTTGGTGTCAGTGGGGGGAGGAATAGTGCCCCATCCTTGGTGTCAGTGGGGGGAGGAATAGTGCCCCATCCTTGGTGTCAGTGGGGGGAGGAATTGTGCCCCATCCTTGGTGTCAGTGGGGGGAGGAATAGTGCCCCATCCTTGGTGTCAGTGGGGGGAGGAATTGTGCCCCATCGTTGGTGTCAGTGGGGGGAGGAATCGTGCCCCATCCTTGGTGTCAGTGGGGGAGGAATAGTGCCCCATCGTTGGTGTCATTTGGGGGAGGAATAGTGCCCCATCGTTGGTGTCAGTGGGAGGAATAGTGCCCCATCATTGGTGTCAGTGGGAGGAATAGTGTCCCATCGTTGGTGTCAGTGGGAGGAATAGTGCCCCATCATTGGTATTAGTGACACCAATGATGGGGCACTATTCCCACTGACACCAATGATACTTACCTTGCAGACCCCTGCTCCAGCCTGGGCTCGCTCGCTCCCTCCCTCTCCCATGGTACCGACACTTACCTGTCAGATGTCTTCCTTCTCCGGCAGCTCTCCTACTCTTCACTCGCTCGATCTTCGCGGTGCCGCTCGGCTCCTCCTCTCCAAGCTCCACCTCCTTGCCGGTGATTGGCCGCCTGTGTGCCTCTCCTGAGCTACAGTGCCAGCGGCCAATCACAGGCGAGGATTGATCTCGAGGTGTGTCCAGATGACAGGGGCGGCATGTCATCCCGCCCACACCTGGAGACGGCGGTGGCGGCGGTGGCGGCGAGGAGCGGTGTCTTGCTTCCTAAGACCATCGGAAATATGTGTTTTCCGATGGTCTTAGGCGACCCCTGTGGAAGCGTCGTTCGACCCCCAAGTTGAGAACCGCTGTGTTAACCCCTTCCTGCCCAGTGCCATTAGTACAGTGTCAGTGCTTTTTTTTAGCTCTGATCATTGTATTGGTATCACTGGGGATGTCAGTGACAGTTAGTGAGCTCCCCCCCAGTGTCTGAATGTCTTCCGCAGTCCCGCTATAAGTTGCTGATCACCGCCATTACTAGTAAAAATTAAAAAAATGTTAAAAGTCCAGTATCTATACCGCCATTTGTAAAGGCTAAAACCTTCATGTAAACCAATTAATTTACATGTATTGGGATTTTTTTTAGCAAACACGTAACAGAATACATTTTGGCCTAAATGTATGACAAAATTTGATTTTTAAAATTTTTTTACTGGACATGTTTAATAGCAAAAAGTCAAAAATATAGTTTTTTTCTCAAAATTGTCAGTCTTTTTTTTTATAGCGCAAAGAATTGAAAATGCACAGGCGATCAAATACCACCAAAAGAAAGCTCAATTCATGGGAAAAAAGGACGTCATTTGGGTGCAGCATTGCATGACCGTGCAATTGTCAGTTAAAATAACGTAGCGTCGTAACGCAAAAAATGGCCTGGTCAGGAAGGGGGGTAAATCCTTTGGAGGGCCAGTGGTTAATTAAACTTGTGAATGTGGTTTTCTGAAAAAAAAAAGAAAATATGCCCACTGCTTTTGATATGTCTGTAAGATAAAAACAGTATCATTGTCAAGTTGTAAGGAACATGATGATCGTCAAGTAGTGAATGCACTATTTTCGCTGCGGTCCAGGGTGATGCAGTCCATTTAAAATGAATAGGCTCAAATCACACTGCACTGAACCCCATGTGAATCACACAGGATTGAGGAGCACATTCCTATGCAGTTCCTGGTGTGAACCATCCCTTTTCATAATTTCTAAGTGTTAGCAGCATTATTCCAGAGGTTATAGCACAAGGCATGTGATATAGGAGAAATATATCATTAACAGCACTGTTTGTAGTAAAAAACGAAGGCAGATGAGGGGGTGCCTTCTATTTTACTACAGGAGTCAAAACCTTTTGATTTTAGATTTGGTGAAATCTTTTTGAAAAGTCTTCAACTACATTCATATCCCAATTGGAAATTGTGAGCAAATATAACCAAGGAGTAGACTGGTCTATAACTGCTCATTTTCTGTCATTTCTAGTGACAATGACATGCACTTTTGTTTTTTATCTTACTGTTGAGTAATGTGCTTTTAAAGGTTTTCAAGGGAATTTATTAGCAATTATCCACCATGGTCCTGATATAAAGCACCTCTAGGAAAAGACCATGGATTTTCACAACATTCCTCAAGAACATAAGGATTGTTTTATACTCAATGCGCTGTCCTTTCCAGTAAGCTGTTACTAGAAGGACTTCTGATTTCTCTTAAATTTCTTGAGCTACACCCGTGTTCTCTCTCTGTGGCTTAAAATGTATTGAAGTAGGTCAGCATAACAAATAATAAAAGGTACAGTGCTAAAATACTAAACCAAATATTTATTCCAAATAATAACTCATAAAGGAATAAATTATGATATCCATAAAGTGACAGTTTGTGGTAAAGAGCTGAGTAAAGGCTGATGATAACTTCAAAATTCAGTGATGTGCCAAAAGGTATAGTAAAAATACGCACTCACCAGATGCATATTTTAAATACACATGTAAACAAAATAGCCAGAGGTCCCCTTGTAGGATGGAGTGGATGAGATAAGCCAATTACGGATTCTCCTCCCTCTGGGTAGTATACAGCCTTACAGATGTCTCCTTGGTGGGCACAGGATGGATCCAGCCAGAGGCCTCCTTTATGGATGGATGGATACTTTACAGCCAATCGTAATGGAAAACCTCCCTCCTCTGGATGCAATGGAATACTGCCACTTAACCATCAGTAATGGGCTCTGCAAATTAATTTTAGCTGGACGTAGAGCCAGACAAAAGGTAGTGCAGTATTGCATAAGCAAATGATTTATTAATAGATTACACATGGTAAAATACAAATAGCAGCAAAGTAGGTAATGTGGAGAGAGACTGACCATCCACAAAGCAAGATGGCCACCGGACCTACACGAGGCTCCGGCAGTGTGACGTCACGGCATACTGGTTCGTCCTTTAGGTCAACATAACAGTAAAGCAAGGCTAGTATTTCAGAAAGCGGTCAGCAATGGCAGCTCACATTTTTCTCTTTCGAGAGGGTCTACTGTAAATGGTAAATAAGTATAGAAAAATATTTCCAATAGCACCCCCCACCATCACCACCACCACCTGTTGTGTCCACCCGTAATCCTGTCTTCTCCATACTTTCTGTTTGAGCTCATAACAGCGTGATCCACTGTGATGAGTATTTCAGATGACAGTAGAGCAGTGGCTTGCAGGTGTCCTGGAGGCCATACTACCACCTCATGAATGCCTTTTTTCTTGTGACAGTTTTTTGCTGAAAAGGGATTTCGAATGAAATTACTGTGCTGCAAATGCTAGCTGAGCATTTGGCTCCAAGTTGTGGCTTGGTCTTATTGTATTCAATGAGTGGGTTTGACAAAAGATGCCACCTGTCAAACTTGACAAGCTGTGCTAAGTTGGTTGATGGCCATGGAGCTGCATGTTAACTTTTAGGTGTGAAGTCATGGGTTGTAAAAACATGGCTCAATCATTGCTTTTTTTATTGCGTCCCATGTAAATGATGCATAAGACTGATTTACAAATTAAACTGAGAACGGTCACACACAAAAAAAAAAACTTTATGAAGATTCACTTCAGTTATCCAATTATGTGAAAAGCAGATGGCTGTGTAAGTATTGTACTGAAATCTCAAGCAGCTTTGTCAGAACACCCCCCCTCCAGAGTACTGAATATCACTTTTCTTTTTCAATATTATTAGTATTTTTAAATATTTCAAGACATACACTTTAAAAAATATATTATTTTTTAATAAATCTCTCTAATATTATCCATTTTCCGACCACCCCATAGCAGATATACTGCTACAGTGCAGCTGTGCTGTGCAGAATCACATATATAAAACGTGATTCTGCATTGCCTGGTCATGGCTGCACGTGTGCACCGTCGGCACGCTGCTTCTGCTGTGATTGGTCATAGCAGAAGCCGATCAGGGGTTTCTGGCCAATGGATGAGCGCTGGCACCCGCTGATCATCTAGGAGACTGACAGAACACAGCTCTGCCTATGTAAACAAGGTAGACCTGCATCCTGTTAGCAGCATTGTGGTGGATTCTCTTTCCCTGCAAGCAGGGAAAGAGAAACCAGCATAATACCTAGAGAAAACAGCACACACGTAAACATCACACATAGCTAGGCACCACCTTAACCCCTTGATCGTCCTGGATGTTTAACCTCTTCCCACTTAGTGTCATTTGTACAGTGTCAGTACATATTTTTAACACTGTATACTGTTTTAGTGTCACTGGTCCCCACAAAGTGCCTGTTAGTGTCAGTTAGTGTCTGATTGTCTTCCGCAATATCACGATTCCGCTATAAGTCGCTGATTGCCACCATTACTAGTATAAAAAAATAATAAAATACAAATTCCAGTATACATACCATAGTTTGTAGACGCTATAACTTTTACGCAAACCAATAAATACACGGTTATTGGGATTTTTTACCAAAAATATGTAGCAGAATTCATACTGGCCTAAATTTATGAAGCAATTTAATTTTTTTATGTTTTTTTAATGGATATGTTTTAGAGCAGAAAGTAAAAAAAGTTTTTATTTCAAAATTTTCGGTCTTATTTTGTTTATAGCGTAAAAAAATAAAAAACCCAGAGGTAACCATTACCACCAAAAAAAAGCTATATTTGTGGGAAAAAAAATTACATAAATGTAACTTATGTACAGCACTGCATGACTGCGTAATTATCAGTTAAAATAACACAGTGCCGTATCGCAAAAAGTGGCCTGGTTTGTAAGGGGGGTAAATCTTCCAGAATTTAAGTGGTTATTCTCTGTCATTTTTAAATTCACACTAGACCACAAAGCCATTCCCCCAACCTTTTGCCCATACATCAGTGCGCAAGTACTAACCCCTAGCCTAGCCTAGACAATAATGACCAGCCTGATCCTTCTTGGCACAGAAGAACAGGCTATGGATTTTTTTCTCTATGGCTATCACTGCAGTGAAAAAGCTACTTTGATTCTCATTAGAATCCATAATAATTTACCAAAGAGAGAAGAAGATTAGGGATGTGTTTACTGCCTCTAGCTGTTGAAAAATAATGTCCAGGTAGAGCACTGTCACCATAGAGAAGCTGTATGTAGAAATCACAATTTTGATAATACATACATCCAGAGTCAAACCATTTACCACTGACTCCTATCCTGAGATATTGCAAATATCATCAGCTCAGAGCAATATTTCTGCAGGGTGATTGTCATGTAACAAAGTTTCTAGCATGAAAATCTCTTGTGCCACTTCACCTTGCAGGTACATAGAATACTCACAAAGGATTACATTTGAAGTTTAGGATAAATGAAGTGTATAAATTAACCAGTATGAAGAGTATTATGGTAGCACAATTAAAAGTGAGAATTACACATAAACGAAACCATGCTGCTGTGATTAATTACAAAACCAAAGTAAATCCCCTTAGCATGAATACAAATACACTTCTATAAATCCCAGAGCTTCAGCTCTGCAAGTGTCCTAGACTGGTGCACATCAAGCACAGTAATTATCACTGCTGAAACCCTGTAGGGGAACACCTCACACATGCTGTGAATATTTCCCATTCCGTTTAGTGGACTGAGCATCTGAAAAGTATTTTAGTATCCTCATGTGAGATTAGCTGCTTTTTTAATCTATATGTAGCAAACCTGTCAATTTCAGATCCTCCAGCAGGATCTACTCTATTATGCTCCTGAACTTATATTCACCTCACTATTTTATTTAACAGAGTTCAGTTAAAAGAAGACAATAAATATTTTAGATCAATTTTATTTAATATTTTTACATTTTTAACTATATATATATATATATATATATATATATGCAATAAAAGGTCAGGGGAGAACTGGAAACTGAAAGTGCTGGTCATAGCTGTGGAGCAGGGAGAGGACCACCAAGAGGAGGAGAAAAATTCAAACCTAATCCTGACAGCACAGGGGGTCACCGGTGTTCAGGGTGCAGGGTGGCCTTACCAGGTTGTGAAGCCTGTCTGGAAAGTATCCAGGGATGTAATAAGAAAAATATAAACATTATTTGATACAAGATACAAAAAACATAGCACTTAGGGCAATGACGCCTCAGTCCTTAAAGGCACTTTGGGATGTCACACAGTTCTCCCACCATCTCTTGGTGTTCAAAACACTCTGCAAAATCCTTTGTTGGAATCCTCAGATCAGCTTCTAGTTCTTGCACTGTCAGTTACCAATCTTTGTTGATTGCATACACATTTACCATTCTCAGGTGTTTTGCTTGTTGCAGGCCTTCCAGAACATTGATCACTTTCAACAGATTCTCAACCATCTTTTAAGTGTTTGTGCCACACTTTTATTTGAACTGTACTCATTGCATTGTCCCCAAAAGCCTTCTGAATCATTCAAATAGCTTCCATGGAGGAATGTTCAAGTTCAATGCAAAATTTGATGCAGATGCTTTACCCGTTGAGTCATTTTGAATGCAATGGCCACACAGTACATTATCCAGCATAAATCCAGCATAAATCTTCCACCAGCTCTAGATAGTAGAAAAAATTCTTCCAAATGCACAGAGAACAGCAGAGCTATGGAAAACATATCCATTTTCTTGAAGACACTAGCTAAAAGCTGAGAAATGATAGTTTGCAGGGTTATCCTGTTCTGGCTAACTTTTTTTGTTGTCAGTGCTCATACGACAGTAATGGCTGCAAGGTGTTCTGTGGTTAAAGAGGGGAGGTCATGATGCTCATTCGCACCTACTCCATTCACAGTCATTAAAAGTAATGCAGGGCTTTTTATGAATGGATGAGTGAGAAACTCTCAGTGATCAGTTTACGGTTTGCAGCTGATACAACTTGTCTCAGCCCTTCATGTCCAGTGCTGACAGGAGACTTCTGCTTGTGTAAAAATAGGATATGCAACAAATGCTGCAGCAGCCAGGGATGAGACACAAATTATTAAAGCTATTTTGTGCAATGCAAATAGGCTGAAATCATTGCTGACCACATATCGGCTTTAGATGTTGTTTGCCCGAAGTTCAGCTTCATTCTGTTGGCTTGTTCTCTTATTATTATTATTATTTATTTCAGGTACTTATATAGCTCTATCAATTTACGCAGCGCTTTACATATATATTGTACATTCACATCAGTCCCTAACCCTCAGGAGCCTACAGTCTAAGGTCCTTAACTCACATTCATAAATACACATACTAGCAGTGGTGGAGTTAGGTTTTGTGCTACTCTAGGCAACACAAAAATTGGCCACCCCTCCTCCTCCGCGGAGAGAGACTGACATTGACCAACAACACCCCTGTCCCCCCACCCGAGAGAGCCTTTCACTACCATCACCCACTATGCACCAGGCGTCCAACCCCCCCGGCAAGAGAGAGAAAGACACTCACTTGCACAGCTCCGGACATCTCCAGGAATGAGAGTCAGGCTCACCTTCAAGCAGTCCACAGTCTCTATCGGTTCCCACCTGGTCACCATGCCACGTGTGTCCCTACTTCCATCTCTTCTTCCAGGGGGCGGAGCTGCCCCCACTAAAAAATTCTGTCCTAGTCAAATACGCCTCTGCATACTAGGGCAAATTTAGACAGGAGCCAATTAACTTACCAGCATGTCTTTGGAGTGTGGGAGGAAACCAGAGTACCCAGAGGAAACGCACACTGGTACAGGGAGAACATGCAAACCCTGGCAGGTAGTGCCATGGTTGGGATTAGAACCAGCAACCCTAGTGCTACCAGGCAGGAGTGCTAACCTCTTAGCCACTTTACTACCCATACTTTTTCTTTATCTATTTCTGACAGTTCTGTCTTTAAATTGGATTTTTTGCAATCAAGTATACTATAAATGTGCTAATATACAAGTGTAGTAAAAATATTTGTTTCTGACTTGCTCGTGTTAGGCCCCATATGTAGAATGATTGCAGCTTTAGTTTCCATTTCTTGTTATATGGTTGAATTACTGGTTCTGAACCATGTCTTCTCCAGACTCATTGCATAGATTATTCCCTAGTTTATAATCAAAGTTCCCTTCTCTGCCTCTGTTCATAAAACCTAATTCATCTAAACAGCATCTCTAACTTGATTTTTCACAAGTTTTCATGTTTCTTCTGACCACTGGATTCCCTAATTGCACAATAATCAATGATCATGTACTGACCCCTGGGCCAGCACACAGGGAGGCATCAAAACACTTCAGTTACATATTTTCTTTGCAAAAAAAAAAGCAGTGTCAAAAAGGGCGAGAAGAATGGGTAGTTAGTATTCAGTTAACAATGCTAGCATTAAATTGTTGTTTTATTTGTCACTGATGAATAGTTCACCCAGCTGCTGGGCCATGAAATCTCTAGTGAATTTCCAATGCATGTCTGTATGTAAATCCTGCTTTTGGAGTACAATTTGTTGTTCAGACCTTCACTGTACACATCTCATTTGCTGAATGCAAGATACTTTGGAACATTGCACTGCAAACAACACAGGCAAGTATCCTGTATCCCTGTCTTTTATTATAAACACCAAGACAACTACTGTGGGTAGTAAAGGTACATTTGATCCCATATTTCTGAGCCGTATGGGGCCATAGTATAAACCCCTACATTGATATAGAGGAGAAAAATTGAGCTTTTTGGATTTAATTCTTAAACTTGCAGTGGTGTCCATGGCCCTCTCTCATCTGTAGACCCTACATGCATACAAAAGAGATGAAGGTGCTTCTCAAAGGCTTAATATAAGATAATTTGTAAGGACAGTGGGGTTTACTTATAAAATGCAAATGGACTGTTCACTTTGCAAGGAGAATTTGTACTTTGCAAAGGGAATTTGCCACAGAACCTAGTGAATGTAGTGAAGCTTTGCGGATTTCCATCATGTAATCATGTGAAGGCAAAAATGTTTTTTTTTTTTACTTCCACCTGGCATTCTTTGCAAAATGAAACTTTGCCATATTCACAAAGCTCTGGGGAAAATTCCCATGCAAAGTGCAACTTAACCTCAACGCAATCAACCTAATTGCCTTTAGTAAATCAACCCCAATGAGACACTATTGTTAAAGTAGATACTGCTCACGTAGCAAAGTGAATGTTAACGTAACAATGGGGGGGATTTACTAAACAACACTCAAAATCTGGTGCAGCTGCGCATGGTAGCCAATCAGCTTCTAACTTCAGCTTGTTCAATTAAGATTTAATAAAACCTGCAAGCTGATTGGTTTCTAGGCAGAGTTGCAACAGATTTTGCACACTCCAATTTTAGCAAACTTCCCCCATTGTGTTCACTTTGAATTGTGTTCCAGTTTCAGATTACAAAGTATACACTCACTTTACTAAATGAATAGTCCTTTGTGCTTTAGTAAATCAATCCCAGTATGAAAATAAAATGATCTTTGATCCATGGCCCAAAACAGTAAATGTACAATACAGCGAAAAACACTCTGACATGTGTTAAGTTCTGTAAACAGTATATTTTGTATATATTTTCTTTCTTTCATCACTAAAAAACAATTAAAAAAACCTACCTACTTTGATAACTATTAAAAAATATATATTTATTAATTATATTTCCATTTGACAAGTAGAGTGCTAAGCTTCTTAACTACTTACATTTAAAGCTGACATTTAATTGGATTATATTTTGCATTCCCTGGTTCTTTTCTGACCTCTCTTTAGCATGCCAGTGACATTTTAAGAACACTTTCCATTTTAATTGCATACTCTGTTTTAGACTAAGTGAGTGTAGATAGCGTCTTAAAAAAACATCACAGCACCCTACCTCAGAACTTTTTTCAAGAGCCCTCTGTCCTGACACGAGCAGTTGAATGAGTGCTGGGAGGGGTTACATATCAAACTGCCTTGATGAGGGGACATCAGCTTGAGGAGAGGATGTTCCCCTGTGCAGACTGCCCAAGATACTGAGCCTTCATGATTGGAAGAACTGAAATACAATGAATGAAAGCGGTGGGCCAGGGACAGTAATGCTGGTGAGGAAATGGCTAGATGATGCTGGATGTCCTTCAGACAGAAAATAAGGAAGGCTCCAATTTGCTGCACCTTTAAATGCACAAAGTGAGATGCTAGCAGCATGCAGTGAAATCAGAGTAAACATTTTCAGTACAGGGAAAGAGCATGTTTAATTATGCAAGACTTAAGGCTGGTACACACTGGCCGAATATCTGCTGGTACTGGCCGGTTTGACAGAAGCATGGCCTAACATCCGGTCTCTGTGAAATGAGCATGCTGAAAAACTAGCAGCTGATGGGCATCAGTATGCTCTGGCAGGGTGGCAGTCCCCCTATCAAAACACAATTGCTCAGCGGGTAGATCGCTGTACTAACATCACATATTTAGAACAGGAAGATCCTCAATTTTTTTTTCTGTTCAGCCCGCTGGGTTGAATGAGGAAAAAAATATTTGTGTGTACCAGGCCTAAAGGTAAGGCTAGGGTTTCACTTTAAAGATAAAATTGACTGAAAACCATGACTTTTCCCTTTAAAATCTGATATTTTACTGTTTTGACCATACTTTTACCATCTTGAGAGGTCCACTTTCAGAATACTGTATGAAAGATCAGCAATTAGTTTTTTCTACTAAGGTAGGTTGATGGCTATTGTTTATTTGTACATCTTTATTACTCTTTGTACATGGCTAGAAATGGAGCAAAACAATCTGACTTTTTTAGGTAGCTTTTGAAGAGCGCTCATGGCACTTTTTTAACATTTGCTTTTTGTTGTGATTTTGGGGACTATTGATCAAAAACATCATTTCATTCCAACAGCAAACCAGCCTAGCCATCTGTTAAGGGTTAACTTTTCCTGGTTGGAACTCAGAAGACCTTCTAGTGAAGTTACACGCAAACAATGGGTGGAAGGGACTCATTCCAGAGACAATGTACTATTTGAATATCTACAGGTGGTCTAAGACAGACAATCTTGAGAGCTTAGATTGGGGACTATAAGACTAGCTAAAGTGTATATTCTCAACCAGTACTATTTGTTTATTGGGGTTGAGGAGATTGCACCTACAAAAGTTAATTAGACAGTCAAATACAACTTTGGACTTCCAAACAGTGAGTCACCACACCGACCAAGTTAACAATACATAAGACCATACTTGTAAGTCTGAGAAGAGTAAACAAAACCTTGGGGAGGGTGATAAGCCAACAGTCTTTTCAAACGAAGGACAACTGGTTGTTTACCCTATTACCTTTACAATTATGTAAACAGCAGTTTCCTGTGTCATTCTTAAGACCAAAAGTTGAAACTCAGAACTTATATTTTTACCCACAAAGACATTAAAAGAAAGACACATTATTGTTGGGGTTGGGGACTGTATACCACTAAATTGAGTATGAAATGGTGAAAAGTAAGGTATATTGTGAATTGGTATCAGTTGTATATTTCTATCAGAAAGCAAATGTTTTCACCCAAGTTTAAACCTCAGGGAAAGGAATAACTGAATACACATATATCTTCTATGGTTCCTATCCAGGACATTATAGGTATAATCAAATATATATATCTGGATGAGACGTATATTTAATACCTGAAATCACCTTGGGTTCCACCCGAGGTATGAGTCATCATAAATACTCAAATCGTTTTGTGATCCCTAACTGCCCCCTGGTGGACAGGTGAGAGATAGCTTAGGTACATACACTTCTCGACCGGCCAATCAAAAAGCCTGTTGGGAGGGTCTTTTAGAACAATAGTTTAGATGGTATAAAAAAGCCATACACCTCATTTAAAAAAAAAAAAAACACACTGAAAAAAAGAGAGAGCCAAAGAAAGACAAGCTGAAGAAATCTGACGAGGCTGAAATCCATCCCTTCTGAAGAACCACTACTTCATCCTTTCAAACTTTTAAAACTTTCTACTAAACTTCTAAACCTCTGAATTTCTACCATTTTCCAACATTACCTATCTCTCACTTGCCCCTGCGGTCATTATTCTGAAGGAGTTTCCATTGCCAGCTGAATCCACTGGGGAGACGTCATAATCCAGTTTTGGGTGTGGTGAGACTGTTTAGATCTAATATTGTATTGCATATTTCCTCTGTTGCTTAGAGTGATAAGAATTACATTAGAGTGATAATAACTGCATTGGGTATATATATATATATAGAGAGAGATCCATGTATTACTGCTAAAATTGTTTGGTGTCATTTAAAAAATTTACATATTTCATAAATCATTAATTTTTATTGGTTAGAGTATAATTTATCAGGGAATATTTTCTCCCATTCCTATGGCCACGTTTTGGGAGAAAATGACCTCTGAGATACTCTAAATTATCATTTATTACTAAATTTAATTTTTAATCATTATTATCTAGAAATATTGTATTGTGTATAATATTGGTATAGTATATCTTTGATCGTGTGTACCAGTATCCATTCATCACCAGTCTTTTGCATTTTGTGTTAATATATATATAATTTTTGTACATAAATAAATTTATATATTTATCTATTATAAGGCAAATTTTGTGTGTATGGTACGAAATCATACTGGCTAAAAGGATTCAAGGTATAATAATAAGTGGTGATCAAATTATTAAGGTGTCCAAATTATTGGTTTATTAAATATTTGCCGTAGTTTAATGGCTGGAGGCACTGTAATATTTTATTTAAGGGAAAGGGACACCGCCCTTCACAAGTAGAATAAATCCTTACATAAACCACCACATTTTCATGACTTGAGTAAAAAGAGTTTAACTGTTTAACCATTTGCCGCCCACCCTATGGCCGAATGGCGGCTGGCAAATGTCAGCGTTCCGGGTGGACGCCATATGGCGTCCTCCCACACATGTGCAGATTGCACTCCTGCAGAGCCGCGCAGCGGCGCGATCTGTCACCGGCCGTGTACCTCGGACACGGCCGATGACAGATCTGAATATCGGCCCCTGTTGTCCGTACCATGTGACCTACTGTGACCAATCACAGCAGGTCACATGACAGTTGTATACAATGGATGGCTTCATTCATGCCATCCATTGTATACTAGTGTCTAGCTGTGAATGGTCACAGATAATCACATGCACACGTCATGTGATTAGCTGTGGCCAAATCACAGCTAAGCACAAAAAGAAAAACCCTGAATGAATCGATGTCATTCAGGTAAATGCTTGCTTATAGCAAAGTAATTCTTTGCTATAAGCAAATTGTGTAAAAAAAAAAAATACTGATCACTTCCCCAAAGTAATACAATGTTACTATGGTAACATTGTACTACTTTGGTCATAGTGAAATATGAAAAAAAAATCTTTAAAAAAAGAAAACAAATGTAATTAAAAATAAAAAATAATAAAAAAAAAAATATATATATATATTTTTTTTTTTCATACGGTCACCAGTCAGTGTCCCTGATCACCGCCATGCCAGTTATGTGATGACGATGTACTGCACTGGTGACAATATGTAAAAAAAAATTAGTGAAACAAATTTTTTTAATTTTCCGAAAAATTATGACAAAAAAAATACAACTTCCAAAAACTTGCCATGCCTCTTATGAAGTATGTCGGACTTTCTACTTTGCAAAAAGGGGTCATTTGGGGGATATCTGTACTGTTCTGACATTCTTGGACCTCAAGAAATTAGATTGGCTGTCAGTACTTCAGGATTGATCAATATTCAGATCTATACCATAGTTTGTGAACTCTATAACTTTCCTACAAACTAAAAAAAAAATCCTAATTTGGGTTATTTTCACCAAAGACATGTAGCAGAATACATCTTGGCCTAAATTTATGAAGAACAATTATTTATTTGCAAACTTTTATAACAGAAACAAAGAAAAACGTGTGTTTATTTCAAAATTTTTGTTTTTCTTTTGTTAATTTAGCAAAAAATAAAAACCCCAGTGGTTATTAAATACCACCAAAAGAAAGCTCTAGTTGTGTGAAGAAAATGATAAAATTTTAGTTTGGGTACAATGTTGTATGACCGCACAATTGTCATTCAAAGTGTGAGAGCGCTGAAACCTGAAAACTGGCCTGGGCAGGAAGGTGTAAAATCGCCCGGTATTAAATTGGTTACCTATACTTCCTAAATAAAGTAATTTTCAGAACTAAGCAAAAATGAAGTTTTTGAAAAAAATATGCTTAAAAAGTAACAGTAATTCTGTTCACTCCACGGATTGTACAACAGCCTTTTTTTGAGAGAGAGACATTTGTCGATTGCTTTTATATTCACAGAGCACATACAGTATATCTTAGTTCTGATTAATGCTTATTCTAATGTTAAATGTTTATTAAAGATTACAATTCTTCTTACAAGGGACATGAGGAGACAACCTTTCTTGTAGGGGCAGAGCCATTAAGAGCCATTTGAGTAAAATTTAAAATGATTAGAACCTCTTCTTAAAGTTGTCAAAGCCCCAACTGGGGAGATCTTAAATTACTTTCCAATAACAGATGTAACAGGATATCTCAGACAGCAAAAATCTGACAGTTCTAATGCATAAATGTTTTCCCCATTCAAGACAACACAAGCATTGTATATACAGGCATACATATACAGTACATAAACACACACATAATAATGCTTAACAGGGCACTGTTCTGGTACTACTTGACATGGCTTAATGTCTTTACTATGTCTCTGCAACCCCAGCAGGAAAAGGAATAGCCTCAACTGAAAAGGGTTCATGTGGAGTTGATAAATATACAAACACTTTCCACTAGTGAAATAACTCATTATTTTTAAAGAAACTAACAGCTCTATGACTCATTTTTAAAAATAAACCATTTTATTTATTTAAGAATTAAGGCTTGAACTCAGTGTGTTCAGGCTTAGGGGACTTCAATGTATCCACCTCCTTTCCTGCTGGGACTTCACAGTAGCAGTGCAGACGTGCAGCATACAGGGATTAGCAGAATCTATGGATTTACGTCAGTTATATAATGTATCCCTTTACAAACTGGCACACTGAAAAAATAATTTCATTATCTGATTATGTCAAGTTACATATACATAGCATGAAGTAATTTATTTGGGTTCTACACTAGCAAGCAAGATTCTTAACTACAAATAATTGATGGCAATTGTGACTGTCCTTTTCTCAACAGATTCCTTGTAATGGTAATGCCTTTGCTAAACTGATTTTAAAAAGGAAAGTATACAGGTAGTTGTTTTTTTTAAGTGAGTGCAATGTTTACATTAGGATCTGTGTTGACAGGCTTTTCTTCCATTCAAATGGGTTTTGTAGTTCTGTAAGTCAACCCAATAGAATCAGGTACCATGGAGGTCAGAAGGTCAAATTCAATCATCAATTAATTCTGAACAATCTCAGAAGCATCTCAAACTGATGTCAAACTGATGCCAAAGACAAGTCCAAAGCTTATCGACAGATGCTCAAGGTGGAGCTTTTACTACTAAAACAAACATTAACCACTTACTGACCACCTCACCTGGAAGTACGGTGGAAGAGCGGATCTCCTGTTCTGGATCACATATCTAGTACATGATGCCCCCCCCCCCAACTGACAATGCTGCTCCTTACTGTGTCCTGGCTCATTCATCCAGAGTGATGCCTCACTAATACAGGAGATGTATTACTGGCCAGATCACCAGGTGAACAGTTAATCAGCCAACTAAAAGAAAACTGATGCAGCCACCACCATATAATGATTAGCACGCTGTAATATATAAAAAATTTTGTTTTGGGTTTAATACCGCTTTAAACGCTAAGTTCACTTTTTGAAAAAAGAATAAATGCACATGATAAAAAGTGAATTTATTATTTTATACACAGGAGCCCACAGAGCATTGCACCAACTATCAGTGGATCACCGATGTAATGTCAGGCTCCTGCACACACTGCAGCTCTGTTACTCTTCCTTTGTATGGGCTTTCTGTTAAAGAGCAGTAGGCAGTGTGAATGAACTAGAAGCATGCTGATCAGCATACTTACTGTCCATTGAGAACTACAAGCCATCTGCCGTGGTGACAGATGGGACTTTTAGTTTTCTCTTGCATAGATTCCTGTGAATAAATGATGTGCTGTGAAGACGAAGCCTCGCATGGCTGTATCGTTTTCAAAATGTGGCAGGGGGTGCAGGGAGAGGAGGATCCCATGCCCTCTGTCACAAGGAGGAGGATCAAGTGTGTGGGGAGCAGTTCTGGAACATGTTACACCCCAAATAGGGATGTAATGGGTAACATGGTCTAAAAGGTGAACTTATCCTTTAAAATGCTTGGACTAGTCGAATCATATCCTGACCAGTGTAAAATAGGGGTTATAGTATTTTCATGTATAACCCATTTAGTAGATTAGGATTAAGTCTGCATAAAAAAGATAATTCTAAAAATTAAACCAGCAACAATATTTATATATCACAACCATTACAAGGTGATACTTGGACTACATAGACTGTTTTCTGCTACCATTATAGTTTGAGTTGTAAATTGAAAATAGCAATTCCAACTTTGTTAAAGGCATGTATGTTTTTTGTTTTTGTTTTAGAGCACAGATTTTGTTCAAAAATGTATCAGTTGGGATAGGGTTGAATGACTTTTAAAAGTAGAAGGACAAATTGAGGATTTCCAGCATTTCAAAATTAATGATTTGGCAGTTATTATCATTGCTGTAAAAAATTTAATTTCTTGTGGACCAAAATAATCTTCAAATATATATATCCATTTTCTGAGCATTTTTGAGATGGTTAGGAAAATATTATCCCAAAACACTTTTATACATAGTAACAGAAATTATTTTTTTTTCCTTTTAGAGTGTACAGTCTCAGCTCAATTTTGCATATTAAGGTACCAGCCTTCCAGTAATACCAGTGAGTTTTGGAAAAACAGGAGTATCAAAAAGGTACTGCATATAATACAGTGGTATAACAAACACATGTTCCTAGATTGTAAGCTCGAAAGAGCAGGGCCCTCGATCCCCTCATGTTTTGCATTGTATTGGTATTGTTCTGTCACATGTTCTGTTCCCCTCTGTAATGTACAGCGCTGAGCGAACTATTGGCGCTTTATAAATACTGTATAATAATAATAATAATAACCTTAATATAACATACATAATTGCTCAGGTAAGATTTTTAAACAATAAATTGTCAGGTACCACCCAAGGCCTCATTATCTTATTGTCTCCATTGTTAGACAGTGGAGTTCCTATATGAAGAGTTAATACTGATGAGGGAGATGAATGATGAAGTTAATACATATCCCATCTTAAGTCTGGGGTAACCAATAAAAATCTGAGCTATTTGAATATACAGTGAAATTGAAGTATCACAATAAGAAGGTCTTGTGAAGGAGCAAGAAGATAGAGAAAAAATAAAGAGGGGAGGGAGTTAGGAAAGGGGGGGGGTAATTACTTACTATGCCCAGGGGTAAAGGGCACAGATAGGTTAGATTCTTGCAAGGATTGCGAAGTGAGGAAAGTACGTTGTTTGAAAAAGACGTGCTGGAAGTAGGGGTTTATCATCTAAGAAAAAGATACAGAGTCACCAGGAGAGAAATCTGGATTATATCTGGATTATATTGAATAGGGGTCATTGGTGAATAGGATCATTCTGAAAAAAGATATAGTAGCCTCAGCAAGATGTTCATTTTTAGGATAGCCCAGGTCTTTAAATTTGAGCTGAGGGTTTAGTGAATGTTAGAGAAATGGAGCAATTATAAGTTTGTCAGGGCAGTAGGTAAATAAATTCTAAGATACTTAATAGACCTAGAGGCCCAAGGGAATGGAAACTTTTCATTGCACCTCGCTACCACCTCAGGGGGAAAGGAACTGTTCAACGTGAATTATTTTGAGTAGCTTATTTTGAAATCAGCAATATAATGGAATTCTTACAAGGCTTTGAGAAAGTTAGGAATGGAGATCAGGGGTTTGATAAGTAAAAATAACAAGTCATTTTCATAAGCAAGGGTTTTAATCTCTTTAGTTGAAGCCTGAATGCTATGAATATCAGGGCTCTGTTTTACCGTTCCTAAGAATGGTTCCAATGTAATGACAAAAATCAATGAGGACAAGGGACACCTCTGCCAGTTGCTATTGCTTATGGGGAAAGAGTCCGATAGGTGGCCATTAACCCCTACCCTGGCTGTTTGGTTTGTGTATAGAATATCAATACATGAAAACATTTTGGCTTGAAAACCTGTAAGGTTAGGCACATGTAGTCCTAAGCCACTCTAATGCCATCTCAGCATCAGTGGAAAGGAAGAAACTGGGTATGCTCTCAGTAGATGCCCTGTAATTAAGATTCATTTTCTTAATGGTATTGTCCCTCAACTACCAACCTGGGACAATGTCCACCTGGTTTAGGGATATAACCTTTGGAAACAGAGGCAGAAGTCTCTTGGCCGTAATCTTGGTGTGGATTTCACATCAATGTTTAATAAAGAAATTGATTGAAAGTTCGAATAAAGGGCAGGGTTCTTGCCTTCTTTCAGAATAACTAAAATGTGAGCTTGTCTGGCAGGATGGGGAAGATGATCAGCTGGATCACTTGCTATTATGTAGTAGTGGGGGGTGAGGTAATCAGCGCTTGGACTATTTCCTACTTTGAGTTGCATAACTGATAACCAAACTTCTTCATAAGTAAAAGTTGTTTTCACTGCTTTGCCAGTGGAATCTGAAATTGTGGAGACCATATTGTGAGAGGAAAGGTATTATCCTATCTAAGTCTAGGTTGGTTGGGGAGCTGGGAGGCTGGTGATTTTTTTTTAAATTATAGAGAGTTTCATAATTACATCTAAACAGGTTTTCATTCACTGTAGTAGTGCAGTGCTTAGTTCTGGAAGTGTCGCTAATAAATTTTACCATATGGGCAAGGTTCTTGGTGGGTAAGGCTTGAGCAATGCATTTTCTGCTTTTGTTGCCATGCTTGTAGAAGAGCTTATTGTGAAGCTCATTTAATGTTTCTTTTCAGTAAGGCAAAGCAACTCACAAGGGCTGCCAGGTGTCTCTGTAGTAGTGATTGCTTGGTAGGGCCAACATAGCTTTAATAAATATGTTTTCACTGAGTGTAGCAAAGAACGTGAAACAGGGTTTATATAACATACTAAATCATATACCAGGGCAAATAAAAATAACAGCATTTATTTCAGACATACGATTGGACAATTGAAATGAACACAGTTTCATAATTTTCACCTAGTGAACAGCGGCTGTTTCTTTAGTAAATATTCCTGAGACACTGTGAGAAAGAGCAGTAAAGTACAATCACTGTGTGGCACTTCAAAGTAAGGAGCAGCACCTGAGTATGTGAGAAACAAATATGGCTTTGCCTATCTACTTAAATAACTAAAAACTATACAAAGAAGCAAGGTCTTTAAAAAGAACAAAAGCTAGTAAGATTATTTACATCAAGCAAATATATTTACTATGTTTATCTAAGAAACACTGACATGACAATATATTCACTTAAATAAAAGATACTTTAACATTTGAAAAAGAAAATAACTTTTACTTTGCAGAGAATTTAAAAAATGTGATGGATGTCTAGGTTTTTAAAATATCTTTAGTAGCAGCTATACTTGGGCATTGAATAGGTTAAAGTCTTCAAATTTTGCTATATGTCATTAAAAAAATCCTTAACCTTACAATGAACCTATCTTTATAAAAAAGAAGCCTGAAGAACGGAGCTTGAAGTTTAGGCGTGCTCAAGTGATTAAAGCTTCAGGGTTGTAAGAATAGAATTAATTTGCTTTAAAGTTTTCAGCAGCAAAGCGGATGAAAATCAATAAATCATTTAGTAACTTAGCATATTTCCAGACAGTTTTCTGCAAAGCCTCTCAGAACAGATGTTAGCTTGTGATGTCTCACAGAGAGATCAGCAGCATCGTTTAATGCTATCCTAGCTGCAGGTAAATGAGAATATAAACTGAAAAAAGACAGCAAATTGTCCACACTACTGAACGTCAGACATCCTCAGGAGTGAATCACCCTCTTCCAGAGGAGTTATGTATTCAGAGTGGTATACCAAGAGAATTGGCTTATGTTTTTCTTCTGTCAAATTTGAGTAAAGTATTTATTCAGACATGTCTTTCTTCAAGCCTTTAAAAAAAGACCTTGTGGTCAATGGAAATCGTGATGAAGAAGACAATATGGATCTTGGATAAAAGCTCTTAGCAAGAATTTTCACTTAGAGACGCATGGGCCTTAATCATATTAGAGTACCATATTACTATAAATACCAACCAGGGTTGGACTGACAACTCATGGGGTCCCTGGGCAATAGGGGAACATGGGGCCCCTGTGTCCTTGCCCAAACTCAAAAAAGCCTATGGAAAAGGTACCAGGGGCATCTCATGGGGCCCCCTGCTGACCCCGGGCCCTCGGGCAGTGCCTGAGTTTCCAAATGGTCAGTCCGCCCCTGATACCAACTCATTTGTGAAGTGTACATTTCATCTTAACTGTCTACAATGTTGGCTGCTTTTTTTTCAGTAAATTGTGATAATATTGATCTTTCAAAGGAACCTTGCATTTACTTGCCCCCCTGCCATATAAGGCCAATAAGAAAAACCTTTACAAAAGGTCAATTTTAAGCTTTACGGAAACAATGATTTCTTCTGATTCTAATGATTAATATTGATTCTAATTATAAATTCTAATAATTTAAAAAAAGCGGTGTGATATCTGTTCCATGATAATTATATAAAGCTCCAGTCAGCCTAAATGTTATGTGATGCTCTCATACCAAAGACTTCAACAATGTAAGATCAGAAGCTTAAATAGCAGCTGGTTGCTGCACATTTGCCTTTATAATAATGTAGGACCTCAGTATGGACAGAACTCTGCCAATGTTCAAAAGCCTTTGCAAGTAACAACCCATTAATGCTTCCAGTGGCCTCTTTACACTACCATATTATATCAAACAAAATGAAATGCTAATGTTCATAAAGATCTGACCAGTACTGGAGCCTTGAAAAATATTTTCATTGTTCATTGAGGGAGGTTAGAGCTGAACTCCAGGACAGAAATCTAAATTCCCCTATTACTTCATTTGCTTTCCATCCTTAAAAATTCAATAAACATTTTTTTTTTTAAAGTATCATTTAATGTTCATGATGTCAACACTTTAGAAGGGTGAAAGCTGCTATGCCCTCACATCATGAAGAAGAATCAATGAGGTACCAATGTCCCTTTCCTTTCTTATTCAGCGCCTCTCTTTCAAACTACTCATCTCCTGCAATCGGGATGCCTTATCTGTGGACAGACACCAATTGCTCCTGTTTGAGGGCTATTTGTTGGAGGTTATGCAACAACATAAGGCCTTTTCTGCAATCTGCTCTATTCTCTATCACAGGCAGGTTAAATTCACCCTTGCCTTTCCCACTGTTCTTCATATCCAGCCACCGGATGGAGAAAGGATAATCAGAATCCTTCCAGAAACCCTTCCAGAATCAACCAAGTCCTCAAAAGCCACCACATGCGCTTTGGTCGGGCCGAAGACTGCTACTTTACCTGCTGACCTGTTTTATCGAAGGATATGTAATGGTTTTCCTTGTTTTTCTATGCTTTCTCAGGAACTGATGTAATTTGTCTTAAAACGGCTACCGTTTGATATTTGTCTGTCTTGTTCATGCCTCCCCTGAGGCGATCCGCCTTGCACACCTGTCCCCCCGGAAGAGCAAAGAGGATCTTCAGGTGTTTTTGGTTTCCCTTTAGCCTTTCCCCCTCTCACCCCCACCCCCTTCCCCTTTCCCCCTTTCTTTTCCACCCCTCCCCCCCCCCCCAAATCCTCCCACCCCTCGAGTGTCAAATGTGAGAGCTACGCTGTATTGCTCTATATGGAAAAAAGTGAAGTTCTCGATATACCTGGGGAGCTCTTCCCCATTTGTTAGAGAAGTTCTACATTTATTGTTCTGCATTTTTGTCTTTTACTGTTGCAATTCCCTAGGTAACGCATGCTGCTCTGATCAATCTGGACTCTTTGGGGTGATGCCTGGCATGGTTCTGACATATTGTAGGCCTTATTTAATCTTTATCTATGACAGACATGGCTTCACCTGATGACAGGGATCTCGTGGAATGTTAAGGGATTATGCTCACAGAACAATCATATGCAAGTAGTACGTTATTTGAAACGTTTGGGGGCAGATGTTACTCTTCTGCAGGAGACACATCTCTCCACCAGCGACCTTTCTCGTCTTTCGAGACTTTGGGTGGGACACGTGTTTGGTTCTCCAGCCGTGGGCCGTAAGGCAGGGGTGGCTATACTATTCCATAAAAATTTGTGTTACACTGTTTGCTCTGGTAACTCTAATTCTGAGGATCACAGACTCACTGTCCATATTACTATCGCCTCTCGTGACTTTGCTATGTCCACTTTATATGCTCCCAATTCTCCAAGACAAACATTTTACCAGGGACTGACTTCATGGGCCTTACAAATTCCAGAATCATGTCATATCCTGGGTGGAGACTTTAACGCAGTTATGCACAATGATATTGATCGAAACAGAGAACATCCCATGCGACATCCTGCTCCCAGGATTGTACCAACCTATTTCTTTAATCAATCTAGATGCTAAAACACTTTCCAAAATTGTGGCATCCAGGTTGGCCCAACTGCTTCCTGAAATACTACATTCGGACCAATCCGGGTTCACAAAGTATTATTAGCCCTGGAACATGCTAAAACAAACCCACAGATAGATCAGCACTTATATCTTTAGACGCCGAAAAGCCTTCGACAACATAACCTTTGCATGGCTCTTCATGGTTATGAGGAGGCTTGGTTTTTCAGGCCCTATTTTGGACTTTCATACGACACATGTACTGCTCGCCCATGGCTAGACTAGTCACACCTGACTTTATTTCCTCGAGCATTCCTTTGACCAAAGGCACTAGGCAGGGCTGCTCACTCTCCCTTCTGCTTTTTAATATCACCCTTGAACCTTTATCCAGACAGGTCAAATTGACATGGGGGGTTAGTGGTGTCTCGATTGGTGAACTTACGCTCTACTCAGCTCTCTTTGCAGATGATATATTACGGTTTTCCTCGGATCCACCCAAAGACTTGCAACTACTTCAAGACCTGTTTGCAACCTTTCATAAATGCTCTGGCCTTAGAATCAATTTTGATAAGAGCGAAGTACTTCCTTTGAATGCTACTACATCAAAGTGTTCATCCTCTCCCTTTGGTATAGATACCTAATCCATTACGTATTTGAGCATCCGCATAGGCAGAGAACCATCATCTCTATTACCTAAATTACCCTCCTTTAATTAACAAGATTGTACAGGAACTGGAGGTTTGGATGACTCTTCCCCTTTCCCTCTTTGGGGGATGTCATCTTTACAAAATGTTTTTTTTTTTGCAAGATTGCTCTATCCTTTGCAAACACTCCCTCTTCTGTTAAAACATTCTGATGTTCAGAAGATCTATAGGGCTCTACAGACCTTTCTGTGGCAGCATAAAAAACCACATATTGCATTACAAAAGCTTAGTCTCCCAAAGACTGAGGGGGGTGCAGGTCTGCTGAATATTAGATTTTACAACCTAACCTGCCTCCTTCATCAGAGTCTTGATTGGATTACTGGGAAGTTATGTTATTTGAACTACTCAATAGAAGAGGTCCTGGTGTCTCCGGCTACACCTTCCAGCCATTCTGCACTCTAACCTCAAGACCTTGCCTCAATCCCTCAGTTCAAATATACTGATTAGAGACACAGTACTGGCCTGGAGGGAAATGCGGAAACTACTTGGCCTACCACCAAGGATATCCTCCCATCTGCCTATTCTTGGAAACCCTGTGTTCACTCCAGCGAGTGAGCATGCAGCATTTACCCACTGGTCTCATAGTGCACTTACTAAAGTCATATCTATATTTGATGACACCAAATGTACCTTCCAGCCCTTTTCAGTACTAGCTGCCAAATACTGCCTACAGGGATGTCATATCTTCACTACCACCAGCTGGTGACCTTCCTATGGATGTGCTATTCTTCAAAACAAGATGCTTTCCAGTGCTCCTTTATAGAAATTCTACTACGTCAGGATAACTATTCCATCTCGGCAATTAACTCCCATCTAATCTCACACCAGTCTGCAAAATACCATCTTACTCCTTTTAAGCCATGGACTCCCATACTGCCTACTGACGATGCTCCAGATAAAATATTGTCAGGATACCGGAAAATCGCTTCACTCATGCTCTGTGAAACATGGGAGGAAACTCAATTTAAAATCATCCACAGAGCTTACTATCCTTTTTCAGCGAATCCAGCTGTCACTCCCCCCATGCATGTCCTTGGTGTGACCAGACTCGACCTACTCTGTTTCATCACCTTTGGGAATGTGCTTGAGTTTCCACCTTTTGGGACCAAGTTCATCGTTAAATTAATCATCTGTATAACATCTCTCTCACCAAAGACCCTATTCTCCCTATTCAATTATCAAGATCATGCGATGTCGACAAGTTCTACTGCACTTCCTCAGTGGATTCATATTTGCTTGCTGGTAGCTCGCAGAACACTCATGCAAGCTTGGACACAGCCAAACCATCCACAGCTTAAAATGATAATACAGGCACTAACTGCCTTATTTAATCTGGAGAAACTGGACACCATTACCCAGAATTTTAAATCTGCACGCCGCTTCCTTTCTAGATGACGGCACTTTATGGAACACTCTTTTACTCCTGCAAAACTGGCCACCCATATGGAACCTTTTCAATATTCAGTTTTGTATCTCAAAGCTCAACTCACCAATACACTGGGAAAACTACGATTATCCAACTCCTCTTGTAGCCCCACCCCACAGCTCTATATTTCCCAGTCACATAATAGAACCCATGCTCCTCCTTATGTTTCTTAGCCCATATGACACTCTTTCTCAATTGTCTTTTTGATAGAGTCATTATTGTTCAGGCCTGCATAACCAAACTTCCGTTCCTAGGGAATTGTTTATAAAAAAAAATTATTTCTTGGAATTTGGCTTATGTTCTACTGCTTTGTTGTAACATCGGATACTGTCTTTTATTTCCATTACAGAAGTTGTACTGACTTTTGTACTCACCACTGTCATGAAAAAAAAATGGTTTACAGGGTTGTATGTCAAGATATGCATGTACCAAGTGTATAAAATTCAATAAATATTGTTTAAAAAAAAAACCCTACAAAACCCAGTTACAAGAATACTGTAGTAGGCCTCTGTGTCCTGCATTTGTCACCACAATGCTATCAGTCTGACCTGGCAAATATGTCAGATGGCTTATATAAGTGGATAAATCATAAACAATTATGTATCTTATATAACCCCAATATTATGCACTGCCAGTTTTTATTATAGAAATATGGCCATACACAATTACGATCATGAAAAGCCCACATGTAAAGACACTATTTGACATTCGTTAGCATCCAGGTATCATCCCTTGAATTCCTGAGTATAGAGGTGTAAAATCATCAAATTGCAATCCACAGATGTTGAAATTATGTAAGGAGCTGTATATTTGTAAATGGAATAATTATAACATGAACTATGCTTGATCCAGTGTAAACATGTCTGTAAAGCTCTTGGCGGTGTTTCAAGCATTCGGCTGCCAAAGCCTGGTGATCTCCTTCTGTATATGGTGTCATGAAAAGTAAGCATGCACAGCTGCTACTACAGGAAAAACGTTCTTCTATAGGACAATCTCACACATAATAACCATTATATTGGTGCCTTGAGTCCAAATTCAATGATGCAGACTTGATGCAGCTATACCTAGAGATGTAAAATATTCCTTCATAGCAAAGTCAAAGTTTTTTTATTTTAACTTTATTGAAAATGAACAAAAAACACTTTATTCAAATTGATGCACAGCAGCACATTGTGCCGCACATTGTCTTACGTTGCATTGCATAAAATTTCATACACACTGCAAATTTATGCCATGCACACCAACACATTTGTATGGTATGAAAGAGCACAGAGTAGTAAACAATTGTTTTCTTAATTTCTTTGCATTAATCCTGCATTAATTATTGCAGATCAACACAGATCAATACACATGATGTGAATGAGCCTTTAGGCCAGATTCACATAAATTCGTTTTCCCTTTTGTCCATCTTTTATTATGTTTTTAAAATCTGTTTTATTGCATTTACATAAATTATTATTATTCTGTTGGGCATCACATCACATGAAAATACATAAAGAAACAGACATGCCTCATTTTTCAAGGTGCACTACACCACATACATCTGAAGCAGCCTTATTTACCAGCCTTATTTAATAACATTGTTTTCTATGACACATCTGCAGATTTGCTTTGCAGTGTTTGCATTAAAACATGAAAGTGAGAACAGGCCATAAAGTTAACAGTAGTTAAAATGTTACTAAACCCACAACAGTAAAATCAGTCTGTATATGTAGTAAAGTATGCTTGTTATATGTGGAACCTAAGGGGTTAATCCTCTGCATTGTGTAAAAAGGCTGTTTGATCCTTTTTTCTCTGCCCCTCCTCTTATTGAAATGGCCACCTGATACAGACTGAGCCTGTGGTTACATGCACATGCTCAGTTTGGTGTGTATTGCTAGAGATATTTTTTTTTTTTTTACTTTGGTGGGTGCATGTGATCAGCACAGGGCCAATCAGTGCTGTCCAGACAAAGGGTCAGAGGTTTCACATCCTCCCAGAGCAGAAAGAAATCTCCTCCTACAAGCTTTAATCAGTGCTCTGCTAAAGTCACAAGACTGCTCTAACTGCTGATGAAAAAAGGTATTTAGCAGTTTATATTTACTAAAATAATTGCATTTCCATGTCATGTGTACTGTGGGAGACCAGATATAATGAATGCAGGCTCCTGGGTTTATTATCACTTTAAGTGATTTTTTTAATGCATGCATCAGAGGTGCGTTGGGCTCTGAATGTTTGTACAACTTTTAACTTTCTTGTTTATTCCCTTTCTGACATCATATACAACCAGGTTGTTTAAAATGGGTGTATGTTGAAGCAGCAAAATCTGTAAAGCATTTTTATTCTCAAGATAGGTAATATAACTTAAACCAGTACTGTAGCCAAAGGCTTTGCCACCTAGCATGTATTTTGAGGTGAGTTCTTGCTATGAAAGCTATCCCCAATAGGAACCAGGTAGCCACACCTTTGGATGTAGTACTGGCTCAAGCTGTATGAGTTGTCCTAATAATAAAAATGTTTTAAGGACTTCATTGCTTCAACTTGCATCTATGTTTAAAACTATGTCACAAATTTAGTTTATAAAAATCTTATTGCTGTGTGTTAATTTTTTTAATAAAATGTTTTTGCATATATTTTTTGTTATAAATGATATTTGTACATAGGGATAGCCTTGTTAGCACATTTTGTATAAAACTTGTTCATTATTGCTTCACAGTGACTGTTCTTTACTGCTCCTACCACTCTATAAAGGCCTATCGGTCTGTCTAGATAAATTGCAAACACAACCTCTTGGTGTAATCAGTTATCAGTCATTCAGCAAGAGTGATACAGTAATTGCACTTTCCTGATATAGTTAGGCAACAAATGGACACATTGCACATGTATCAAAATTATTTTGTGAAAATATGAAAAATAAAACTCTGTTATATGAACAATAATAACTGAAATTGTGTCCTTTCTGAAATACTGTAGTTACCCTTTAACCCTTTTGTTCTACTAGTGTAGTTAATTTAAACTCCACGCCATTAAATTAATGACACTGGTCTAGTTTAGTACAAGCTCATGGTCACTTTAGCAACTAATGTCTGTTCTACACTAATTCTGCTCCACTGCACGTTATAACAGGGAATGCAGTTGAGATGGAGTTCATATATTTCTTTATTTTTTACACAGTGCAGCCTGATTTTTAATGAAGTTTTCTCCTTTTATTCACCCACTTGTGGTCTGCTATATTTCAGACTTGTGCGTCACACCTCAGAACATTGCAGCAGTCCCTCTCTATGTGATCAGAATGGAGTAATGGAGGCACTAGAATATATGTGTTTTCCTTCAGCTGCATTTGTAGAAAAGCATAACCCAACACTATGTGCCGGAGAACTAATATACACCAAATGTATCTATGCTGAGATCACAGATTCTTATTGCCATTCTGCAATAAACTGAGCAAATAATGTGGGATCAGATACATATTAGTCTTTTGATTGGACTTTCAATAATAACAACTGAATAATATTTATTTCTAAAATAACAGTAAACCATCATTAATGCAGAACATAACATGTTACAATTATATAAAATCTCCATAACTTTTTTCAACAAATTCATAAACATACAGACTTAATGAAAACCCTCTCATATCTATACATAGATATTAGGTAAGTCAGCTTAAAGCTGGAGTTTACCTGATTTTTTTTTTTACTCTACAGCTTTGGTTACAGCAATTAATTAAAAAAAAGTATGCCCCACGTTATGCAGGCACCTGGATCCTGGAGGATCCTTCTCTAGTGATGAGCCAAACTTATCTGGTTTGGCTTGAGCAAGGTTTGCCAAACATGACTAAAGTTCACATATCACATCCAAAGAACATTAAAGTCAATGGGTGCTGACTGTTAAAAACAATTTAAAAAAAAAAGATGTACAACATGAATATACATAAAGTCAAATAATGAGTTACACACACTCGTTAGTTGCAAAGGGTGAAAAGACAGGGAAGTCAAAAAGTGGGTACCCTTTCATACATATATCTTCCGGGGTCCATAAACCCTTAGTGGCCCATAGCTAATGTACTAGCACAAAGCAAAGCCAAATGCTAAATAAACAATATCAGTGACCACGGATAAACATAATCAGATTGCTTATTAACTGGTTGCTAAGTAGACAGCAGAACTTATGAAATAGTGATAAATATAGAGGGACAGGGAAAAAAAAGAAAAAAGGGAGAGTGATTGAAGAGGAAGGAGTAAAGTACATTTTTGCTGACCTGCCCCCACCCCAACATATTGGTCAGGATCTGCCCCAAGGAGGTAAAGCTTGCCTAATATCACTGTCTCATCAAGGACAGATAGAGTACCACTTCGTACCGGTACTTCAAGAATTTCTCTATTGACAAAAATCCTGATAATGTTGGGTTGTCTTAAAGTGAGCCCAGCAATATCAAGAAGAGGTATGTTTTGAAATATTACCTGTGAAATACGTATCAATTATTTCATTTCTTCTATCAAGGTCAACCTCTGAAACCATTCTTTAATAGCTGAACACCAATGGCACAGGACGGACACAATGTCTTGCTGAATTTCATCATAAACATTGCCAGGACTTTACAGTAGTTACATGTGGGAGCAGAGTTATAGTGCAAGATGTATTGTGCTGGGGAGAATGTAAGATTTTCAGCAGAAACCATTGAAGTGATCTCATGAAGTTTGGAGCATGACCACCAGACATGCAGCATTCTTGCCCACAACACCAACACGTATTGGGGATTGCTGGAGAAAACTTATGGAGAAGGGTTGGAGTCCTATACCAGCGAGTGAGGTTCTTGTAGCCACACTCTTGTGTAGCTATGTTCATGGATCCTTTATGAACTCTCATACAAACCAACACCCATTCCTCTTCCTTCAGCGATATCCCAAAGTCTTGCTCCCAAGCTATACAGGAGGAGCTAGAAAAGGCTGATTGTTCCCCAAACAGTGAAGAATATAGGTGAGAAATCAAATGTCTTTAGGGTAGGGGTCTGTGGCATAGAGCTTCACTTGGGTTTAGTGGTCTTGTTCATTGGTCAATAGCTCTATGAGAAATAAGGAAATGCCTGATATGGAGATATGTCCTTAATGTTATCGTGTGCGGGGTAAGTAAGGCATTAATTTCCATTAGAGAGAGGTTTGCCTTGTTTAAAGAAGTGGCAAGCTTGAACGTCCCTATAGGGCCATATGGAAGATAAGAAGATAGGTGTAAAACTAGGGGGAACAGCGGGATTGATATGTAAAGAAAGCAAAGGGCCAGGATGGGATGTCATGGCATATGTTCTACAAGCACTGCTGTATGCTTCTAAAGTGGGGCCAATCAAGGGGTGTGTTTTTGCTGCCAAAGGCATATGTTGGGAAGGAGCCAAGGTAAATTTGTAAGAGGGGGGGCACATGTTAACTCAAAGAGATCCAGCGCTTTACTTCAGTGTGCATGGTTCAGTCTTCAGTCAACCATGCGGGTTAATAGACAGGTCTTATGGTAACGACTGAGGTCGGGAAGGCTGATGACTTCCATTGTCTTTGGTAAAGTTAACCGGGCATATTTCATTCTGGGCGGTTTACTTTGACAAATAAATTTTGAGCAACATAATCCATAGGCGGTAAAGAAGGACGTAAGTAGGTAAATGAATACTGTCTTCATCAGATAAAGAAAGTTTGGGAGTATTATCATTTTAAGAAGTGTCCCAAACCAGGACATTTGCAGATTTGTAATTCTGAAAGTCCTTACACATATTAATCAGTGCCGGGAGATAATTCCTAGTATACAATTCAGATAACTTAGATGGAATTTGTATGCCCAGATATATAATGGCATACTCTGACCATCTAAAGGGAAAGTTAGATTTACAAAGTAATACTTGCTCAGAAGTTAGAGAAATATTAAGAGCCCTTGATTTAGAGTAGTTTATTTTCAGATTTGACAGACGCTGGAAGTGTTCTAAATCTCTGAATAAATTAGGTAGGGTAATGTGCGGTTCTGTTAGAAAGAATAACATATCGTCCTCAAAGGCCGTGATTTTATAGACCTGATCTTTAACCTGTATTCCTTTAATATTTGGATTGTGTCAAAGTCCGCGTAAGAATGGCTCTAGTGACAAGACAAATAGAAGGGGAGAAAGGGGGAAGCCCTGCCTAGTACCGTTGCTGAGCTCAAAGGTACTCGACAGGTGGCCGTTTACCTGCACTCTTGCACTTGGTTTATGGTAGCTAGCAAATAAAAGCACACATCTGAGATAAAAGTCCAATGACATGGAGGACCACATCCAGGTAGTCCCAGGCCACACTGTTGAATGCCTTCTCGGCATCCAGAGACAAAAAGAAGACTTTTTGATATTGTGTCATTAGCAGGTGATGCAGGTTCAGGTCTTTGATTGTGTTGTCTTGGCCTTCTCTATCTGGGACAAACCCAACCTGGTCCAGTGAGATAAGTGTCGGGAGTAGAGAAAGAAGACTATTAGCAAGAATTTTGGCGTACATTTTGATGTCCACGTTAAGTAGGGAAATAGGCCTGTAATTAGAAACAGAGGTCTCATCTTAACCTTTTTTTGGGTTCACTGTGCTGTGTGCTTGATGTGACGGATTTGGGTCAGTAGATAAGGTATTGAAAGCTGTTAGAAAGCAAGAACGTAAAAACAATTCTTGCCATTTTCTAGGCTATTGCATAAGGAATTGCCAAACAAATTTCATGGGGTATTGGACATTGTTCTGGGAGACATGCACCAGACAAAATAAATGGTTTGGCTATGCTATCGATTTTAATAATGCTTCAAGTGCAACATTATAACTTATAAAAAATAGAGTTTTTGTCAAGTATTTTAACAAAAAATGTCCCACAATGTACATCAAAGGGTCTGGTATAGAATCAGACCTGAAGATCCTAGAATGAATTATGGGGAATTCCCCACATTTTTTTTATCTATCCTTGCTTAATCACTCACATGACTGGAGATTAGGGCCATGTAAGTGAATTTGGCTGGTGACATTGCTAGTTGTTAATGCTTGGGGGGGGGTTCTAAATTATTTCTCAGTAAAATAAAACATGTAGACATGAACAGATGGGTGAGTTTGCGTTGAATATTTAAAATAAATTAAATAGCATGTTTGGTTTGTGGAGCTCAGATAAAGTGTAGTTCCACTTTAATAACTACTGACAGGCTTAAGAATATGTATATTAGCAGTAGTAATACTGCCAATATACATGACACTTGGCTCTTACCAAATGGATAATGGATATGTTCAACCATTCATCAGCATGTCCAAATAGCCAAGGTTCAGACCATAACTTAGCCTTAACCCTAATTTTCTCTCAGGGTGCTCTATCCTCTTCCTATGGCTAAACCACAGGCTTGCAGGAAGTTAATAGCTTCAGGCACCTGGCTGAGCTGCTGTGAAAAAAGTTCCTGACAAAGAGCTGTCCCCCCCCCTCATCATTGATAAAAGTTCTTTCTTTGCTTTTCCTGCCTGTAGCACAATTTGTGAATGAGGGAAAGTATGAGAGTGACAGGATGCTCCCCCACATTCACAGATAATGTTACAGACAGTAAAAGCAATGAAATAATGTTTCTCAATGGAGGTGCAGAGAGGATGGGGTAGGTCCTTATGAGGAACTTTTTCACAGCAGCTCTGCTGAGAGCCCATAGCTTTTTACTGCATGCCGTACATTCATCAACAGGAAGACAGGCATCCCTGCAGTGATGATTTATCCAGGATCCATCTGCCTGTACAATGTAGGACATACTTTATTACAGATATGTGATGTTACTACAGTTGCAGAGAAAAAAAATAAAATTTAAGTAAAATGTAGGTAAAAGTATGTAACTGGAGTCAGAATTTTGATTTTAGAGTAAGAATATCAGTCTTAAGAATTATTCAGAATTAAGATAGTGCCACTAAGTATGGCAGCCCTCCCACCACTTAATCTCCTGTAAATGTTATTATCTTTTCCTGATAACAACATACAGTTATTCATGTCTCAAACATCAAATTATACAAATAATGCCAAATCAGCCCTTTTGTCTTGTTGAGCAGGTAATAGGTATTAGTGTATTCAGTGTTTATTTCATGCTTGAACATACCTGTACCAAGGATTCTTTCTATTTTTATGCTGGAGTTATCCAATTCTTTTGCAAATAGGTGAACAGCTTGCATTGGGTCTTCACATGTGTCTGGATCTATGTAAGTTCTTCTTGTTGGTATTTTAACTGCAATCAGAATTTGAAAGAAAAATAGCATGAATAATGGATGACAATAATAGACATATTCTACATACAGTTTTAGAAAGGTTTATATTGTTACCCAAGGATAAAGGTTCAGATTACCATAGCCTGATATATTAAACTGTCACTACAAAAAATGAAGTTATTTTCAAACAGACAAAATGTTCAGTACAAGTTTGAACCTGCTTCTTTGATTTGGCTGTGAAAGTGCATAGTCTATGTAATCCAGTACACAATATAGGAAGCCAAGGTAATCCTGAGGTTTTTTTTCCTTTTTGATTAAAGTGATCATAAAGGCTCAAGATTTTTTTTTACCTTCATGCATTCTATGAATGAAGGTAAAAAATCTTCTGTGTGCAGCAACCCCCTCAGCTCCCCCCCCCCAAAAAAAAAAAACTTACCTGAGCTCCACTGAGATCCAGAGATGTGCATGAGAGCCTTGGCTCTCTGGGTACTATCCTTCCCTATTGGCTGAGACATTGGCTCCTACTGCTGTCAATCACAGCCAGTGAGCCAATGAGAGATAGAGGGTGGGGCCAAGCTGCAGCTCTGTGTGTTATTTGGGTTCAACACGTCTCCCTTTCATCAAAGAATGGCTCTAACAAATCCACAAGCTGGCTGAAATGGAAGAACTAATTTACATAGCTTGTGATTTCCCTACAAAATTCTTGGGCAAATGGGCATGCTGGATTCATTTCCAGATGACAGCAGAATTTGCCCATCTGATTAACCCCCCCCAACTCTTGAATCATCCCACATCATTGGACTACCTTTCTCCCTTTATATCAACCTTGCCCTACATCACACCATGCTAGAAGAGAAACCTGAGCTTTAGACCCCGCTCTGTTCATATTTCCCCCCCTCTACTCCACGAACTACTACTCTCCAGCAGCTGGGGTACCCATCACCTCCCCCATGGCCTGGGAGTAGAAGTAAGAGATGGCCACTCGGCCTCTCTCCCTTACCCACCCCTCCTCCCCCCATCTATACCCATCTAACCCTCATCACCCCCCCTTTTTTTATCCACTTTTCAAGGAATTGATTGATCCCCTAACCAAGCCATGCCTCTCCCCCCTCAACCCCCTTCCAGGTTTGTTCCCTACCCCGCCCCACCACCCTCCCCTCCCTTTCTGTAGGGGCGAAGCCCCATCAATCCAGTAATGTGTATGCAAAATACCTCAATTTGTACCTGTTGTACTTTCAAGTTGATGCCTGTGCTTACATTGTGTAAATTTGGGCTACATTTCATGTATGTACTGCTTAAATTCTCCTAATAAAATTCTTTGTGAAAAAAAAAAACTTCTGTGTACATCAACCCCCTCAGCCCCCCCAATACTTAACTGAGTCCCATCAAGGTCCAGAGATGTGCACAAGAGCCTTGGCTCTCTAGGGATTCTTCCTCCCTATTGACTGAGACAGCAGTGGGAGACATTGGCTACTGCTGTCAATCACAGCAAGTGAGCCAATGAGAGATAGGGGGTGGGCTGAGCTTCAGCTCTGTGTGTGCATGGACAATCTGCTTGGGAGCAAACCTGCTTGAGTGTCTTCATAGCAAGCTGCTTGCTCTGGGAGCACTAGGCAGAAAGGAAGGATGGGGAGAAAAAGAACATAAAATGTACACAGAATACAAAGCCTGTGATTACCTATACTAAACCTCCCTCAACACTTTCCTCTTTTGACCTTGCTACTACTGAAGAGGTCACTAAGGTTTTCTCAGAAGCCCGTCTAACTACCTGCCCCCTGGATCCTGTCCCCTCACAAATACTACAGTGACCCTCTTCTTCTATCCTATGCGCCCTCACTCACATCTTCAATCTCTCCCTCTCTAATGGTGCCTTCCCCACCCCTCTAAAGCATGCACACATCACTCCCATACTTAAAAAGCCCTACCTGGACCCCACCAACCTAAACAGCTTAAGAGCCATCTCCCTGTTCCCGTTTTCCTCTAAACTCTTAGAATGTTTAGTCTACAATTGCATGAGCTCCTACCTCACTGACAACAACCTTCTTGACCCTTTACAATCTGGCTTTTGCTCACTCCACTCCACTGAAACTGCCCTACTAAAACTCACTAATGATCTACTAACTGCTAAAACCTATAGCCATTACTCCGTACTCTTCCTACTTGACCTCTCTGCGGCTTTTGCTACTGTTGACCATCCCCTCCTCCTCAAAAAACTCCACTCTCTTGGCCTCCAAGACTCTGCTCTCTCCTGGTTCTCCTCCTACCTATCCCAGCACTCCTTCAGCATTACCTATAACTTCACTCTCCACTCCCTCTTTCTGTAGGGGTCCCTCAAGGTTCTGTTCTTGGATCCCTACTCTTCTCCATCTACAACTCCTCCCTTGGTCACTTGATAAACTCCCATGGCTTTAAGTACCATCTCTATGCTGATGACACACAAATCTATCTTTCTGCTCCTCACTTCAGTCTCCTCTCGCAGTACTAACCTACTAAGTGACATATCGGCATAGATGTCACTCCACTTCCTCAAACTCAATCTTTCCAAAACTGAGCTCTTAGTATTCCCTCCCCTCCCTCCCCTGACTTATCCATCAAGATCAATAACACAACCATCAGTCCCTCCCCTCATGCCAGGGTGCTAGGTGTAATCCTAGACTCCCATCTGTCCTTTCAGCCCCAAATCCAATCACTTTCCAAATCTTGTAGACATCAGCTCTGCAACATCTCCAAGATATGCCTGTTCTTAACCTCGAAAACTACTAAGCAACTTATTCACTCCCTTGTTAGCTTTCACCCTGACTATTGTAACTCCCTGCTCATTGGCCTACCTCATCGCAGGCTATCCCCTCTTCAGTCTATCATGAATGCTGCTGCCAGACTCATCCACCTTACTAACCGTTCCATATCTGCCACACCTCTCTGCCAATCCCTCCACTGGCTTCCCATTGCCCAACGGATAAATTTCAAAACATTAACAATAACATATAAAGCCATTTTTAACTCTGCCACAAATTACATCACCAATCTTTTCTCCAAATATCACCCAAACCGTACTCTCTGCTCCTCGCATGACCTCCTGTTCTCTAGCTCCCTTGTCTCCTCCTCCCATGCCTATCCCCAGGACTTCTCCAGAGCCTCTGGAACTCTCTACCCCATTTATCAGACTATCGCCTACTCTGCTCACTTTTAGGCAATCTCTGCAAACCTATCTCTTCAGGGAAGCCTATCCTGCCCTCAGCTAATAATGGAATCTTCTACTCCTCCTACCAGTCCACCCCCCATAGTTACTGCCTTTTGTACCTCTAGCCCTCCCTCTTAGATTGTAAGCTCCAAGGAGCATGGCCCTCCTAACCCCCTTGTATTGAACTGTATTGTTGCTGTATTGTCCCCCATTATATTGTAAAGCGCTGAGCAGGGGCGAACTGACTATTCGGAAACTCGGGGCACTGCCCGAGGGCCCGGGATCAGTAGGGGGCCCCATGAGATGCCCCTGGTACCTTTTTCATAGGCTTTTTTGAGTTTGGGCAAGGACACAGGGGCCCCACGATCCCCTATTGCCCGGGGGCCCCATGAGTTGTCAGTCCACCCCTGGTGCTGAGCAAACTGTTGGCGCTATATAAATCCTGTATAAAAATAATAATAATCTATAAATATCTGTTTGTAGATTGCTATTACTAAACATTTCTCATACAGGTTCTTTTGGTGTGATTTTTAAGATAAGCCTGAAGATTCTCTTTAAAGTGGAACTTTACTCTCTCAATCAATAATGACTATTTTTAATCCTAATGCTGCTAGCATTAGTAAATAGATAGGAATGTGTATTATATTTACTTGTTTTAAAGTGTTTTTTTTATTTATGCAGTTACTTGCTGGTTTCCAGGCCTAGGCAAATGATGTTATACATCCCAGGAGTCTTCAGGGGGGAAGGAGGGGTTTTCTCAACTAAGCACACCCTCCTGTCTGCATGACTGAGCTAAGAGCAGATGGATTCAGGAAATAATGCTACATTAATCATCTACTCTTACTTAAGATGGACATGGCCAGAAGTGCTGGGGGTGTTTTTAAAGTGATTTCTCAGCAAAAGAAAGCATGTAGACATAGATGGATTGTGTGAGTTTGCTTTAAATATTAAAAATGAATTAAATAGTGTTTTTGGATTTTGGTTTTTAGATGCAGTGTAGTTCCACTTTAAGAGCTCCAAGGGAGATGTAACTGATAATATCTGTAGGCACCTCACACTGTGAAGTGTTTCCAGAAAGTAGTAAAATCAATGGTGATCAGAAAGACACATGGACTAGATTACTTTCTGATAAACAGTAAGGAGAAGTGCTCATAATTAGGCCAAAGCAACTATATTCCACTGCCCTGAAGACAGATAATCTATCTGAATTAATGAGATAGACCTTTATAGTCTTTATTAATAAAGCTAGGAAAGATCCTATTCTGTCCATATCATGTAGACCTATATTATTACCTAATACAGATGGCAAAGTTATAGCCAAAAAACAGACTTAATTAGGTCATCAAATTGATTGCGCATCTTAGTCAAATAGGAATCATGCCATGAATGGCATGTACATAAACCTATACAACCTGTTCACAAATCTCTCACATTAACAATGATATTCTCTGTACCAGTCTCTTCTTCCCTTGATGCATGCAAAGCATTTTACTCCAATGGCAGGGAAATTTTTGGGAAAAGCTCTGTCGTGTTAGCCTAAAAATGATCCTAAAGTGGTTTGGACAGCTATAGGAAACTACCTAAGCAAAAGTAAAATTGGGGCAAATATTCTTTTCAAATCTCTGCTTATTTTCTGTAATTCTTTTTTAACTTGACTTGGATCCCCTACCAGTCCAAATTAGGGCATTTGAAGCTATAAAGTTATCCAAGTAGGTCATGTAACTGAAATAATATCTTTATATGCCGACAACACACTGTTGTATCTGGGAGATAATAAAAGAATGTGGGACGTATTCTGCAATTACGAACAGTGAATTTTATTTCCATTTATCCAGATGCTAAATTTATAGCATATGCTTCCCTACAGCTTCAGGTGAGCTCACTGCATTTTTAGTCATAAGAATATCCACTAATATTACCCAATTCCGCTTTTTTTTATATTATGCCCATTATACAGGCCTTAGGTGAACAGTGTGGCCATCTTTGCTGCTTTCCCTACAAAAGGTGGAAGTGTACAGTATGTATAGACACATTTGTTTCACCATTGGCTTGAGTAGGGAAGGCTTAAAACCCTGATGGGTATTTTTTTTTTTTTGCTGTCTGTGTTAGGCAAATTTCACTTCACCTTTTGTATCAGAGATGAAACAGAAACTCTCCCAAAATGGGGGAATTTCCCACTTAGACAGTTGTCCTTGAAACCAGTGTCACCATTGGAAGATTTTACCTCACCTCTTGTTCTGAAAACATTTTTTTATTTTCCCACTTTCTTTCTTAGTGACAAAGGCCTACAGTACAAATAGAGGGGCGAATCTCCCCAGTGAGAACAAAGACAGAAATAAAAACCCAACAGAGTATCTAACCTTTCTCTACTCTACCAAAAATGGGAAAAAAAAACTAAAAAAAAATGTTTTGCCTAGAGATACAATTTACCATAATTAAGTTAATTTTAAAAAATCTTCCCAATTGTATGCTTTTTTGAGAAATTACAGCATGGATAACCAGGAAACCATGCAAAGATATAAATACACCATTGCATTCTTTCATCTAAGGTAGCCTTTCTCAACTTTTTCAACACAGAGGAACCCTTGAAATAGCTTTCCAGTCACAGGAAACCCCTGCTAAAAATTACTATATATACAACATACAACTCATTATACTTTTTTTTTTGCCCATAGAGAAATTTATTGAGAAAAACAAACAGAATACAACATGGCAATAGTCAGATCAATATTTCCTACCAATCAGATAGTAAATGGGTCGACATATATCTGAGCTGACAGTGTAATAAATCACTCTAACTGAATAATGCAAATATTAGTAATTACATACATTTGTACAACCCTTATACATTATTATTAAAAATAAGATATCATAAATTCAGGTGAAAGTATCAAGCCATGTAGCACAGCATAAAATCAGCAATGCCTATGGATATTTGACCATTAATGGCAAAGAACGTTACAGTCATAAGTGTGAAGAATCAAGTAGTAAGAGAACAATACAAATAAATTGCTCAGTATGATAACTTGGTAAATAAGCAAGACTACAATCATAAGAGATCACCATAGAAGAAAGAGTGAGGAGAAAGAAAGAAAGACAAAAAAAAGGAGGGGGAATTAAGAGAAATCAAACAGAGAGGTAGGGGGAATTAGCAAGGAGTAATTGGTCAACCAGTACAGCCACGTGTGGATATATAGCTACAATAGGATATTATCTTAGTCATCTCCACAAAATAGCCGAATAATCTACAGGTAATTGAAACATGGACCATTGTGTACACGTCTCATGAAATCTGGGGTTAAGGTCATGTACCACGGCAATAGACCATTCCATCTCATAAATGTAATCTATCTTTAAAATCCAGTCCCTAATCAAAGGTACAGAGCAGGCTTTCCAATGTACTGGGATCACTGCTTTCGCAGCATTCAGCATGTGTGTCACGAGAGAGTGTTTATACTTTTTCAAAGGTTAGCGGTCAAGTTGCAGAAGAAAATATTCGGGAGTAAGATCGATTTGTGTATCAGTAATTTGAACTATAATGTTCTTAACCTTTGTCCAGTATTGTTCAATGGGCATTCCCACCTTATACGGAACATTGTCCCATGGGCCTGGGTACACCTCCAGCAAGTAGCAGAGGTAGAGGGGAAAAGGCGTCTTAACTTATCAGGAGTCATATACCATTGGGTCAGGATCTTATACGAAGTTTCCTGAATTCTAGATATCAGGGAGCATTTATGTGTTAGTATGCAGGCTCTAAGCCATTGTTGATCTGAGGTATCAGTGTGCAATGCTTTCGTCCATTGTGCCTTAAATCTATCTGAGGTTAGATCATGACCCTGTTGTAACCAGGAGTAAGAGAAAGAAGTAGTTTTACTAACATCCTTGCCTTTCAAACAAACATATTTGAATGGCATCAACAACCTGTTAAAGTGATATGTTTGTCTATGATGTGAGATAACTACAAATCTGCAGATAAGTCCATAATGGAAACACTTCCATCCTCAAGCCCATCATCATTGAGGCCCTGGATTGAAGTATACCTTTTTGGAAGCAGTGGGTGGCTAAAAGAGGCGTATCCAGCGTCGCAGTTGGAAGAAATTTATGTTCCACTTCCGGTATAAAATCTGGATTGCTAATTAGAGGGGTGAGAGGACTGGGTAATGTGGAGAGGTCAGTACGTGAGATAATATAGTGAAAGGTTTGTAATGTAGCTCCTATGAATGGATGGTAAAGAAGCGGCCTAGGACATTTCACCAATGGAATCCATGGGGCAAATTTCAGTGGGACAGATGAAAAAGATCATTCTAAATTGACCCAATCTTTCAAACCCGAGTGGCAATTCCAGTCCATTATTCTGGCCATGTGAACCGCATGGTAATACTTTCAACTTTGGAAGTCCAATAACTCCAGTAGATTTTGGTTTAGTCATCAAATGAAAGACAATACGTGGTTTCTTAAAGGCCCACACAAATTTAGCTTGAAAAGCCTGAAGAGTTTAAAACAAACTGTAAGATACCCAGATGGGGTAGAGCATGCACCATATATTATATGCCTGGTAGGATATTCATTTTTATGATGGAGGCTCTCCCAAACCAGGAGAAATTTTTAACTGTCCATTATTTAAGGTTTCATTCCACAGAAGTTAACAGGGTCAAGAAGTTACATTCAAACAGTTTACTGGCATGACTCGTAATCCACATTACAAGATATTTTAAAGCCTTAACTTCTCATTTGAAATGGCAGAGGAGTTCAATTTCAATTAGTTTTTGAGATGGGAGTGAGATATTCAAAGCCTCAGATTTGTGGTAATTTATTTTTTAAATTAGAGATATACCCAAAATCATGAAAAATAGCCAGTAGATTAGGAATGGACGTGTGGGGTCTAGTTAAAAAAAAAAGAAGGTCATCAGCATATGCTGCTACTTTGAACTCTCTCTTCTGAATTACATGGCCACAAATAGAAGGATTAAGATTCACCATGCATATAAAGGGTTCCAATGTTAAAAAAAAAGCAAAGGCAATAGTGGGCAGTCTTGTCTAGTACCATTAGATATAAACTACCGGTTCCAAAAGCGAGCCATTAATCTTAATTTGAGCGAACGGACTGCAATAAATAGAGGAAATCCAGGAGATCATTTTAGAGTCCAGGCCAATGTGTCTACAAGTAGGAAACATATAGTCCCAGGCCACTCTGTCGAAGGCCTTCTCCGCTTCAGTAGACAGGAGAAGACCCTTGACTGTATCCATACTCCAATCTTTTGCACCAAATTTACAGCCTTCATTACATTATCTCTTGCTTCCCTGCCAGGTATAAAACCTACTTGCTCAGGGCATATTAGTTTAGACAAGAGGGGTCGAAGACGATTGGCTAAGATGTTTGCTAACAATTTTAAGTCTATATTTAGACATGAGATTGGCCTATAGCTCCTGCAATCAGTCACATCCTTGTCTGGTTTCGGGATTACTGTAATGTGTGCTGAGAAGAATGAGTTGGGGATAGTCTGGGATTCGCTGAGGGTGTTGAAAGCCTGTAGAAGAGGCGCCTTCAAAATTTGCTGAAAAGTTTTATAATATTGGGCTGTGAATCCATCAGGACCTGGACTTTTGCCCGACTTCAGTGCTTTAATAGCCAGTAATAATTCTTCCTCAGATATAGGTTGCTCCAAATCTGCAATCTCCTCAGCAGTCAGGGAAGGCATTTTACTATTAAGTAAGTGTCCTTTGAGAATATGTTCCCTAGAGCCCTGTAAGCCAGAAGGTTTGTGCTGTACTGGAAGGTTATATAAATGTGAATAGAATTCTTGAAATTGTTTAGCGATACGTTCCGTGGTATGCTCCAGATTACCCTCTTTATTTCTAATGCCATGAATATTGTTAGCCAACTGAATGTTTTTTAAGGCCCTGTCAAGAAATTTGCCACTTTTGTCTCTATATTCATAATAAATGTATTTTCAAAAAAACAAGATATGTTTTGCAGTCACATCCAAAAGTTGTTGAAGAACTTTATGCACATCTTTAAGTTCTGTCGCCACCTGGGTTGCCAATGAGTATTTGTGTTGTGCTTCAAGGGATGCAATTGTATTAGATATATCTACAATCTGTCATTCTTTCTCTCTTACGCATGCGCCTAATTTTATAAATTCACCCCTTAATGTGCATTTTTGCGCTTCCCAGATCATCAGGGGTGCAACATCTACCATGGAGTTCACAGAGAAAAAGTCAGAGAGCTCCCCCAGTATATGCTGCTGGGTCTCTAAGTCCATCAGCAAAGTGGGGTTCAAACGCCATATACAGGTTTTCCTGGATTGTGGTATAACTGGGGTCAGAATTATGGAAATAGGGGCATGATTCGAAGTAGACTGGATCACAATATTAGCTGCCTGTAAGTCCGGTAAATCACGCTGTGTCAAAAAAACATAATCTATACAGGAGTATTTGTTATGTGGGGCCAAGTAGGAGGTGTAATCCTTATCCTCAGGATGTAACATTCTCCACGTATCAACCAGTGTTAGCAGGCGTAGCAAGGTTTTAATTCTCTTAAGAACCCTAAATCGTACACTAGAAGTGCCAGTGAAGTTATCTATCAGTGGATCCAGCAGTACATTAAAATCTCCACCTAAGATAATACAACCCGAGGAGAAGCATTTCAACTCATCTACTATGGTTTTGCAAAAAGAAACATGCAAATTATTCGGGAAATATACATTCGTCAATGTGACTGGGCAATCCGCTAAACTGCCTTTAAGAAATAGATATCTTCCACCTGGATTTGTCAACTGTTGAGTCAGGGAGAACTACGCTGCTTGGTTTACTGGGATAGAAACTCCCTTAGTTTTAGAAGTTTTGTTGGTAGCATGAAAAACCTGGGTAAAATGATTGTGTATCAATTTATTAATATGGCGAAAGTGAGTTTCCTGTAAGAAAACTACTTGAGGGCCCGCTTTCAAAAGTTCACAAAGCAGAGCTACTCTTTTTTCAGGGATATTCCGTCCCTTACAGTTGAAGGATACAATGGTGTTTTTTTTCCCTAACACAGAGAATGCCATATTCACTTAAAGATCGTATGAATGATAAGACCACTATGTTATAACTGCGTAATTTAATGCTGAGAGTTAGGTCTCCTCACATTAACAATACACAGAGACTTTCGAATATGGATGACCAATACTCCTAAAGAGAAGAGAAACAAAGAAAGAAAAAAAAAAAAAAAAAGGAAAAAAAGGGGGAGAGAGAGAAACGGATGAGGGTAGTGAAGGAGACAGGAAGATCAGAGTGAGCAGTCACAGTAACCCAATATCAAGTGTATAGACCAGAGTAAAAAAACAACGCCTATCGATGTAGTTATAGTGTCAATGTAGTAAATAGTAACAAGCAGATACAATTACTACTGGTGGAGTGCATGGGAGAAACTAAGGTTTCAGTTTTCCCCAAGCAGTAAAAGAATTATCAACTGAAAAAAAGAAAAGTGAACCCTAAGTCTTCCCAGAAAATGGCAAAACTAGCATTTGAAAAAACCCGTTATAATGGCTCCCGAACAGCGGCATGCAAACCATCTTAGACTAGTATCAGACAGACTGAGGAACTATATAGCAACAACCTCTGATAGGTAACTCCATGGGGGGAAAGAAGGGGAAAAAGAGAAGGGAGTCTCCCCTCTCATTCGCCCCCCCCCCCCACTCCCTTAAATACAAAGCAGGCAATCACATGAGTGAAGCCTTCCACAGCGTAGATTGAGCTAAATGAAATTGCATATATGTACCATACAGCGTATATCACCTGTGGAAAACAGTTATAACCTTTTGCAGCAGCCTAAGAAAATAAGTGGCCTAGACCACCAAATAGACAGAGCAGGAGGCAAATCAAAAAGTTGCGCCATCTGTGTACCATACAGGTGCAGGACAGCACAGCTCAGCAAGACAGACATACCGAAGAGAAGAAGAAAAAGAAAAAAAAACCCTCCCCCTCACATGTTCCAACCCCCCCAACCACTTCTAGTGATGTCCCAAGTAGCACTACAGTTAATGTGTCTAACTCCTCTGGCAAGGGCAAGGTCAAAGTACCGTATTTTCCGGTGTATAAGACGACTGGGTGTATAAGACGACCCCCTACTTTTTCTGTTTAAAATGTAGTGTTTGGGCTATACTCGCCGTATAAGACTACCCCTCTTCCAATGCAAAACAGTGGGAGGAATAGTGCCCCATCACTGGTGTCAGTGGGAGGAATAGTGCCCCATTATTGGTATCAGTGGGAGGAATAGTGCCCCATCATTGGTATCAGTGGGAGGAATAGTGCCCCATCATCGGTGTCAGTGGGAGGAATAGTGCTCCATCATTGGTATTAGTGGCAGGAATAGTGCCCCATCATTGGTATCAGTGGGAGGAATAGTGCCCCATCATTGGTGTCAGTGGGAGGAATAGTGCCCCATCATTGGTGTCAGTGAGAGGCATAGTGCCCCATCATTGGTATCAGTGGCAGGAATAGTGCCCCATCATTAGTATCATTGGGGGGAATAGCACCCCATCATTGGTGTCAGTGGAATAGTGCCCCATCTTTGGTGTCAGTGGTAGGAATAGTATCCCATCATTGGTGTCAGTGGGGGGGGGGTAGTGCCCCATCGTTGGTGTCAGTGGGGGGGGATAGTATCCCATCATTGGTGTCAGTGGGGGGTGGAATAGTGCCCCATCATTGGTGTCAGTGGGGGGGGGAGGAATAGTGCCCAATCGTTGGTGTCAGTGGGGGGGAGGAATAGTTCCCCATCGTTGGTGTCAGTGGGGGCGAGGAAAAGTGCCCCATCGTTGGTGTCAGTGGGAGGAATAATGCCGCATCATTGGTATCAGTGACACCAACGATGGGGCACTATTCCTCCCACTGACACTTGCTGACCCCTGTTCCAGTACGGTGCTGCTGCAGTCAGCATATGTGGTTGCAGCAGCACCTAAGCACGCAACACTTACCTGCATCTCCACTCAAATTTCGCGGGGCCGCTCAGCTCCGCCTCCTCGCCGGTGATTGGCCGCCTGTGTGCCTTTCCTGGGCTACAGTTCTGGCGGCCAATCACCGGTGAGGAGGCGGAGCCGAGCAGCCGCGCGAACATCCAGTGGACGAACCGAAGGAAGGAGCAGCCGCGCTTCCTGGACCGGATCGTCGTGGGACCGGAGCCAGGTAAGAGACAGCAGCCCCTGCCCACCCCTGTACTTAGTTTCCCTTCTGTTGGAAGGGGGGGCGGCGCCGCTGCCGCCGCCCCCCTAGAAAGTGTCAGCATGCCGTTACCGGAGTATAAGACGACCCCCGACTTTTGAGAAGATTTTCAAGGGGTAAAAAGTCATCTTATACGCCGGAAAATACGGTATCAAAATGTCAGAGAACATGCAAGGGGATGCAAGCCCTTACAGAAGCAGTGAATAGGACCCAAGGTAAGGTCAAATACAGTTCAGAATGAGTCCCTGATTCTCGACGTCTTGGGTGATTTGGAATGGAAGGAAAGGCTTGCAGGTGTTAGTCCCTGATGCTGCCATAGTTTATTCTTCTTGGTAAATTGATTGATTGATTGAGTCAGGTGGAGTAGTTGGACGACTGTTCAATGCTGTTGGGAGTCAGAACTCCATATACCACTCAGGTAACTCAATGAGTGGCAGCTGAAGTGTCTCACAAAAGGATGGCAAGTCAGCAAGTGTGCAAAGTAAAAGTGGTTTGCCGTTATAATTAACATTTAAAGCAAATGGAAACTTCCAGCGATAGGCATACCCTTTCTCTCTAAGCACTTCCAACAAGGGGTGCAGTGCTCTCCTATTTTTGAGAGTTATGAGGGAGAGATCTTGGTACAATATAATATTATCACCATTAAAGACAATATGATCATTAGCTCTTGCTTTTGCTAAAATGTCTTCTTTCAGAAAAAAGCTGTGTAAACAACATATAGAAGCGTGCTCAATCTTGAAGATGCTTGGGCTCTAAAAATAGAGGAGATGTTGCAGGCTGAGGAAGTTGAGGCACGATGTTGACAGGTCTTAGGTGCATGTCTAAGCATCTTGCCCATTTCGCTGCCGCCGGGAGTCTGCTGTGCCATGGTAGAGACTGTCGGGATCATGGAGCTCAGCTAGTGTGTGTCCATCCGCCTCGCCATCCAGGCCACGCCCCCAACTCATGATACTTTAGTGTGATGGTCAGTGGGAAGAATGCTCCTTATACAAGGTACAAGCACACAGATATACTGACAGGTCTGCATGAGACCTGCATGGCACCAGTGATCTGCTGATTGCTGTGCAATGCTTTAGAGGCTTCGGAAACAAAAAATGATAAACACACATTTTTTTACCTGCAAAAAAGTGTGCATTCATTATTCTTTATTAAAAGGTGATATTATCCTTTAAAGATTAACTAGAAGATCTTTTATTAAAAATATCCAGCATTTTTTTCAGCATTTATGCTAGTTGATAAATCTTGTTGAAATGGAAATACAATAAACCACCCACAATTGGTGAGTGGACAAATTGTATACATTGACAGGACAATGATCCAAATTATATTTTAAATTCAACCATGGACTATTTCAATAATATATTAGGGTTTAGACTGAGTCCCATAACTTGAGGAATGTTGAAAACATGTGGATAGATTCCAAACACTCCATGCTTGCAAGACAACTTTATAAAATGATTGCACTAATAGTGTTCCAAAAGAAAAAAGCGGTAAAAATTCCAAGTGAAAAAATAAAAAGATTGTTAGCCCTCTACAAAAAATGTTTGAAGGCTGTGATTTCTTTGACTGGGATGTTATTAAGTAACTTTTGCACATGCCATGTTTTATTTTTCCAGTCTGTTCAATTCAGCGAATAAATTGTAATTGTACATTAAAGTCTACAGAAGATTTGTTCCTTTCAGAGGTTGTGTGAACTTTTCACTGAGGAAAATCAACAGATTATAGATTTTAGATTGAGCAAGAAACAGAAAGCATGTACGTTAAAAAAAGGTTAAAAACTAAATCTACCACTTGGACAGTAGTTTTCAATCAGCCCTGGGATTCACCACTATAATACTTCAGTCTATAAAAAGCATGTCAAAATTGAGCTGGAACCACAAGGTAATAATACATTGTCACAAAGCAACAACGAACGACTTCTCAAAACTGCTCAAAACTATGCAACATATGAAACACTTGAATGGTTTGCTTTCTCATAATTTATTTAATATTTAGCACTTTCTGATATCTGTTCTGGGAGGGTCATGCTTAATTTCTTTAAATAGCTCTGAGCTTTGCTAATCACATGAGGAGGGTTTTGTTGTTTTGTAAACCAAAATACGAAATAAAAAATTAGGCAAATTAATAAAAGTTGGAAAAATAAAAATGAACAGTATCAAAAACTGAAACTGAAAAGCTGATTAAAGCTATTAAAGTTAAATTAAATCCTAGAATGTTTCCATTCTCTAATGTCTGCATCATTACAGGAATGTAACATGGGGTTTGAAGGAAGGAGTCATAGCATGCTGTGGTGGACACAGGCATATGACACTCCAATGGCAAATGCTAAAGAGTTTTTTTTAGAGGTGTCAGTGCTGGAACATAATGGAGGTAGTAGAGAAAGCTGACTGGAAAGAGGAGCATATTGGATCTTCTCTTGTGTGGAACTTCAGTTTGAGATTTACAGAGTATCTTTAAACTGGGAAATGCCCTAACACATGAGTTACTTATGGCAAAATCAATAGAGGATTTTTAAGAGGAATTTGATAACTTGTAAGTACAGCTATCCATTGTTCTAACAACCATACAAGAAAAAAATAAGTAAATAAATCTAACTGCTGCGATAGAGTCAAGAAAGAATATTCATCCAAATGTAACTATACTTTCACAGGGAGATTTGTTTTATCTGAGCCATTGAAAGTTTGAATGACAAATTAATAGATTTTTTGTTCTGCCAATCTTCACCTTATTTCTCTGCTAAATGTTCTCCTACTTATATAAGTTCAATTTAAAAAGTAGTAGTGTTGATATAAAGTAAAATAATGGTAAAAATTAGACAAATGTGAAATAAGTTAAAGTGACACTAAAATCTTAAATCTAATTCTGCAAGCATTGCGTCAATGGGGGATACTCCCTAACTCTCCTCCTGAAGCACCCTGTCCTCCATGGCTGTCAGGCCTCACCGAAGTCTGGCAGGTTGTAGCACACAAGCGATCCTCCAAGAAATCCACAAATGAAGGCTCCTGAAACCCAAAAGTGTCCATCAATACTACATATACAATTTCCCGGCTACCTGACAGTGATGTACACCTTCCTAAGTTCTACCCAGGTGCTGTCACAGAAATATCTGCTCATGACTCTCTCCTGGGTCCCCTTTTTTAAACTTTTTGGTTGTTCATGGTTTTTCCAATCACTGTTTCTCCCATCCCTAAGTCTCTTAGTACAAGTGCATCTCCCATGGGCTCTACACTTAAATATCTACTGGCTGACAATTGGAAGGTTCACCACACCAACATCTATGCCAACACTGAAAGTAAACTGCAACAACTACATTAGAACCGTTTCTCACTCATAATGCCACTTAACTGCCTGTCTATCATTGCTAAGGGTCTCAACCCCACTGCAAAGCAATTTTCATTATGGATAGAAACATCCAGGGCCAAAGCTGATTTAGTATGTGTTCAGGAGAAACACCTCCAAGCAACGGCTGTTCCTAAATGCACCACAAAGACTACCCACATATCTTTTTGGCATGTGCATCACAGAAAAAAAGGGAGTCCTTCTAGCTATTTGGAAGACACTTTCACTTTCCCATTAAAAAGTTCAATATTGGATGAGGAGGGCTGCTATTTTATTCTTACTTGTGTTATTAATAATATACTGTATACTTTGGTAGCCATATATACATCAAACTCCCACCAACTCTGCTTTATACTCGAAACTTATATCATCTGGTAAATATGGGCACCTCTTAGTCTGATCCACATCTAGACTCCAGTTCTCACTCAAAAGGTCATTCCTCTTCATTGAGGTCATTGTTACATGCAGAGGAGGTTTATGACATCTGGAGGTGCCAGCATGCTAACGAGAGAGACTACACTTTCTTCTCCTCCAGACACCGTACCTACTCTCGCATTGATCGTTTTGTAACTAATAAGTAGCTCTTGCAGAGAGTTTCCACCTCTTCAATCCACAACATGTCATTTTTAAACCCAGATGTTAAAGTGTATGCCAAACTCCTAGCAAACCAAACAATAAATGTTCTACCCACTTTGATCAAGAGAAAACAGATGGGTTTTGTCACTGGAAGGCAAACCTGCTGCTAGGAGAATTATACATTTCATACATTTTGAAGAAAAAAAAATGAACTCCTTCTCTTCTGTTGTCCATCGACACAGAGAAGGTATTCAATAGAGTTCACTGGCACAGGTATTTACTTCTGGCCTACAATCGAAAAAAACTTTCAGCATTATCTCCTATAATCTTTAATTTAGTGATTGAGCCACTGGCAGAAGAGATTCGCTCTCATCCATCCATCATGGGGTTTAAGATTAAAGCTAAATCACATAAAATCAATCTGTTTGCCAATGACATTATTCTTCCTCTGAGCAATCCGGTAACTTCTTTTCCACATGTGTTCCAAGTCCTGACACTATTCAGTAATATCTCTTACTATAAGGTAAATCCTATGAAATCCCCAATCCTAAATCTTGGAGTAAGCAAAGCCAATAAACACACCCTCCATCAAAAGATTCCATTCACATGGAGCTCAAAGGGGATACATCATCTATGTATCATTACCAATGCTTCCTCCACCTCACTAATAACCTCCAACTTCTAACTCTTGATGGGCAAAATTGAAAAAGAGCTTCAACGCATGTCACAATTCGAATTGTGTTGGTACGGAAGACTGGCATCCTTCAAAATGATTATACTACCCCAAATTCTATATATTTGCAGGACACTACCTATCCGAATTCTAACATATTACCTGACATTCCTGTTGAGCCTCTTCAAGAAATATCCCTGGAAAGAGAAAAGAGCCAGATGTGCATACTCCTGCCTGATTAAACATAGATCATTAGATGGAGTGGGCCTAGTAGAGATTAATACTGGGATGTACAGCTTGAACAAATCAAAACCGGTTCCCATCAGAGGAAGCACCAATATGGGTAGAGGTTGAATCAGCTCTGTCACCTACTGAAGACATAAATTTAATCCTCATAAGTGACATGTGGAGACCTTGGGACCTTGGTTCCTTACCCTTATCTACCCAAGCTTCATTATTAGCTTGGAGACACTTCAACAATACACAGGCACAGTACGACATATCCAACACAGTATCAATCTCTATAAATATTCTTTACTCTTTGATATTTATGCTGAATACTAAAATTCGGCATCTCTAAAGTCTCAAATTTTCTTACCCAAGGCACCACCAAAAACATAAACGAGCTAGAGCAGGAATACAACCTACCTAGAACAGCACTATTCACATGTGCTTGTATAATACGCCTCCTGTCCAAACATCCCATCCCTGCACTCATTACTCATCATAAAGCATGGTGTTTTTATACCTCGACAAACAAAAGGTGAAAGGAATTTCTCGTTTTTATAATATTTTACAAGATAAAACCATCTTTTGTAAATCAAACATGATAACTAAATGGGAGAAAGATCTTCACTCTACATTCACTCCCAAACAATGGCAAGCCACCTTTTGTTCAATAACCACAACATCACATAGTGCTAACCACTGGGAATTGGCATTGAAAATCACCAATAGATAGTACTACACTTCTTGTCAACTAGTTAGGTTTTCCCCCACCTATTCCTCTCTACGCTGCCTCAACTGTGGCCAAGTGGGCCACCTATTCCATACCCTTTGGTGATACCCTAATCTCACCAGCTTCTGGAGACAAACATTCCAGCTCCTTTCCACCTGTACTTGGATACTAACACCTCCATGCCCTGCACTGGCTCTACTTAATATAGGCTTTGACAAATACTCACACTCATTTAGACCGGTTGTCATAGACATAATACTAGCTGCTCGATCTACGGTTCTAAGGAATTGGAAATTTAATATGGCACAAAACCTTTCTATAGTAGTGAGCACAGTCCAAGACAACTATATCTTTGAATGATTGTTAGCTATAAATTCATTAAAATATGATGCTTTTAACGAATCTTGGCACTGTAGATTGATCAAATTCATTGAATATTCTAAACCCAGTAATTATATTGTACTTCAATATCTAAGATAAACTGTTACAGGATGGTACTTTGAGATTTGCACTGTACTGTTATGTTCTGTTATCCCTCTTGTAACTTTGTTATAACTAATACAAAATATTGATCATAAAAAATAGATTGCAGGGACATTAAGTAGTTGATGTATATGGATTATTTTTGGAAAAAAGGATATTGTTTAGTGTCACTTTAAAAAATAATTTTCCCAAGTTGAAGAGAGTGCTATTCCAGCTTCCTTCCTTTGAAAAAAAAAACTTTTTTTTTAGCAGTATGAATTATCAAAAATTTTCAGCAAAAAGGTAAAAAGTCCTTTTAAATTAGCAGAAGTCTACCTATAGGTTTTCACCTTAGAAGTATAGCTTAAATTAGTAAGGCAGCAGTATAACTAGGCAAAACCGTCAGAAAGATTTTTGTGTCATTATCAATTCTGCACTTGATATAAAGGACATCTATGCTTTTATATACAGTAAATTAAACTTCTTTTCAACAGTGTTTTATTATTTATTCGGATAACTATAATTATGCCTAGCAGAGCAGCATTATTGCTTCTAACTTCAGCTTGTTCAATTAAGCTTTGACAAATAAACTGGAAGCTGACTGGGTTCTATACAGAGTCTCACAGATTTTGCACTGTCCAGATTTAGTAAATCATCCCAAGGCCTATAAACATGTATATATGTTTGTGCACACACCTCAAAGAGCTACAGTACAATTATAATTCCTATTTTTTTTTTTAAGGGAAGGTACAGTATCCTATCACAACACATCACATCTTATCTTTCCATTATATTGTTAAAGGTTATATAAATTTTCTCTGAGATAATGGTTCAGTACAACTAATGGCTGGAACCTTAATTAATTAATGAACTAAGAAATAATGTTATACAATTTATACTCTGATAGGCCCCTTTTACTTTCCAAAATCTATAGTCTTCTCTCCTACTCTCTGCAGAGTGGAAAGGGATTTCCTAAGGTGCCCATATCACTCTCTGGCCATGCAGTGGTATGAAAACATCACAAAGAGTTGACCATTCATTGTGGGCACAACAAGGGAAATGTATTATTTTTTAAATTAAAGAAGTGAAGAAAAAGGGGGAAGAAGATATGGCAGGAGGCGTAACTTTCTCCGGAAATGGACTTAACACTCAGAAGATATTTCTGGATCTGAATATGGTCACTGTAAACAAGTATTTATTTAACCTTTTGATAAATAAACATTTTTTACATATCATCAACGAGCCTTTTGAGTTGAACGTAAAGTGGTTTTAAACATCAGACATGAAATATGAACAATGCATACCCCTCTATAGTGTGTACTTGTCTCAGTCCAAAGTACTAGGGGGTATATTTACTAAAGCTGGAGAGTGCAAAACCAGGCTCACTTCTGCATAGAAACCAATCAGCTCCTTACCTCAGCTTGTTCACTTGAGCTTTGGCAATAAAACCTAGAAGCTGATTGGCTTCTAGGAAGAAGTGAGCCTGATTTTGCACTCTCCAGATTTAGTAAATATACCCCCTCCTGTCATTTCTGCCTGCTGCCCCGTTCCTTTTATATCTTCATGAGTCACTTCGGACAAGTTTTCCTGACATTAAGTGGTAAAAAGTGACAAGGAAGGAAGCTCCAACACAAGCCTGTGATTTACAGTCTCAGCTCTATTACTGTGTGCTGTGTAAATGGGAGTGTGTCCCAATCCTCCAATCAGCTCTCATTGAGTTCTGCAGAGGGTAATTTCAGCCCCCCAACCCTGTTTTTTTAACACTGTTTTTGGAGCATATAAAAAATTGGTCACACAAATATTACTGCTGCTAATATTTTTAGTTTTTGGCAATTTCCATTTTTAGGAAACAACCAAGTACAAGGTGAAATTCCTCTTTAATAAGTCCATTCTGTCCAACAAATCTATCAGCAGCAGGGACTTTAGTATAGCAATCATAAAGATTCCAGGTACAATACATAGTTTCATAAAGGATGCTATGGAGAAGTTCCTTTCCATTATGGGTAAATTATTTGAAAGTATAAAATCCTCCAGCTAGCTTAACCCAATAACCTCTATGGGCACAAATACATTATTTGGCCATGATGAGGTGAATGCTCTCTCAGAGACAAAAGCATCCACTATAAATAGCATTTGTACATTTATCTCAATGAGGTGCTAAAGATGCGATACAACACTATGTTATTAGAAGGAATGTTCAGTACCAAATTTAAAGGTCACAGACACAGAAATGTGGCTACTAAAAATCAGCATGTGCCCACTAAAACAGATCATTGTACAAAGATTGCAAAAAATGCGTACTCTGTAGCAATCACTCTCTGGTTTCCATACACAATTTGTCCTGTATGATAGCAAAAATATCATCCTGATTATAGTTTGCCACGCATGACCAGCTTCACACATTCAGGTGAAACTCATTTTAGATTGGCTCATCCATACGAAACCCACAATTAAGTGAAACAAATGCGTGTCCCTTGTCTATCACCCAGCTATAGACACACACTAACTGCTAGTGATTAACAGAGCTGTGATGAGCAGTGAATGCTAATGCCGTATACCTTGCTCCTGTCTCTTCGTAAGTTTGTGGTTAGTGGAAAGGCTGCTCAAGAACAAAATTCTATTAATAAAGATGAGGGATCTTTTATCTACAAGTAATTTAACAAAATTCCACAGCATACCACAGTAAACAAAAGAGGATTCCAGGTCTTATCAAATGTAATGCATTTTCATCAATCATGTTTTTGTTTTAATAAAAGAGTTCCACTTTTTATCTCCCTCTGCTTACCAATGTTTCTTAGGTGCCTTTTCTGCAGTCTTAAAATAAACGTTTTCTAAAAGAAAATTCTAGACAACCATTGCTGACCTACTACTTAAACTTTTAGGTGTTTGGTTGTCATAGGATTCTCTGGTTCTAATATTGTCCCCAACCCAGAGCAAGTTTGGAGCAAGTGAAAACAGAACTCCTGATCTGCATTGTATTGTTAGTCAAAGATTTAGAATGAAAGCTAAAAAGCTAGAATTTTTAAAAAGAGATAAGCAATAGCTGCCTATATATTTCTGTTATTATAGTACATTGTTTTTTAAAAAAAATGCTAAATTCACCCAAAATTTATATCCCATTGGTGGATACAGAGGGCTGAATGATCATTGGACTTCTTATACCTTAGGGCTCCTTCACATAGGTGATTACTTGTATACACAGCATTAGAGCGGTAAGAATCAGCAGATACTTGCGGCTGGAATGACAGGTGTATGTGAACAAATGTGTCCGCTCAGTGTGTACAAAGTAATGACAGGCTGAGAGGAGCTGTCACTGTTCAAATGTATCCACAAACTTGACAGTTACAATTGGTTAGGAACAGATGATCAACCCTGAATGAAGAAAGATGCATCCAGGCTTGGACATCTGATAACCTAACCTTAGGTAACCGACTGATGTGTGGATACATGAACAGCTCCTGTCATGACTTTGTACAAGCTGAGTGGTTGTTCACATACACCTGTCATTTCAGTTGCAAGAATCTGCTGATCTGGTGAATGCAATAAACATCCATATAAAGGAGACCTTAAGGATCTGAGAGAGAGCAACTTCTGAATTCTGCAAGATGGAATTAGATGTATACCTTAAATGAATGACATTTAGTTCGCTAAAGCATTGGGTATCATAAAAAACTGAAGTAGTAGACCGGCGCATGCGGGTGGAATCACAATACTCCTTTTCTTAGCCAAGAGTCCTTCCTTGGTAGCAAGGATGAACACTTGTTTTTTTAATCCTGTGCTAAAAAAAGAATATTGAAGAATATTGTAATTCTCCTAGTGTGTGCCGGTCTACAACTTCATATTACTATTGTTGCTGTCAGGAGCTTCCTGAGAACTGCACACTTGCACTGGACCTACATGGACATGAGCAGTGGCTGATATTTAATTGTGTATCATAAAAAATGTTTTTTTTCAATATAACATTGTTTTGCACCTTTATCCCTTGCTGCAGTTCAGTAGCGTTGATCTCCAGTAACCTAAGTGCAGCCACTTCCTGTCTTAATGTTCTTTCAGGGTGGGGTACCTGAGAGTGACAACATTGAACCATACTTCTGTGCTGAAGCAGCCACTTTTCATAATATACTTGTGTGACAAGGGGACAACACAGGAGCACAATCGGAGACAGGGACGAGGTGTTGTCACACTATAACAGGAAGTGCTTAAACAAGGACATTCATGACCACCAGATATTATTTTAATGAACGCTGCAGGATAAAATTTTATTAAATTACTTATCAACATTGTAGATTTTATATTAACTTGTTGAATGTCATCTGAGAGTTTAGAAATTAGGTTTACAAATGCTTTAAGTGTCACTTCTGTGGTATTTTTCTTTATGTAAAATAAATGAAAAATCTAAACTGAAGAATGGTAAGCACTTTTAATGGCTGTGGTCTATGGATGAACATAGAATAGATATGCAGAGGGAAAAAAAATCTGTGGTTCAACTCAACTCACTAAAAGCCTATGTGTCCATGTACACATAGGCTTTTACTAGAGTTTAGAAGCAGCAGAGTTCAGGGTCAGTTAAACGTTCCTCCCCTGAACGCAGAAGAATTGCATTCAGGAGAGCAATGTTTTGGCCAAAAAATGCTAAATGTGGCAAAACTACATGTACACACATCTAAATGTGTCTAAACTCTAGCCATGTGTAGTGTTTGGGCATTTATTCATATCAATGGAAAATACTCTGACCAGTCAAATAAATAAACGTCCAAGTCCTAGATGCCGGTAAAAGCGGCTAAACGGTAGCGTTTTTTTGCAACCCGGAGAGCTTAACGTCTAGGGGAGTTCAAGTGTACATGAGGCTTTAAATATCAAATGTGTTTGTACTAGTTTTTTTATTTCATTGTTTTTTTCCCCAGTTCACATGTTTTTGTTGCATTGGTCAACAAATCAGACCATAAATGCCTCATAGCAAATCTGCCGCAACAATAAAGAAAAGAAAAAAACTATACTTACAAAATATTGTAAGCATGCCTAGGTGCCAGAACTTGCTGCTGGATTTTCAGCAGGGGCGGACTGACAACTCATGGGGCCCCCGGGCAATAGGGGATCATGGGGCCCCTGTGTCCTTGCCCAAACTCAAAAAAGCCTATGAAAAAGGTATCCGGGGCATCTCATGGGGCCCCCTACTGACCCCAGGCCCTTGGGCAGTGCCCAAGTTTCCAAATGGTCAGTCCGCCCCTGATTTTCAGCAAGACATAATATGAGCCCTGAATTCTGGGGGACTTGGATATGCAATAGAATTAATAATCCTCAGCACTGCATGCCAGGTCCAACCTCCTTCATTAGAGAGTGTGCCGATTTCAAGCAAGGCTCAGGATAACCATTGACCACAGGAAGTATTCAGAACCTGTGTGACTGAGCCTCTCATAATTTAGGGCTGGTTCAGATACCTGTAGAAGCCTTCAGTAAACCTTAAGCACTATTTTATGTTTTTTTTTTGGTTTATTTTGCTATCATTATTGGTTGACACTCACAGTTTCTGTACAGTCTTGTTCAAATAGTTGAAGGCCTCCCAGTCTGAGTGTTGCTATACAGCTGATTGCAACAAGTACTGTACATGCCAAATGAAATTCACCTTCAAAAACGAGTTGCATTTAAAATTAAATTTGATATATTCTAATTAAACATATCAATTGGTGTTTTTTTTCTTTTATCTACCTGGAACTTTAATGGCACCCTTTTTAACAAAAAGTAATTATTGCCTTTTTCCTCATTCTCTTATAAGAAAGAGTAGCTCTTGTATGTTAAATGCTATATTGCAATAGCAAGCATTTTGAATCACAGTCAAAGCCAAGAAAAAAGTGTGGTGTGTAAACTGAGTCAGGCAAGGACTGCCAGTGTGATGCTTCAGGGAGCAGAAGATAGCAAAATTACATGACATCCGCCAAAAAAATCAAATCAAGTTATCCTTTCTCACATCTGGACCAATTTTGACAAGGCCTGTCTATGAAATGATTGCGTCTTGATAACCCAGAGATGTCCCACAAAGACAAAGCCTTATGCCAAGCGGAGAGAAAAGCTGACATTGTCAGCAAACCGCACAGAATTTTAACAACACAGTGTTTTATACACTCCATGATTGACTTGGTTTATTTTTCTAGGAAGGCAGATTGTAAAGGTATCTGTAGCTGCCAAAAATGTATTATATTGTGGGAGATACAATGAACATTTATTTTAAGTTAAAATAAAACATAACAAATTAAGAGTTTTTAGTTTTTAATAAAAATGGTTTTTGAATTCAACTTTTTTTAATGTTGTGCAACCACAAAACCCATTTATTTTATTTATTGTATTGCACTTGGTATGTTCCCTGCTCATTTACTGTTTTGTGTTATTAATACTAGTTATCTCACTTCACCTTCCCTAGTTAGTTTTTATCCTTGTTGAGTAAAGGGGGTTTCAGAGAGTCAAGAGGCTCATGATGGGGGCATATCTTTTTACCTGCTTGGAGAATCCAGAAAAAAACACCCTCTGTAATGTGACAAGCAGAAATAAACTACATTAGATACTGCTTATTAGTCTTCCAGTTGAGTTCTCATTCCAGTGGATCTTATGAAGTCAGAAAGTTGCCGTACTGTCCGTACAGCTTGAGTTTCAGAAAGTATGCCTACTTCATAAAGAACCATTTAAGACAAAACATGTTTACCCACTAACTCCTTCCAGTAATGCCCATGTTTTTTAAATCACATATGCACACAAATTTCTATTTTTGAACCCCCCCCCCCCTTTTTTTTTTAGCTTTCTCTAATGTTGTGAATCCTGGAAACGGGTATGGCAATGTAACCAAATGTACTTTGAATATTCTTGATTAACAGTTACTGTATATAATAGATTGGTGCAGGTCTTCTTAAGCAGCTAAACAGTCTGGATCAAAAATTAAGAATTATGATATTTTAAACAATTAAAACATTTCCTCAGTGCTAAAAATAATTGTCTAAACAGTCGCAATTTTAATTGTTCACGTGAACAAACTAAATTAGCTTGATGTTCTGCTTTGTTTGTAAAAGCTTTTAGAAAAAAAATGGTATTTGAATATTAGATTCCTGCTAAATAGAATTAATATAGCTACTGTTGAAATAAGCGATATGTACAATAACTCCCTTTACAGTAGAACGCAGACTGGGAGATGGAGCAGCAGCATTAGTTGCCAATAAGAGCATGCTAAAAGTGGAAGCAGGCAGAGTAAGCAAAGGGATGAGCTCATAAGCATGTTTTTGCTCTTTCAGTATCCGGTCACAGGTTTAGAAAAGAGAGGTTGCATTGCTTAACTGAAGTAGGGAAAAATCAGTTCATCAACCTGGCCCAGATAATTGGTTGGGCTGTTTGGAATCTGATTGTTTGATTGCTCCTGTGGACAGGTGTCTTTTATACAGGTAACAAAATGAGATTAGATGCACTCCCTTTAAGAGACTGCTTCTAATCTCAGCTTCTTACTTGTATGAATGACACCTGGTAGCCAGAAATCCTGCTGAATGATAGGGGATCAAATACTTATTTCCCTCATGAACATGCAAATCAGTGCATAATTTGTTAGACATGCATTTCTTTTGATTTTTTGTTGCTATTCTGTCTCTCAGTGTTACAATACACCTACCATTCGATTTTTAGACTGATCATTTCTTTGTGAGTGGGCAAACATTCAAAATCAGCAGGGGATCAAATACTTATTTCCTTCACTGTACATTTATTTTTATTGAAACTAAAATCTTGTAATTCCCAGTACAACAGCACTCAGACTGCTAGAGGCTGGGGCAACATTAGAAACCAATCAGAAACTTGCTAATAGGAGCAGACAATAGGGGTGATGTATTATTTCTTCTTTACTGACCAGTATCAGTGCTGGTTAACATATATGCGGATTGAATGCAGTTTGAACTGCATCGAATCCTCATGACGTGAAAAAAAATTGCTTCCTATGGTGCCTGTTCACGTACTGTATGTCCAGTGAACTGGCAATATGGATTGAAAAAGGGCCCTTTCTGATTTCTGAACAGCGCAGTCCGGTTCAGGTGCGGATTACAGGCTATTGACTTCTATGGGAACCGTTTCTAAACCACACGTCATCAGTTGTGAACAGGATAAAATCCTGACCTGAACCTGATCTAAACCTGTCCTGAACCTGATGTAATGCAAAAAGGAACACAGCAGGGCGCCAAATTAGTATAAGTATAAACACATGAAATTTTGTTCATGTCGGAAACCTGTGCACAGCTCCGGTGGTCGATGCGGCATGCAAAGACAGCTCTCCCCGATCTGGTAAAGCCAGCAACAGCTGCAAAGATTTGTGACAGGTGGGCGGGCTGCAACGTGTTTCTGAGGCCCTCCTCCTTTCTCAAGCAGGCCCGCCCCTTGGATGAGGAAATTTAAGAGCTGTCAAGTGGCTGGCAGGGACCAAGCGGGGCCTCGGAAAAACACATCTTGGCCCAGACCCACCAGTCCCACCTGTCACTCACGGCACCGTCACAAATCTTTGTTAGCTGGCGGGAGCGAGTGGAGAAATGCCTCTGACTTCCATCTCCTAGTGGGTCTCCACCTATGCCTTGCAGCTGTTGTCGGTATCAACAGACCGGGAAGAGTTGTCTTTGCATGCCACACCAACTACTGGAGCTGTGCACAGGTTTCTTACATGTGAGCCTTGAATAAAGTTTCTTGTGTTTTTACTCATACTAGCCTTGCGCCTGCTGTGTTCCTTTTTGCATGCCTTCTGAGGGATTCCCCATATCCTTGGTGAGGAGCCACCGGAGTGTTTGTGTAGTAGCTTCCTAGCTGTCCATCCACCCACCCATCCAGCATTATACTCATCATGGACTGATCACGTATTTATATAATGTATTGTTACTTTTTGTGTTGACACTGTTTGCCTGTATCATAAGAGATATACATTGGTACCTTTAGAGGATTCTCATTGTTGACCCGTACATCTATGGACTTTCATTAAGGCTAAATTGCATCACCATTTGGAGCTCTGAATATGATTGTATGATCTACAGGGCGTCGTGCACTGAACCTGATGTAAACCTGACCTGAACCACTGAACAACTACTGTGTCAATTAGCTGTGAAATCTGAGCTTCAATCTGCACCGCACATGTGTGAATCAGCCGGGGGGCAGGAGAGGGACTTGGCTGTACTGCTTATCTGTAGCAGAAAGACATGAGGTTTCCAGCCTAGTATTGCTGTTTGGCAGAGCTGTGTAAATCTCTGGACTGGCTGTAAAAATTATAAATCTTTTTATGGATAAAGCTGCCCCCATATATGTATTTTACCTGTATAATTAGCTGTTTGCCTGGAGTTCCATTAAAATATAAAGGTTGTAGGATGGAGAAAAAATATTGAAATCTGTTTGGTAAACCTAGTATAATGATGTCATTCATTAGTGCTGGCACAATGATGCCCTGTAATACTTTTTTTAACATGTAGTTACTGTTAAGGTGACATCTAAAATTTGTGTGTAATATTAAAAAAAAAGGTTAAAAGAGTTAAAAGAAAATTATAGATGTGGGTAATAGGCACTGAGGTTTTTTGGAGAATAATAAATGTCTAACCTTCATTCAATGTCAGCTTCATTTTCAACTGAACACCATTCTATGCATTCAAGGATCAAATGCCAGGGTAAGTTTGGTAGGCCATGTTATTAGGCCAAGCGGTTTGTACTAATGTCAATTATATGGAAAATTTATAATAAAATACAATAAATATTTAGGTCATAAAAGTATTGTAAACTCAATGCAATTATTATTATTATACAGTATTTATATAGCGCCAAAAGGTTTGCTCAGCGGTGCTTATAGTGGGGGACAGTACATGAGACAATACAGTAACAAAACAATGCATGAGGGGTTCGAGGGCCCTGCTCTTTCAACCTGACAATAATAAAAATACAAGAAAGCCTGAATGTAACAATTTGTACACACTGACATTTTACTTTAATTATATTCTTGTTAGCCTCCAGTTTGACTTGTTTTCTAAATTAAAGATCTTTCCTAGAAAAATGCTAGATAGATGAATAGAACAATTTCAGATTGCTAAAGCAATCTCCCTAAATGTTTGATCATCTGTTCTTTCTCTATTTTTTTTTTGTCCTTATTCATCCTCAGACTGTTAGGATACAGCATACACATATACAGTATAACACAGAAGCATAATCTTACCACAGAAGCATACACTGGTCAACCATAACTTTATGACCACCCACCTAATATTGAGTAGCCTCACTTTTTGCAGCCAAAACAACCCTTTTGCCACCAAAACAGCCCTGACACATCAAAAGCATCATTTACAGTCATGGCCGAAATTGTTGGCACCCTTGATATTTCTCCAGGAAATCATGTATTTCTCACGAAACGTATTGCATTAACACATGTTTTGCTATACACATGTTTATTCCCTTTGTGTGTATTGGGACAAAACAAAAAAAGGGAGGAAAGAAAGCAAATTCGACATAATGTCACACAAACCTCCAAAAATGGGCTGGACAAAAGTATTGGCACCCTTTCACAACTGCGGATAAATAAGAATGTTACAAGCATGTGATGCTCCTGTAAACTCACCTGGGGCAAGTAACAGGTGTGGGCAATATAGAAATCACACCTGAAAGCAGATAAAAAGGAGAGACGTTCACTTAACCTTTGCATTGTGTGTCTGTCTGTGCCACACTAAGCATGGACAACAGAAAGAGGAGACGAGAACTGTCTGAGGACCTGAGAACCAAAATTGTGGCAAAATATCAACAATCTCAAGGTTACAAGTCCATCTCCAGAGAACTAGATTTGCCTTTGTCCACAGTGCGCAACATTATCAAGAAGTTTTCAACCCATGGCACTGTAGCTAATCTCCCTGGTCGTGGACGGATGAGGAAAATTGATGAAAGATTGCAACGCAGAATAGTCCGGATGGTGGATAAGCAGCCCCAAACATGTTCCAAAGACATTCAAGCTGTCCTGCAGGCTCAGGGAGCATCAGTGTCAGCGCGAACTATCCGTCGACATTTAAATGAAATGAAACGCTATGGCAGGAGACCCAGGAGGACCCCACTGCTGACACAGAGACATAAAAAAGCAAGACTACAGTTTGCCAAAATGTACTTGAGTAAGCCAAAAGCCTTCTGGGAAAACGTCTTGTGGACAGATGAGACCAAGATAGAGCTTTTCGGTAAAGCACATCATTCTACTGTTTACCGAAAACGGAATGAGGCCTACAAAGAACAAAACACAGTACCTACGGTAAAATATGGTGGAGGTTCAATGATGTTTTGGGGTTGTTTTGCTGCCTCTGGCACTGGGTGCCTTGACTGTGTGCAAGGCATCATGAAATCTGAGGATTACCAAAGGATTTTGGGTCGCACTGTAGGGCCCAGTGTCAGAAAGCTGGGTTTGCGTCCAAGATCCTGGGTCTTCCAGCAGGACAATGACCCCAAACATACGTCAAAAAGCACTCAGAAATGGATGGCAAAGAAGCGCTGGAGAGTTCTGAAGTGGCCAGCAATGAGCCCAGATCTAAATCCCATTGAACACCTGTGGAGAGATCTTAAAATTGCTGTTGGGAAAAGGTGTCCTTCCAATAAGAGAGACCTGGAGCTGTTTGCAAAGGAAGAGTGGTCCAAAATTCCGGGTGAGAGGTGTCAGAAGCTTATTGATGGTTATAGGAAGCGACTGATTTCAGTTATGTTTTCCAAAGGGTGTGCAACCAAATATTAAGTTAAGGGTGCCAATACTTTTGTCCAGCCCATTTTTGGGGTTTTGTGTGACATTATGTCATATTTGCTTTTCTGCCTCTGTTTTATATTTGTTCCAATACATACAAAGGGAATAAACATGTGTATAGCAAAACATGTGTTAATGCAATACCTTTTTTGTGTGAAATACTTGATTTGCAGGAAAAATATCAAGGGTGCCAACAATTTCGGCCATGACTGTAAGTCCTGGTGGGGCATCCATGGATTGGATTGGTTTTTCCAGCACATCCCATAGATGCCTGTTTGGATTGAGATCTGGAGAATTTGGAGGCCAAGTCAACATCTCAAACTCATTGTTGTGTTCCTAGAACCATTCTCTAACCATTTTTGCAGTGTGTCAGAGCGCATTCTCCTACTGAAAGAGGCCATTGTAGTCAGGAACCATTAGAGCATTTGGGCACTGCCCGAGGGCCCAGGGTCAGTAGGGGGCCCCGTGAAATGCCCCTGGTACCTTTTATAGGCTTTTTTGGGTGTGCTTTGAGTGTGGTCAAGGACACAGGGGCCCCATGATCCCCTATTGCACGGGGACCCCATGAGTTGTCAGTCCTCCCCTGGTCAGGAAATATTGTTTTCATGAAGACGTGTACTTGGATCAGCAACAATGTTTAGGTAGGTTGTACATGTGAAAATAATATCCACGTGAACAGCAGGACAAAGGTTTCCCAGAAGAACATTGCTCAAAGCATCACACTGCCTCCATCAGCCTGCCTTCTTCCCATACTGCATCCTAGTGCCATCTCTTCCCCAGGTAAGCGATACATGCGTACCTTTTCATCCACATGATGCAAAAGAACACATGATTCATCAGACCAGATCACATTCTTCCATTGCTCTGAGGTCTGGTTCTGATGCTCATGTGGTCATTGTAGGCACTTTTTGATGTGGACACGGGTCAGAATGGGCACCCTTACCAGTCTGTGGTTATGCAGCCTAAAACACAACAAACTGTGATGCTCGTATTTTCTGCTTTCAACACATCAACGTCAGGGTTAACATGTTTACTTGCTGCCTAATGTATTCCATTGACTTTCAGATGCCACTGTAACAAGATAATAAATAATAATATAACAATATAGGGAAGATAATAAATATTATTCTCTTTATCTGTCAGTGGTAACAAAGCTATGGCTGATCATTGTAGTTTAGACTTAAATGATTGAAAGGCAAAGGCTGATGGCTTAAAATAGATAACCTAATCACTGAAATCTCATAAGCTTTAACACAATAAAATAATTTCATGATTTGCTTTGATTTTTTTTTAAAGCTGTATGTTTTATAAAAATAATTCCCTGTGATCCTGCCATGATAGTCCTTGTTTAAGCACTTCTTATTATAGGTGACAAAGGGCTCTCAACTATCCTGGATATTCACTTGGTCACATGCACCTCTGAGGGAAAACGCAAGTAGCCATACCCAGGGACGTCCCTAGGCAGGTGAGGGGGTGCGCGCCACACCGGGTGACACCTACCGCACGGGGTGACACTGGACCCGCTCCACAAAAAGGTACGTTTTAAAGCAAGCTGACAATCCCTGCAGGATGGATCGAATCTGCAGACTGAGCATAATGGATCAGAGTCCAATCCATTATGCTCCTCAATCCGCAAATCCGATCCATCCTGCGGGGATCGTTGGCTTGCTTTATAACTTACCTTTTAGAGGAGCGGGTCCGGTGTCACCCCATATAGGTTGCATGCCGACGATCCCCGCAGGATGGATCGGATCTGCGGTTTGGGGAGCATAATGGATCGGACTCCGATTCATTATGCTCAATCCGCAGATCCGAACCATCCTGCGGGGATCGTCAGCATGCAACCTATACGGGGTGACATCAGACCTGCTCCACGAAAAGGTAAGTTGTAAAGCAAGCCGACGATCCCCGCAGGATGGATCGGATCTGCGGATTGAGCAGAATGGATCGGAGTCTGATCCATTATGCTCAATCCGCAGATCCTATCCATTCTGCGGGGATCGTTGGAGGGGGTGTCACCAAGTGTTATCACACTGGGTGACACCAACCCTAGGGACGCCCCTGGCCATACCCACAAAGATTAATCAGGCATGGTCTGCCTTTATTAAAATCAATTAACCTGTCCAGAAGATTTATGTGCAGTCAAATCTGGAACAAATGCATGTAGACAGGAAAGGGTTTATTTACTAAAGCTGGAGAGTCCAAAATCAGACTCCCTTCTGCATAGAAACCAATCAGCTTCCAGGTTTCATTGCAAAAGCTTCATTGAACAAGCTGAGGTTAGAAGCTGATTGGTTTCTATGCAGAAGGGAGTCTGATTTTGGACTCTCCAGCTTTAGTAAATAAACCCCGAAGTGTCTGAAAACAGTTGGCAGGGATCAGCAGCACCGAGATACAGAAAAAAAAAAAAAACCTAAAAAGCGGTGAAAACAGTATTCCATCAAAAGAAAACATATACATTCAGCAAAATGAAACACTAGGAACTTTTATCCATTTATCCATTTTTTACAACCATTGTTTGATTCTGAAAATAGGCAAACAAATGAATGCAACCAGGGCCTGCCTGTAGGAACACAATCCTTACGGCTCAGAGCAACATCCTTCTACTAGAATAACCTCTTTTACATGGAACCTTTCTTATTTTACTGTTAACATTGTGAGAGTGTGTAAATCTGTAAATAAAGAAAGTTGTATTTCTACTGATGATGGGAAAAATAAGCATCTAATAATCTAATAACTAAACAAAAAAAGAGCTACTTCTTTGCCTCTGCTGTCTTGAAACTACCTGTTATTTGTCATACTGTAAATACAAACAATGTAAAAAAAATCCTCCCATTATTCCGAATGTGGCGTTAGCTGCTAAAATATTAGTGGCATGCTTGAAAATAAGCTTTTATAGGCTTAGGATAATTATTCCATGATTGTTGACACAAATGTACTCAGTATGAGGATATTAGAGGAGTCTGAAAAATCAAGGACTTTTATGTTCACCTATATTTCCATTTTGGTGCAGTTATAACAATAAGCATACTCACAATGGAAGTACAATTCTTCATCTCCATCCTGACTTGCCTTGCTGTAGCCACACTGCCTGTAGAAACAGAGTGATGGGTCATAATAATCATTTTGTGCCAGTTGTATTTAATTTTGTATAGGTTTTGTAAACTGGTGTTTTACAGTATTTATTTTGCTGTGCATATACAATCTTTATTTTTCAAACAAACATTTATTACAATGAGTACCTATGGCACTTATGTTACAGAATGTCATTGATCTAATAAGAGATCATAGGAGAAATTGTTTGCTTTCAGATGCTCTCTCCTACTCTCAAAGCTCTCCTGAATAATAGATTGTATTTACTATTATGGCTGAAACAAACATTTGTGCTGTTGTACCATGTATGTGTAGCACCATCTAGTGTGGTAAATGTATTGTGTATGACTCATGGTAACTGTGTGAGTCTGTAATTAGGTCGGGTTACTACAGGTCAGGCTGGATGGCTTAAAGTTTGGGACTCTATCGCTGGCTCTAGAGGACCATGAAACCTTCCAGAAGCCAGTGGGCAGAAGGGGTGGAGACCTAATCTGAATTTTTATGGGAGTTTAACCAATCCAAGGTTTGGAGGCCCTGGTGAGACTAACCCATAAATATGGGAGAGTCGGTTTGGCAGAGGAGTTGCATGGAATATGAACTGCTGAGCAGACTGTCGGTGGCCCAGGAGGGGCCCTCTAGGTCTGGTGGGGCTGGGTTGCGGCTGGCACAGGAGGGTCTGTTCAGCATCACGGCATGAACAGGATCAAGGCCTGGGAGCAGTGGGAACAAGGAGGGCAGAGTGAGTACATTAGCACACCCAGGAATTTAAAAAGGGGAAGATTGCTACTTGTAGAAAGCTTTCAAAGGACAGCACTGTGCTTAATAATTCATCCTTGTCCTGGGAGATCTTTAGAGCAGTCCGGAGGGTTGGTAGTGTCTGCAGGCTGTGGAGCTGGGAGTAGTTGTACAGGGGAGAGGAGACATTTCAGCATGTAGTTTGCAACAATCTAAGCTAACGTTCAGAGGGGCTGAGGGTCCCTAGCCCATATGGGGATTTTTCTACTGATCCACAAAGACTGACCATTTTTAAGGAAAAGAACAGTCCAGGATCTGTTTCTGTAAATAGGAAGGAAGTTGTCCCTGTGCATGGATTCAGTCAAATTGGGTGTCCCATAATCCCTATTGCCCTATCCAAGTTATTTCCCTTAGTAAAATAACACAAAAAAACAAGCTCATGGAATGTTCTCTGATTGTGGATGCAAGTGTGGAAAAAGCATGTTGCCTGACTGTGCAGAGCTTAGGGACCTAGAAACACAGTGGCCCTCAAGAGGGTAGCGCTACATATGTTAACACACGTTACCCCAATATGCATTAATGTTCATTATGTGCATTAGCTTGTTATGGTGGTATTCATTTTGAATTGCATCCTAACACATAAAGGTACTGCAGATCTCATGCACATGAGTTGCATCTCACCACAATGCACAGTAACACACAACCTTGTGGAGCTGCATCAGAAAAAACGTTGTATTTCCATTGTATAGTCTGTTCCTGTATTTTGACAGCTCATTCAAAATGAATGGGCTGTCTTAATGCAATGCATGTTAATGCATGTGTGTTAACGCAATGCATAGGAATGAACAAGCGTGGAAGGGCCTTAGCAGCACAGAATTTTCATTATGCGCAATGAATGTTCACTTAGCTTAATTTTTTTTTCTCTGCTCATGATTGGATAGATAGTCAAAGTAAACATAGCCTTACTTTCTTTACTTAGCTAAAAGAACTTGCTCTATTCCTAGAGCGTGTTCACACCAGAATGAGGTGCAGGAAGGAATCATTTCATAAGATTTTCTCACACCACATTCAAAATGCACTGCCTTTGTGGTCTGCTGTAAGTGCCATTACATTTGTAAGGGAACCCCAAATGACGATCACAAACTCAGTGTGTTAACAGGCACCAGATCGCATGGTACCGCAGCACCATGCTATTTGATGCGGCACATTTTTCACTTCTTTTTGTGCATTCTAGTGCAAATTGCAGCCCATTCAAATGAATGTGCTGCCAAATCACACTGTAGGGGAATGCACAGGAACAGGTGCAGACTGACAGCTCATGGGGCCCCCGGGCAATAGGGGATCATGGGGCCCCTGTGTCCTTGCCCAAACTCAAAAAAGCCTATGAAAAGGGTACCAGGGGCATTTCATGGGGCCCCCTACTGGCCCCAGGCCCTCGGGCAGTGCCCGAGTTTCCAAATGGTCAGTCCGCCCCTGCACAGGAATCACACAGGACACCAGACCACATTCCTGTGCGATTTTAGTGTGAACCAGCCCTTATAGTAAATAAACATTCACAAATAGGTGAAAGGAAAAGCAACAGCATGCTAAGCCAAACTCTCATTCTGCTACTCATAAATATGTTCCTTTTTAGCACCTGAGCACTGGGGTACAGTCTTTGTGTTGCTTATCTGTTTTCCAGGCTAAATTCTGTACAGTGGATTCAAAAGTACATTTAATGATGTATTATTGAATAAAGAACTGCATTAATGTGTGTCTTTTATATCTTGAATTCAACTTTTTAGCTTTTCAAACAATGTATTGCTACCTCTGTAAAACAAAAGAATTTGTCAATATCTAGTTCAGTAACATATATTGCAAATTGGATTACATGGGATAACTTTTCCTTTTGTTACAGGTTAGGAAGTCTTACCTTCTCCATATCATGAGTCCCACCACCATGGATAGCAGAACGATGAATCCAGCCACAGACACTATCACTATGATGATGAGAGGGTTCTGTTCACTGGATGCCAGAGCCACTGCAATACACACAAGTAGAGTATGTCATTAAAAAGGGTAATGTTTCATGTTGTTATACACTTCAAAAGTGAGAGAAGCAACGCATAGAGCTATATAATAAAATAAATTCCTTCACTAAAGTCACAATACTTATATCCTTATAGAAATACCTTGATGAACAACTTGTGTGCCTTGCTATTGGTCAGCAAGGCCATTCATTGCTTTCATAACAGATGGCAAGGCTCAGATTTGCTTAAAAAATATACTTCAATTAAACATGATAATTTTGAACTTAGTTGCTGCATGCCTAGAGTGGCTCCTCTTGTTCTTCTGAAACACCCAGTTCAGAGTCTATGTACAAATGTACTTTAGTTTGTACAAATCATGAATGGGAGATTTAGCAGCACAGAATCATACTGAAAAGTGCCTACATCCAAACCATATGAACATTTGGGAAACTTATTCAACCTGTTCATATTAGATTTTATGGATATTAATCACACTTCCCTGATTTATTGTACTTGGAGAAAATTTTCAAATCAAGACCATGCTACATTGTATATTTATCAACTTTTACAATTAACTTGCACGGTTTTTAGGTTTGGATCTTCTACAAAAAAAATATTTGGAGACATAATTGCGAAATAAATGTATGCCTACATTTTGGAAGAATAATATTATGATTAGCACAATATCAGTTGAGTGAAATTTAAGTCCTCATGCATACTGAATGTTTTTATAGCTGCTGTTTTTGGCTTTTGGTGTTTTTTTTCTACAGCCAGTAAACTCCTCAGCAAGTTATCCTATGTGTCTATGCACACATAGACTGTAATCAGCGTTTTTTGGTAGGGGCATTCTTTGGCTGAAAAAAACACCCACAACTAGTGGGTTTCTAGAGGAGATTTTTTAGCTGTAAAAACGCTCTAACGCTGAAAAACGTGGTAAAACATGGCAAACCAGAGTTTTAGGACTTTTTTGAGCAAAACCAAAAAATTTTTTTGATTAAAATAATGCTAAAAAATGCAAACGTTAAAAAAAGCGGCAAAACTCAGCTAAACACTAATGCAAAAACGCTAAAAACACTGAAAAACTCACATTTTTAATGTGGCTTTAACGTCACCAGCATTATTAAAACACCCAGTGTGCATGGAGCCTTATTCCTTCATAAAAGTAAAACAAATTTATCATAATGTCTACTGTATATAGAGTACCTATATGCTGATTGTGCATCAGAAAATACCATAATTAACTGTTCATTTTCACCTAAAACAGTATGGCAATCTGCCAAATTAAATAATGCCTACATTCCATCTAGGAACTACAAGTGGTAGACAGTCATGGGCAATAATTATTTATTGTGGTGATCTGCCATACAGTACATTGTGCTAATCATAATACTATGATTCATATTTGAGACCATAGGTATAAAAACCTTATCAACCCCCTTCTGCTGCCAACTGCTGACCCTTAAAGATGTTCTAAATGCCAGGGGGTGGAGGCGGGCATTACGATCATGTGACTGCTGTGATTGGTAGTCACAGTAGTCACATGATCAGAAAGCTTCCGATCACAAGTATGCATAGGGACCTTTCCAGTACCCTGCCGGTGACTGTGTTGGAAGTGTGCTACCAGCATGGGAAGATGTTAACATAGGGCCACATATATGCAGCCTCTCGGCATTAAAGCCCGCCTACCGAGTGGCTGCATATATATGCGCTTGGCCGGCGGGAAGAGGTTAAAAATCTAAGCTAAGTACAAAACAATAGAATTACATGTTAATTCATGAATAAATGTAATTATCTCTCAGTCACTTCTATATGTGGAACCTTACATCTTACTAATGCTGTCATGTCTAACAATACAAACTACAGTACCAGAATGTATATGTAATTATGTACATTGATGTGTTGCAATAATACACAGAAATGTGCACTGTAAGCACTGATGCAACTCAACGTTCATTTTCAAAAGGGGTATGCCTTGAAAATAAACTTTGAGTTTGAAACGCGTTAAGGAGGAGCCCTTGTAAGCCATTGACGTCAAGCCGTCGGATCACGGGGATCCGACAGCCACTCCATATTCCCAGCTGGTCAGTTGTTCATATGTTTTACATAAGCGAATCGTATGTGGCATTTTTGTAACACTACAGTTCTTTCTGTACGTTTTTTATAATATAACTTTTACCATTACCAAATAAAGTACTTTTATCATACTACACTATGGGATATTCCTAATGTTTGCTCTGTACCGAGCACTTTAAATCCCTCAGCACCTCTTCCAGTCAGTATCCCGGTACCTTAAAGAGGCTAAATATCTGGAAAGACTAACGCACCCCAGGACCCTGAGGAGGACCACCCACCCCTGGCTGTATCGTCATCCATACCCGAGGGACCTCTCCACACCAGGAATACTATATAACAACGCGCTTTTTTAGCGCATCTGGTAAGTGTGCACTCTGTACATCAATTACATCATCCAGAGGAGAATATATATGCATTTGGATTCTATATAAACTTTTGGAAGGTTGTACCTGATCCTAATACATTTTGGACATTTGGATACTTCCACGCATGTCATTATCATGCGTTTTCTATATTCTTATTTCTAGTGCATCTTCAGCGTTACATCTTGTCTGGTCACTCCACATATATAAATAATGCATTTTTGCTGTATATGCGTTTATAAAACACACAGCAGGTCTTTTGTTTAAATGTTCAGCGCTGCACCAATATTTCTTTTTTGTTGTTTAGAGGCATTGTGGTTTACCTTTTAGTGTGTTCAGCTGCTTACTCTATCACTCAGATTTAGCGCTCGCTTTATTTTATCATTTTCTTGAATTAAAAATTAAGCTATATAAAACTTTAATATGGACTATGTATAAAAATTTTTACTGTGGAGTGATTCCCTGACTTTATGGCTAGCATGAATGCACCATTACATTGGTAAAGTGAAAAATACAATTTGTTTACTGTTGTTCTCTTCCTCATAATTTTACATCCTGCTGTTGCTACACAGCATGTAGAAGTACACATTTCTTGGTCTGTAGCATGTGTTCATGGGTTGAACCATGCTGTGGAATAATCAATGGTTGAAGAGGATCATTATTATGGACCTGTGTACAAAGGGTTATTTTTTTCCCTTCAGAACTACTTTTTTCCTCAAGTAAGTAGGGATGCCAATGTGGCTTGGAGCAGTTCAGAGGTAGCTCAATGGCAGGTCATAAGGAGGTTTTAAGGTCAAATTTATCTGTGAAGCATCTCAAAAAAGTCTCAAATGGAAGCTAAATGCACCTGAAAAATATAGTTGTTAGACTACACCAAGTGTGAATTATCTTTATGAGGATTCATAAGGATTATTTCATTTATTTCCAAGGCCACTTTTCCCTGAGAAATTTAAAAAAAGGCTTGTGGAATGTTTTATAATGATAAATAATATATTTATGACATGGTATTTAAACTATATACCATGTAGACCTTAATGAAATATTTTAGAGACGTTATGTAAAGTCTTAAATTATTGCAACCTCACAGAGCTGAAGACAAGCAAATTCTGGAATACAATTCAAGTAACACTGCACTTCTCAATGCATATCTCAAACAAGAAAATTATGCATGTCTCAAACAAGAGAATTATGCATTTCTTCCACTAGGAGATACTACAGGAGAAATGCTCCAGTTTAATTTGCTTGTGGGCTCTATCTTGTACCCCATACAGTTGGGTGATTGTTGGGATACGGTAGATGACAGTTTCTGTCCTACACTCAGGCCAATTGACAGGTAAGAGGGTTAATTTATCTGAAAAAATTGTCTTTTTTTTATAAACTTTAAATGATGCCAATTAATGTTCTCCACTATCATAGCATAATATTTACCTATAGTCTGGTCCCTAAATTGTTTTTTCTTTTCCTCCGCTAAAATGGTGAGACCAACGTTCAGAGTTTGGAAACATTTCCACAGTGCAAAGAGCAAAGCTGCAATTTGCAAATATTGTGGGAATAAATATTCTTTTCCAAATACTACAAGGATGAAAAAACACATCCTTGAATGCCAGAGGTGCCCTAAAGACACTAAAACATATTTTATGGGATTAAATGAGGACCATAGAGAAAGTCCAAGTACTGTAGCTCTTCTATCCAGAGTTCTCAATCCAGAGACACTCTTTCTGCTGCTTCTGGATCATCACAAAGTATTCCTTGCTGTTGAGGGAAACGGAGGTGGTTACATATTCTTATGTATAGTTGAAAGGTTCTTAACATATACAGTCTTTGCTATTCCATTTGTAATAAAAAAAATAAAAATTTATAAGGCAAGTTTATTTTATTTACTGAATTGATATTCATTTATTTTAAGCATTATTCTTTTATATACACCACGTTTCATGTTCCCAATGTAACAAAATTACTTTCAGTTTGTAAAACTACTCCACACTACATTTTCTTAAAATTTTTCAAAAAATTTCCATTTTTTTCTGGGAAAAAAACAGGGAAAAACTTTTTTTTGTTTTCAAAATTTCCAGAAATTTTAGATCTCTAGATGTCACATCCACTCCCTATACCATTTACGTCACACACTTCCCTGAATTGAATCATTGCCTCTATCTTTTCAATTCTTTAGACGTTAAGGTACTAATAAAAATCAAATATTTAGGAAATAATTTGACTGTCTGTTGGAAAATAAATGACCAGCACAAAAAATATTGTCATGTAAATGTTTATTAGAAAGATTGAAATTGCTAAACTTTTGTTCTCAAGTGTCTCTGTGACAACATGTGTGCAGGCTATAAAGTGTTGCTTGGAGAGAACAGTGATGAGTTAAAATAAACGCAAATGTCACATTTTTTTTTTAAATAAACATAAACATCACATGCTGGTCTCCTGCCAGGTCCACTTTAATGAAATCCGTATTTCAAAATTACTCTGCTGAAATATTAAATGAAGCCTTTTGGCTTCCACGAGCTCTGACACAGCCATATAAGATGGCATGAGAAAAAAATATTCCTGTTTATCACAAGGCCGTATTAAAATGATGACATCTGAATGCTTTTCTTATTCATTAATTTTCTGCCACCCAATGTTTGAATAAGAAGGCTCTAGGCAGCTACACTTTTTTTCCATAAAATTTTTATTGGATTCAATTCATTCTGAAAATGTCTCTTGAGCAGTAAACGGATGCAATTTAAGGCCCCGTTAAGCACAATCTGTAAAATTCATACCGAGCAAGCTATCATTCCAACCTTTCATTTATATCTGTGGTGTCTGTTTAAATGGAAATCATCCCTTTCTCAGCCAACAATATTTTTGACATGCATGCCTCTGCCGTACCTTTTTAACCAACTGTGGGTGAACTATCTATATTGTGGCTTTAGAGCCCTTTAATGGAACAAAATGAGAGGTTTTCATACATACATACAATTTCTCAGCAGATAAAAACCACTTGCCCCAACTAATCGGTTTTCTTCCAAATTGATATAAAATCCATGCCCTAGTTAATCCTCAACCTCCTCCAGCAGCCTTAGTTCAGATTACAAACCTAGGGAAACCTTAAAATGCTGCAGGCAGTTTTACATTGTAATAAGTGGAAAATCCACTTGGCAAACATTTCATGTAATAATACATCTATGTAGGATAAGTATTTTTTAGGTCAGTTTAGCTTTCAGGTTTGGTGCTATAATGTTTTAATTTAAAGTATTACTGAACCCAGGACCCTGCATTCACTATAGCTGGTCTCCCACAGTACACAGAACATGGAACTGCAATTATTTTAGTAAGTATAAACTGCTAAATATCTTTTCTCATCAGCAGTTAGAGCAGTCTTGTGACTTCTATCAGTGTCCAGCTGAGCACTGGTTAAAGCTTGTAGGAGGAGTTTTTATTCTCCTCTCACTGCCCTATAGGATTGCATAATCCTTGATTCACTGTCTGGAGAGTGCTGATTGGCCCTGTGCTGATCACATGCACCATCCCAAGAAAAAGACATTTTTTTTAAAAACTCTCCTGCAGTACACACCAAACTGAGCATGTGCAGAGTGTCCCCAAGGCTGTGTTCTATTAGAAGATGAAATGGGGAACTTGTAAGAAGGGGAGAATCAGAGAAGAGAGGATCAAACATCCTTTTTACATAATGCAGAGTATTAACCCTTTAAGTTCCACAGTGAGTATAACAAGCATGTTTAATGCATATACAGACTGATTTTACTGTTGTGGGTTTAGCAACACTTTAACCAGTTTGCAGGTGTGGTAGTATCATTTTTTATGTTAAGGCTTTACCTTAAAGCTGATCTTCATTGATAATTCCCCAATAAGGTTAGCATACAAATGTGACAGAGTACCCATAGCCAGTTTTAATTAGCAATTATTTATGTGATTCTTTAGCCCACGTTTATTGTACCACCCCCTATCAACACCTATTTGTACAGCAATAAAAACAGATCAGTAGGTTTGCAGTGTTTCCTCTGCTGTTTTAACCCTCTTTAAAAAAAGTAATGAAATAATTGACAAACCCTGTCCTGAAAGTAACAAGATTAAATTCCTAGTGTGACAACTTAGCACTGTGTTTTGTAATACATCATCATTAGGACAACGAGTTTTAAAGTGGGATTCCAGTGGCACCTGTTTCTGCTCCATCTACTTCTACTGCTTCTGGTGCTTGTAGAAAAACTATGTTGCACTTTAATTTCCCCTGCTCCTGTCTGAAAACACCCAGTCTTGGCATGTCCTTTGGGCTTCAGGAGCTGTTAATGGCAGCTGCTGTGTCCTACGTGGTGTACGCAACTTGCACAGAGCCAACTACATCTATATGAGAAAGAGTTACAACAGAGACCATCCTCTGTCCACACTGTATCCTAGAAACAATAGATAACACTGTATCTTAAGTTGTTGTTTTGCTTTCTGTGTGTGAACAGGGTCGGTGCTTCCACTAGGCAAAGTAGGTGGCCACCTAGGACGCACTGCCTCCTAGGAGCACCTGTGCGCAGCACAGACTGGCACTCTCTCTGAGTGGGACGCTGCCACATCATGAATGATCCTTCAGTTAAGAGAAGGGGTGGCAGAGGGGAGGAAGAAAGGACAAAGAAAGATGTCTGGTGTCTGGGACCAGTGTAGCAGCTGAGAATGCGCACCTTCCAGTGTTCCTCTCAGACTCAGTCCCTTACTGCAAGTCTGCTGGTGGCTGCTGATCACTATGGAGTTCCAGCCCTTCTCTTCCCATCCACCAGCAGAGGCGGAGGCAGAGCTGCACCTGTGGAGGAAGGCGATGTCTGACTCTGATGTCCCGTGTCTGTGTGAGTGTAAAGAGAATATGTAATCCCGAATGAGGTAAACATAAACAGTCTATCCTTTTTAAAAGATCTCCACAGGTTTAAATAAAAAGTGGGATATCAAACATTTAATATTATCTCATATAGTTGAGATATCTTGGTGCCCTTGTTGTCTTTTCTAATAGCAATGAATTATGTTAATATATACATTATATGTATAATATTCAATACTGACAATGTGCAGTGCTGTCATATACTGTTACTCTGTCTTATACATACAGTATATTAGTGAAAATATTTATATTATTAATTATAAATTACACTGTTCAACAAATTTTTATTTTTTGCCAGTTTTGGAAACAAAAGGATCCATTTCTTAATGAATTTCACATTCTGAGTTCAAATATAACAATGAAATTTGTCAATTGGCTCTAGTTTTTCTGTAAACGGAAAGTTTTCTATTATAGGCGTAATGACTACATAATGCACAATAATTATATAGATAGATGTCTTTCCACAAATATAAAGCAAGTGATATTGACTACATAACAAAGCCTAAATGGCATAATATATTGCATAGGATTACCAAGAAAAATTATAGCCATAAGCTAAGTTGAATCATTTTAATACTTAGGATTCTCACTAGTTTTGTCTTCAGTTTGTGTCGGTTTTGCTTCTCTTGGCTTTTCTCTTGTATTCGAGGAAAGGGCTATCTCTTACAACTGCACGTGACTACACGCTTCAGGTTCTTCCTCACTTGACTCAACCACGAAGGATTCTGGTGCTTTAGGAATTGGTAGCCCCTCTCCATGAGGAACTGGACGTATTGCCGATGGAATATTTGGATAGTGCACAGATAACTTTTTCTTCTTATTTAGCCCTTTTACAATTGGAGGCACCATACAAAAGTAACAATTACTAACATGATCTGTTGGCTCTCTCCAAATCATTGGCACAACGAAAGGCATAGATGCCTTTTTTCCATTCAACCATTGCTCCAGTGCCGTCCCACAAGAATTGCAGCATATATGTGGTGCCCAGCTCTTGTCCTGGTCTCCTATCTTGCAGCCAAAATACAAGTTGTAGGCTTTCTTAATCATTCCTGTTATCCTCCTTTTTTGTGAGATAAAAGTTATTTCACCGCAGATATAGCAGAAATTATCTGCTTTATTCATACAAGTTTGAGGCATTACTGAGTAGCCTATATAAGCATAAAACGAAATGTAAAGACGCTGTCGAACTACAATCAGCTACAGATACTGCAGCTTTTATGCAGTGAAGTGATGCAATTAAAGGCTAATATTGCATCATCTCAGTATACATGCAATTTTCTATTGGTCACCAGTATCAATTGCGCAATATGCAGCTGAAGTTGCATCATAATTTTGAATGGCTTACGTCATTAGATGGGTGAATATATCATGGAAACTAGAGCCAATCAACATTTTTTAGGGTCATTTTTGTTTTCAGCACCCCAAAATTATGTAAGATTAGCTAATTTTATGCCCAAAACTTTTTACCTGTTAGACATAATTTATAGATATTATTTTTGTATTCATATATATCTTAATTTGATTTCTTTATTCTCTTGTTCCTTACCAAGATTTCTGGATGTTTTTTGTGTTAGTTGGTGGGATTAAGTAATTTTTATAATAATTTAATTTTATATGTGAGATTAGCTATGATTAATGATTGGTTAACCTGAAATGGGTCAGATGGTTGCTATGGATGTGCCTTATTGTCTTATAAACCATCTGAAGCAATAGTGTATTGCTGATGTTAGTTTACTCAGCTCATATCTTCCCTGGGTTTGTATATGGAGAAATGGTGTTCTGTGCTGCAATACCTAGGAGCAACCAAGGGGGATAAAGTGATTATAAAGACTCGTGCAATTCTTCTTAAGTCCCCTGCCATGGCTCCAAGCGCCTCCCCCCTACTGATTGCCCCCAGAGCAGGCTCGCTCTGCTCTCATGCACATCATTGGATCGGGATAGGGCTCAGGTGAGTATATAGGGGGGGGGGGGCTGAGGGGGCAGCTGCACACTGAATTTTTTTTTGCCATCATGCCAAGAGTTGTCATCATGAAAACTGGGCATACATATTCTCATATTGATATTTAACTTTTTGGAAATTTGTAACAAAGCAAAACACATGTGCTTAGAGGCTGTGATTGACATAATTATCTGCATGGCCAACTTATGCTTTCTGAGCAGTTGAAGCTTGCATAACCACTGGGGTTGATTTACTATAGAGAGAGATTGTTTGCTTTGCAAAGTGACTGTTTACTAAGCTTAGTAAATAGGGTAAAGATGTGTTCCCTTTAGCTATGCAATCATGAGCTAGTAAAAATCCCTTTCTATACATTTTCTTTGCATACTAGTAAGTAGTCACTAGTATTCACTAAAATACTATTATTTAGTCTATTAATCATGTATGGGGAAACCTGACCTAGGAGCTTTTCATAAAAGTCTTTTTTTTCCATTTTGGATAATGTAAGGGGGGGTTATAACCAGGGCTTTTTTTCTCAGAAAATAGGTGCAGGAACTCACCTACGTCCCCCACCTTCCCCCAGGGGGCAGGGGTTGAGCATGCAGGGGCAAGAGGGTGCTACATTAGAAGCACAGGGTTCTGGAGGATGCTAGGTACAGGGTTCCAAAGAGTGGTTCTAGGTACAGGATGCAGAGTTCAGGAGGGTGCTAGGTACAGGATGCTGGGTACAGGGTGCAGAGTTCTGGATGCTGCTAGATACAGGATTCAGGAGGGTTCTAGGAACAGGATGCAGTGTACAGGAGGGTTCTAGGTACAGGGTGCAGAGTTATGGAGGGTGCAGGGTTCTGGAGGGTGCTAGGTACAAGGTGCAGAGTTCTGGAGGATGCTAGGTATAGGGTGAAGAGTTCTTAAAGGTGTGGGGTTTTGGACAGTGCTAGGTACAGGGTGCAGAGTTCTGGAGGGTGATAGGTACAGGGTAAAGAGTTCTGAAGGGTGAGGGGTTCTGGAAGGTGCTAGGTACAGGGTGCAGAGTTCTGGAGGGTGCCGGGTTCTGGAGGGTGCTAGGTACAGGGTGCAGAGTTCTGGAGGCTGCTAGGTACAGGGAACAGAGTTCTGGAGGGTGATAGGTACAGGGTACAGAGTTCTGGAGGGTGTCAGGTACAGGGTGCAGAGTTCCACCTTGAATCACTATCCTTAACAGGATTGTCTTCCCCCTGCTAGCACAGCCCCCCATACCCCTTCCTGTAAAATACCACACTAAAGGCTTTTCATTTCTCCCCCAAATCTCTCCTCCCAACCCAGACCTCAGATACAGTGTTGCTCCGTGCAGGACAGGCGATGCCCTTCCTCCCCAGCTCCTCCTCATGACCTGTCATGACACATCAGAGCTGAGGAGGAGTGTAGTGAAAGCTTGCCTGGCTCTAATGTGATAGGCGGCAGCAAGAGAAATGCTGCAGGTGCTGAGAATTGCAGCAGTTCAAAGCCTGGATGTCCAGCATTAGTACACCAGCTGTGCCCAGGGTGGGATCAGTGCAGTGGCCTGGACACCCTACTGACTACTGACCCCAGGCCCTCGGGCAGTGCCCGAGTTTCCAAATGGTCAGTCCGCCCCTGGGTGTCACCAGGGTTACCAGGACTAGTGCCCCTATTTGGAAGATTTTCTCCCTATTATTGTTCTGGTGTCAAAAATGTGACCCAAAATTTGGTATTTTCTTTCACTTTTGATGGTAAATAAGTTTTGCCTTTAGTTACACTTTATGGCAATCCCCCAAAATGCCTATTCTGCCTCTCACGCCAAACATAAAGATTTTAGACTGAGGAGTGCTATATTTTGCTTTGTAAAAAAGCTTCAATTTTAATATAATTACTTATTAGGTTAAGGGAATGTAAAAGGTCAAATTAAATTTACAAGTGGTGAGCCATGCTCCAAGACCAGATTTTCTTCATTTATCCAAGCATATGTAGAATTCTTATTAAGCTGTACTTTCAGCACCAAAGTTATGTGTTCAATTAAAATGTACATTAAGGTTATATTACATTTAGCAAAAGTAATTTCTTTTAATTTCTTTTGTGTTACTTGCCACAGTATATCAAAAGTAATTATAAGCAGCATGTGAAAAAGTTATAGAATTACTTTCTATTGTTATTTAAAATTATTTGATTGAGGGTAGCAGTCTTAGTGCCTGCTCATAAACATTTATACTACCATAATGGATGATTACCACTAATTTCAACTATATCCCCCTCTACAAATATATACATACATAGAGTATGTATATGTACAGTGTATATATATATATATATATATATATATATATATATACACACATACACACACACAGTATATATATATAATTGTTTTTATTATTTGTTTTTTAGGGAAGGTTAAGTTATCATAAAGATGCTATCAAAAATATGTACCACATTTTAATATTATACTCTCACAAAAAAAAAAAAGATTACTGGTACAGAGGATGACACAGTAACTGTTTAAAACATATCTTATACAATGTATTTAATTATTTAAAACCAAATATAAAAAGAGGGGGAAATTGCAAACCCCCTAACATGAGGTATGCCTCTCTCAAAGTACATTCATACAAAATCCCATAATTAGCATGATTTACAAAGATCTCCTATTGTAGGATCCCCAAAGTTGATGAGTTTTACATATAGCTTCTGCAGTACCTTACCTTGGGATCTGATGAAAGAGCAACCTAGCTAAATAAAGAGTAATTTAATTATGTGATCATACCAACTCATTAAAAAAAATACCATATATTACTTTGGTCGTGCATCTCTGCATACCACTTATGGAAGTACAATGAGGCAACCCCTTGTGGCATACATGGTGGCACTTCACATTGATCATATAGGTAAAGATGGCATATCACATAATTAATGTGCAATTTCTAATCATTGATCATCAGCCAAAGAAGGGGGAAAAAGAAGAGGAAAATAACATCAGAGCTAAATTAAAGTATCTATAGTGATAAAAGATCCCCTGTTAGTCAGAAATACATAAATAAACAGTTATTTGGGATAAACTCTCTGAGGCTAAATACACCATAGCAAAGATGTTTACTCTGAAGATTACACCAACCCAAATTATGGCTCCTAAAACCTACATGGCATATATGATAACCACAGTGTAATAACCACAAACATGGATTTTACATATAATGGCAAAAACCACCAATTCACTGACCATGTATGCATCACCGCTCTTCTTAATTCCCAGATCTAATTGTCAAATTACTATAAGGGTGCCTGCATCCATCAATCAAAAAAGCACAATAGGGGGGCTATACAAATTTAAAAAGAGCACAACTTAATTATAATACATACAATTGGTCCAAACTGCAGATTACCAAAAGCAAATGCTGAATTTACACTGGTATAAAACAGCCTCCTCTGTTATATAAGAGGACATACTAAAAGTAATGACAGAATGGAATGCCCATAGACTTTACCAATGCAGTGCAATGCGCATAGACAATAATGGAAAACAAAATATAAACTCATTTGCAGGCAAATCTGAGAAACATAGCAATTTCACCTTTTCCACGGGTGTTCTCCAAGTAGAGTAGCAGATTGTAAGATTGAAATTATTTGGGACTATAGCTGTTTTCTAGGGAAAGACAGATAAATGACACAAAGGAATGCCCATAGAGTATGATGGGAAACAAAATGTGACCTGGAGTTAAAACAATTAGACATATCATATAAATCCTTAGCAGAAATACTTTCCAAATTCAGTGATGATGTTTAACATTGAAATTAGGCAGTATTATTATTGTTTTCTATAGAATAACAAGGATGAATGACAAAAGGGAATGCCCACAGAATATAATGGGAAGAAAATTTTAAACTAATTTGCAGGAAAATCTGAGAAACAGCAATTTAACCTTTCCCACAGGTGTTCCCAAACTAGAGTAGCAGAAATTATTTGGGATTATATATATACCACAACTATCCGCGCTAGGGCAATTAAGTGATTCTAAAGGCTCTACTTACTTGCTGTGTGCAGTGGTTTGCACAGCGCAACCCGGATCCTCCTCTTCTCGGGTCCCCCACAGGCTCTTCTGGCCCCTCCCTCCTGTCGGGTGCCCCCACAGCAAGCAACTTGCTATGGGAGCACCCGCTGCGCTGTGTGTTCATTCACACACAGCGCTGCAGCTGGGCCCTGCCTCCTCTCTCTTCTCATTGGCTCACTGGCCAATGAGAAGAGGGAGTCCCGGGATAGCCGAGACTCCATTGCACATTGCTGGATTGAGAGGGGGCTCAGGTGAGTATTAGGGGGGTCTGGGGTTGATGTTGTACACAAAATCTTGAGCCTTTAGAACCACTTTAAGTGTCAAATATGTTACCAAAATTATGCAAAAACATGACAAAAACAGTGATATGTCAAATTACTGTTTCATTAACACTTATAGTAGATAAGTAGAGCTGCTGCTAAGATAGGGTTTGTCCCCCTTATATTGCAAACCAAGATGAAAACAACTCAAAGCACTGCTCTATAGGGTAATGTATGTCCAGTGTCTGTACAAACACCAACCAACTTAAATTTCAAATAATTGTGCAATCTATAGTGCCATTGTGCAATCTTCTTCCAAAACAATAAGTGCCAAAATTACTGTGCGGTGCTCACCTCCTTTTATCCCACACTCACCAACAGTTGTGGACTCATATATAAGGAGTCTAATGTGCTTGTGTTACAAATCCCTTCTGTTCGATGAGACTTCCCCTCAGTCATTCTCTCCTCCACTATGTCTCCTGTGGTTGGAAGGCTGGTATACTCTCACATGAAAAAAGGAATGGCAAAAGGGCCCACATAGTGTAATTCCATTTTATTGACAACACAATTAAAATTAGTTGCACTTACATAGGTAAAATTTTTAAAGCATAAAAACCGCCAGATCGGAAGTCGCGCATCAGCGTGCGTTCCACCAGCTGGATATAACATCACATCTGGTCTCCATCTAATGCATTTCACCCCTCCCACAGGGCGTCACAATTTGCTTCCCATTATACTCTATGGGCATTCTTTTGTGTCATTCACCTGTTATTCAATAGAAAACAGCTATAATCCTAAATAATTAAATTCTTACAATCTGCTGCTCTACTTGGGGTACACCTGTAGGAAAGGTTCGTTTTGTTTCCCATTATATTCTATGGGCATTCCCTTCTGTCATTCACCTTTCTCATTCCATAGAGAGCAATAATAACTCCACTTAATCTCAATTTAAACATCACCCCTGAACATGGAAAGTATGTCTGCTAAGGATTTATTTGGAATATTGAATGGTTCTGACTCCAGGTTAGTTCCAATTATACCCTATGGGCATTCTCTTTTGTCATTCACCTTTGTCATTCCATTGAAAACAGCTATAATCCCAAATGATTTCAATTTAGCAATCTGCTACTTCACTTGGCGAACACCTGTGGTAAAGAATAAATTGCTATGTTTCAGAGATTTGTCTGCAAAGGAGTTTATATTTTGCTTCCCATTATATTCTATGGGCATTCCCTTTTGTATTTCACTTTTGTTGTTCCATAGAAAACAATAATAACTCTGCTTAATCTCAATTTTTAACATCACCACTGAATTTAGAGAATATGTCTGTTAAGGATTTATGTCATACTGTATGTCTAATGGTTCTGACTCCAGGTCACAATTTGCTTCCCATTATACTCTATGGACAGTCCCCTGTGTCATTCATCTATCATTCCATAGAAGACAGCTATAATCCCAAATAATTTTATTATTACAATCTGCTACTCTACTTGAGGAACATCTGTGGTAAAGGTTACATTGCTATGTTTCTTAGATTTGCCTGCAAATGAGTTTATATTTTTCCCATTATTTGCTATGGGCATTCCCTTCTGTCATTCATCTTTGCCAGTCCGTAGAAAACAAAGATAATCCCGCTTAATCTTAAATTCTCAATTTTAAACATCACAACTTCAATTGAAGAGATTATATCTGCTAATGAATAATTTAATATGTCTAATGCTTCTGATCTCAAGTCACATTTTACTTCCTATTATAATCTATAGGCATTTCTTTTTGTCATTCACCTATGTCATTCTATAGAAAACAGCTACAATCCCAAATTATTTCAATGTTTCAATCTGCTACCCTACTTGGGGAACACCTGTGGGAAACATTAGTATGCTACGTGACACAGATTTTTCTGCAAATACATTAATAATTTGCTCCCCATTATATTCTACGGGCAATCCCTTCTGTTATTCACCTTTGTCATTAGAGAGTATGTTTGGCTAAAGATGTATTCAGAATGTTGAATGATGCTGACTCCAGGTCAAAATTTGCTTATTGTTATTCTCTATGGGAATTCCTTTGTGTTCATTTGTCATTCCATAGAAAACACTTATAATTCCAAATCATTTTAATCTTAAAATCTGATACTCTACTTAGGGAACACTTGGGGTAAAGGTGAAATTGCTATGGTTCTCAGATTTGTCTGCAAATGATTTTATATTTTGCTTCCCATTACATTCTATGGGTATTTCCTTCTGTCATTCACTTTTGACATTCCATAGAAAACAATAATAATCCCACTTAATCTTGATTTTTAACATCACCACTGAACTTGGAGGGTATGTCTGCTAAGGATTTATGTGACATGTCTAATGGTTCTGACTGCATTATTCTCTATTGGCATTCCGTTCTGTTCCATTATTCTCTATGAGCATTCCACTGCCCTGTTAAAGTCTATGGGCATTCCATTCAGTCATTCCTTATAGTATGTCCCTATACAAGCACACCAATCAGACAGAAAGGAGCATCCAAAATATATATAATTCAGTTATCCATCAATTCCAATTTTCCCCCTTAAGATAAAAAAGAGACATTAGCAGATAAATTCCTAAATACCATCAAAACATATATATCAAACTCATCTAGCCATAAACCAAACTCATACCTATTTCTGGGTCGTCATGAAAACTATCGCAATGCTATATGTAGATAGGGTAACCTCTAGGCACATCTATATACCTTGCAAAGGATGATGCAACGTCGGCATACACTATACGCTATTCATGTGACATCATCGACTGGTGCAAGCGAGTTCTTTTGCACATGCACATTGTGTCAAATGAGCTGAAGGATGGGAGCTGCAACTACAATATGGGCATGTGTCGAGCTCAGCCAAGGACACTGACAACTACCACCACAACTCAACCTCCATGGGTGGAATCGCTAGGAGAGGACAAACTGCTCCAGCAATGCCCAGATAAAATTATATTGCCACAGTGCCTCTGAGATCTTGGAAACTTTAGAACTGGATACTTCCCAATAGTGCCATCATGCTGACAAAAAGAAGAGCTGAACTATGCATAGCCACCATTACTCACCTCTCCTGACACCCAATATATCATTTGCAAAAATGCATTACCCAACAAAATTTTTTTTTACATAACATCGTAATGTTACTACCAAAAAAAAAAGAAAGACACATACAAATAACACAAACAAAGATACCTTCCCAACATTTATAGGACAACATATGAACCCAAAATGTCAAAGTGTTTGTTAATATGTAACTATACACATCTTTATACCATAAACAAAACCAAAAGCCAGACTTAAGAGAGGGAGCACAAACACACTACAATTAATCATTCACAAAAAAGGATTGAAGCCTAATACTTCATTTAAGCCAGGATGAACAGTAGCCTTCAAAGTGTCCATTCATCAGGCTTTCTTTTATAATATATTTTTTTTATCAAAATCTTCCCCACTTAATTTTCATAAACTCTAACGCTGCACAGTTGAAAATAGAGGAATCATAATTATGTTCAGTTCCACATTTCTGCCTATTGGGGTATAAACAGTAGTAACCCCTTTCAAATATAATAAATGTGATCATAAATCCTTTGCCAGAAATTGTGCATCATTTTGCCTACAAAAAGGCTCCACTCTTGCAAAACATAATATAGACCACACCCTTAGTCTGGCAATCAACAAAATGTTTAGCTTCATACATTTTTCCGTTAGGTCCTCCAAGGACCCTCCAAGATCCTCTCACAATAATCACAACAGCCACATTTGAAAGTACTCTCCTGTTCCTGTGACCTAGTGTCTGACCTAGAGTCTGCCACAAAATGGCTATGAACAAGTTGGTCCCTAATAAATCGAGAGCTCTTGTGTGATTTCTGGATAATCTCTATTGTTGGATCACTTGTTAACAGGTGCCAGTGTTTGCGTATAGCCTCCTCAATTTGTAGATGTTGGTTGTAGTAGGTTGTAATAATTTTCACTGTATCCATTTGTTTATTGGGCTTTTTACCAAACAGTAAGTCCTGCTACTTTTTACCTTTTGCCTTATTATAGGCTTTTTTTTTTAGGTTGTCTTGGTATACCTCTCTTCAACAACCTGGTCCTCAGTGCCTGAGCATCCTTTTCAAACAGGTTATCAATTGAACAGTTACGTTTAATCTGTAAATATTGGGAATACAGTATATTTTGAATAAGTGGCCAAGGATGAGCACTATGAGCATGCAAAATCGAATTCCCTGTGGTTGGTTTTTAATACAACAACATGCTTAGAATTACATTTCACTGTACACAGAATTTATTTTGGAAATCCTTTGGCACATTCTGAACAAGAATGTGTTTACATTCGATGGCTTATAAATTTTATAAGATATGTTAAACAGATACTGTGTCATCTCCTGTACCAGTAAAATCCTTTTTCTTTGTAATCTAATTTATCAAAGGTCATTATTATGTTGCTGTATATTAATCTAGATTAATAACATTTCTATCAACCTAAATGGTCAATCTACTCAAAAGTTATATTTTAGTGGGCCATGTCATCTGTTGGAGTTTTTTTTTCTATCATCAAAATCTCCCTGCAATAGGTCTCAACTGTATTCTTACACTGGGGTGTTTTTACTCATTGGGGTTGATTTACTAAAGTCAAATATACTGTGCACTGAAAGTATAGTTTGGTCCACAGCTTAGTAAATGAAGTAAATATTCACTTTGTATATAATAGCCAATCATATGCAAGAAAAATAAAAAAACAGCATTTTTGCTTGCACATAATTTGATGATGTGTAGTGTTCTCATATATTTCTGTTGAATGCCTGGTATCAGGGTATAGTGCCTAGCTCCTATTCTTTGTATATCCTGCACTATTGTCATACATTTCTGTTGAATGCCTGGTATCAGGGTATAGTGCCTAGCTGCTATTCTTTGTATATCCTGCACTATTGTCATACATTTCTGTTGAATGCCTGGTATCAGGGTATAGTGCCTAGCTGCTATTCTTTGTATATCCTGCACTATTGTCATATATTTCTGTTGAATGCCTGGTATCAGGGTATAGTGCCTAGCTGCTATTCTTTGTATATCCTGCACTATTGTCATACATTTCTGTTGAATGCCTGGTATCAGGGTATAGTGCCTAGCTCCTATTCTTTGTATACCCTGCACTATTGTCATACATTTCTGTTGAATGCCTGGTATCAGGGTATAGTGCCTAGCTGCTATTCTTTGTATATCCTGCACTATTGTCATACATTTCTGTTGAATGCCTGGTATCAGGGTATAGTGCCTAGCTCCTATTCTTTGTATACCCTGCACTATTGTCATACATTTCTGTTGAATGCCTGGTATCAAGGTATAGTGCCTAGCTCCTATTCTTTGTATATCCTGCACTATTGTCATACATTTCTGTTGAATGCCTGGTATCAGGGTATAGTGCCTAGCTCCTATTCTTTGTATATCCTGCACTATTGTCATACATTTCTGTTGAATGCCTGGTATCAGGGTATAGTGCCTAGCTCCTATTCTTTGTATATCCTGCACTATTGTCATACATTTCTGTTGAATGCCTGGTATCAGGGTATAGTGCCTAGCTGCTATTCTTTGTATACCCTGCACTATTGTCATACATTTCTGTTGAATGCCTGGTATCAGGGTATAGTGCCTAGCTGCTATTCTTTGTATATCCTGCACTATTGTCATACATTTCTGTTGAATGCCTGGTATCAGGGTATAGTGCCTAGCTGCTATTCTTTGTATATCCTGCACTATTGTCATATATTTCTGTTGAATGCCTGGTATCAGGGTATAGTGCCTAGCTCCTATTCTTTGTATATTATGACACCTTAAGCGCAGATTTTTTAACATTTTTAATGATTGGATGATAGAAATCAGCAGAGCGTCCCTTCATTTCAGAGCTTCCCCTCAGATCTTGAGCAATTGCACTTGCAGTGCACAGACTGTTTGCCTAAATCATCCCCATTGTGTTGCATTACTCATACTATAGGACAAACATTTGCCAGCCAAAGACGATACCTTTTAAAACAGTCTTGGCAAGAGTGTATAATTAAATCAATTACTCATAAATAAAAAGGGCCATCATCTGTAAAAAAAAATGTAGGACTTAATTCCATGCATGTATAAATAAAAACCGAGCATTTGTAAATAAATAATTAGTTCGGTAAAAAAAAGTTTTGCAGAGGAGGTGCTACTATTCTTCAATGTGGCGATGAGAAAAAAATATAATTCTTAAGGTTTTTAGACATAAACTGACCCCTTTAATTTCAAATGTGCGCAGTAAGGCATATTTATTAAAACGTGACATTCAAAAAACACTTATTACTAGTGACTCGTTCTGGTGCATTTGTTTTACATTTTGGGGACTTATTAACCTGCAGCGAATGTTTAGTGAATGTCATATTGACTGCTTTACACCTCGGCTGCATCAAACTCTACTTGCAGTGAAGTCGCACGATTTCAAAGTCAGATGACATGCTAATTTCAGACGCGATTTGCAAGACATCTGATACAGATGTCTATGCAAATCGCACCAAAGTAGTGCATGTATTACTTTAGAAATTGGTGCGACTCTGACCAAGTCGGAACCGCACCGATATGACCGCTCTAATTGCAGACAATAGGCTGCGATTTGGCATGCAATTTTCAAGTCACATGACATGCAAATTGCATGCCATTTCACAACCAGTGTGACCGGAGTCTTAGTCTAAATTAAAAAAACACTTTCTCTTATTGTTATATGTTGCATACATGTACAGTATATGATTACTTTATATGTTTTTTAGCTTTTTGCAAATTGCAATTGGAAATCACCCAAGTTGTATTATTTCTTTTTTTTTTTCAGGAGTTGATTTTCAGGTTATTGTGCAAAAAAAGGAAATAAATGTTTTGCTATATTCCATGTTAGGTTCTCAGTCAAAAACACATGTAAAGTCTTTCATTTTCATTTAGCAATTTTATCTGGTAAGATATTGTAATGGATCAATGGTTTCCTTTTAGCATGTGCTGTAGTCCTTATTTCTTTTCCTCCCTGTTTCACTTTCTCACATATGCCCATTTACATTTGCCTCATGGAGCTCCTGATCAGGTCCCCCTAAAAAACTGGGAGGCAGACCTGATTGGAAAGCCCATGTAAAAAGGACCCTAAGGCTTCTTTACAGTAAGAGTTGTGAAAATGTGAAATAAACTTCAACAGTAGTTAACTGTAACTAACTCTGTGCAAGGCTGCATGTGTTTCTAAATACACAGAATATTACTGGTTATACATACTGTATCTAAAAGAAATAAAGTAGCTGATTGTTGATTCAGAGGGTATCCAAGTTCCTTAAGGAACCATGAAGGACTTTTTTCCTGCTCCAGCCACAAGCTTACCACGCTATAGCCAAATGATGGCTACAGCGTGGCTGTCCAGTTCTGGGAGGGCGTCATATGACTTCCTCCAAGAATGCGCCCTCCCGTGTGCCCCCAGCAGGGGGAAACCTGGTGATCTCTATGATTGATGTGTCCTACGGACACAGCTGATCAGGTGATGAGGTAAAAGGCCAATCACAGCGGCCTTTTACCGCTTGATCAGCTGTGTCCAAGCATGAGGAAAGTACTGCTGATAACCATCAGCTGTCACAGAGCAGCCCGGCACTGAGAATCAGTGCCCTGCAGTTCTGCCCAGCAGTGCCAACCACCAGTGCCCAACAGTGCTACTCACCAGTGCCACTCAGCAAAGCCTATCTGTGCCCAGCAGTGCCACCCATCAGTGCCCAGCAGTGTCATCCATCAGTGCCCCACAGTGCCACCCATCAGTTTCCCCCCATCAGTGATACGCTGATGATACTCAAATCTACCTATCCACCCCTCACCTCACCCCCACATTCTCCGCCCGCATCACTCACCTCCTAAACGACATCTCCGACTGGATGTCGCTCCATTTCCTCAAGCTCAACCTCTCCAAAACCGAGCTTCTCGTCTTCCCCCCAGCCCGCGCCCCCCCCCATCCTTTCCATCACTACCAACAACACCACCATCAATCCCGCCCAGCAAGCCAAGGTCCTTGGAGTCATTCTGGACTCAAACCTTTCCTTTCAACCTCATATCAAATCACTTACAAACACATGCAGGCTCCACCTCCGGAACATCGCCAAGATACGCTCCTTCCTTACCCCAGACACCACTAAACTACTCGTACACTCCCTGATTATCTCACGCCTTGACTACTGCAACTCCCTCCTCACCAGCCTACCCCAGTGCAAACTCTCCCCGCTTCAGACCATCCTGAACTCAGCTGCCAGACTCATCCACCTCACCAGCCGCTCCACCTCTGCCACCCCCCTCTGCCTCTCCCTCCACTGGCTCCCCATTGCCCAACACATTAAATTCAAATTGCTCACCCTGACCTATAAGGACATTCACAACACTGCCCCTAACTACCTCACCGACCTGATTCCCAGGTACCACCCTACCCGGACCCTTTGCTCTTCACAGGACCTCTTTCTATCTTGCTCCCTGGTCTCCTCCTCCCACGCACGACTGCAAGACTTCTCCAGGTCCTCCCCCATCCTCTGGAACTCACTACCCCAATCCATCAGACTGTCACCTTCCCTCCTCACCTTCAGGCGCTCCCTGAAAACCCACCTCTTCAGGGAAGCCTACCCCACCCTCACCTAACAGCCGCTGCCCTTCCCTCCTCCTACCACTCCATCCCCCACAGCCATTTCCTCCTGTGCCTCTACCCCCTCCCTCCTAGATTGTAAGCTCGAAAGAGTAGGGCCCTCTTACCCCTTGTGTACTGTTTGATGTTACTGTTCTGTTTCATGTATTGTCCCCCCCTCTATTGTACAGCGCTGAGCAAACCCTTTGGCGCTATATAAACTCGATAAATAAATAAATAAATAAATCAGTGCCATCCATCAGTGCTGCCCAGCAGCTGAACCCATCAGTGCCCATCAGGGCCCTCCATCAGTGCCGCCCATCAGTGCAGCCAATCAGTGCCATCAGTCAGTGTCACCCATCAGTGCAGCCTATCAGTGCTGCTTTTTCATGCCACCTCATCAGTGTCCATCAGTGCTTCCTATCAGTGCCCATCAGTGCTGCCTATTAGTGCAGCCTCATCAACGCACATCAGTGAATGAGAAAAATTACCTGCCATCATTGTTGCATATCAGTGACAGCTCATCAGTGCCGCCTATCAGTGCCACCTCATCAGTGCCTCCTATCAGTGCCCATCAGTGTTGCCTTTCCATGCCACCTCATCAGTGTCCATCAGTGCTTCCTATCAGTGCCCATCAGTGCTGCCTATCAGTGCAGCCTCATCAACGCAAATCAGTGAAGGAGAAAAATAACCTGTTTGCAAAATTTTATAATAGAAACAAAGAAAAACTTTTTTTTGTCAAATTGTTTGCTCTTTTTTTGTTTTTAGTGAAAAAATAAAACACCCAATGGCAATTAAATACCACCAAAAAAAGCTCTATTTGTATGAAAAAATGATAATAGTTCATTTGGGTACAGTGTTGCATGACCGCACAATTGTCATTCAAAGTGCGACAGAGCTGAAAGCTGAAAATTGGCCTGGGCACAAAGGGGGTAAAAGTGCCCAGGAGGCAAGTAGTTAAAGGAGTTTTTGCCTTCTGGATCAACTGCAGGTTTAGAATTCTGTAGATGCAGGTTTTTATTTGATTTATTTTTGTCTATTGGTTGAACCTGATGAACTTGTAATCTTGTAAATCAAGGCTCTTGATCTCAATCTAGACAAATGTCTGTGGAATGAGATACAATAAATAATTTAAGCCAGCCATAGACAGTAAGAATAAGGGACTGGCTGAAATTCAAACTAAGTATGGGCAGGCTGAATGTACCGCAGTTGATCGATCAACTTGGGTACAACCAGCCTGTCGGAATTTATATGCGATTATTGCTAGAGGCTATGATAGCTGCTAGCAATAATCACTGTGTGTTTTCCTGGCAGGGACTCCCCCCATTGGGAGAACACAATTGCTCTGTGGAAGGGGTTCCCACATCAACACTGTGTTAATGGGAGAATCCAGTGATTTTCTTTCCTGAAACCCATGGTTGTTGGAAAGAAACTTGATCCATCTATAGCTGGCTTAAGTGTACAACCTTCACTATCAGCCAAACCTATAAGGGTTGGATGTACAGCATCAGCATTAGCTTCTAATTTATATATATTTTATATATGTCCACCAATCTATGATCTGAGCCACAACAAATGGAGATCTGCAACAACAGCATGCTGCATACTTATTCTAGTTAAAAGTCCTTCTCTAGCCATAAAATATTTGCTGTAAATATAGTTTTTGTCAAGCTTTATAACTATACCCACTTGGATAATCACCCCTTTACTTCCTGACTATACAGTATAATAGGTGTCATAAGAGAAAGAGAGAGCAAAACTACCTAATGGTGACAAAGATAGTAATTAAACACTTATTTGAAGAGCGAGAAAGGGTTAAAGCCTCAGCCAGATTTGTATTGTTTTCTATTATTAGGAAGAATTCCCCTTTCTTTGTGTCTAGGTAATGGCCACCAGAAAAAAACAGTAGGCAAAGAGAAATCATCCAGTGGGGTATAAGAAGAGAGTAAAACCTTACAGAGGTTCTAACTTTATTCCACTCTATCATAACAGAAAACAAATGTTTGGCTAGAGTTTGGCTTTAATAGTATGTCTCTTCTGGTTTAAAAAAACCACCAATCTGCAGTTTTTTCTTTTTAGCTGAAGTTCAACTTTAATAAATTCAGTCAATAAAATCATACAACTTTGCAAATATTACCTATTTTTTCCATGTGCTTTTAAGAGCTGTCATTACAGATCCAAGACATTAAATTATTTATATGCAACTTTCAGGCACTTTAAGGCTAAATTCACACCACAGCACATTCTACAAAGCAATCAGCAGTGGATCACTTTCAGTGTGTGGCTAAGCAGTGGCTTCCAGGGATTGAGGAGGAAATCCTGCCATCTTTGCTGAATAGCAATTTTCAATGAAACATGATGCAACAGCAAAGCAAGCATTCAGTTTGTGGTTGCAGCTGGGCCTTATTCACTTGAATAGGCAAGTTTAACAGGCACTGCCTCCTGTAAACTCAGTAAGCTATGGTAATTTTGCTACGACATGTGTATAGCATGCTCCAGCTGTACGTTTTCTTTAGGGTGGGTGTTTGGGGGTCAATAACAACGCAGCTTAACCACCTGTTTTATTGCCCTTTCCTAAGTATATATGGAAAGCTAGATATATGGAAAGAGCTCATTTGTAGAGTTACCCTTTAACTACACAGCTCACAAAAATTAAAGGAATACTTTTTAATTAGAGTATAGCATAAAGTCAGTTAAACTCCTGGGATATTCATCTGGTCAGTTAAGTAGCAGAGGGGGTTGTTAATCAGTTTCAACTGCTTTAGTGTTAATGAAATTAACAACAGGTGCACTCGATGGGCAAGAATGAAATGACCCCCAAAACAGGAATGGTTTTACAGGTGAAGGCCACTGACATTTTTTTCCCTACTCATCTTTTCTGACTGTTTTTCACTAGATTGGGCAGCACAGTGGCTAAATGGTTAGCACTTCCGCCTGGCAGTACTAGGGTCGCTGGTTCGAATCCCAGCCATGGCTCCACCTGCCTGGAGTTTGCATGTTCTCCCTGTGCCTGTGTAGGTTTCCTCCCACACTCCAAAGACATGCTGGTAGGTGCATTGGCACCTGTCTAAATTGGCCCCAGTATGTGTATGTATGAATGTGAGTTAGGGACCTTAGATTGTACGCTCCTTGAGGGTTAGGGACTGATGTAATTGTACAATATACATGTAAAGTGCTGCGTAAATTGACAGCGCTATATAAGTACCTGAAATAAATAAATAATAAATAAATAGATTGCATTTGGCTAGGGTCAGTGTCACTATTGGTAGCATGAGGCAATACCTGGAGCCTACAGAGGTTGCACAGGCAGTCCAAATCCTCCAGGATGGTACATCAATACATGCCATTGCCAAAAGGTTTGCTGTTGCTCCCAGCACAGTCTCAAAAGCATGGAGGAGATTTCAGGAGACAGGCAGTTACTCTAGGAGAGCTGGACAGGGCCGTATAAGGTCCTTAACCCATCAGCAGGACTGGTATCTGCTCCTTTGTGCAAGGAGGAACAGGATGAGCACTGCCAGAGCCCTACAAAATGACCTCCAGCATGCCACAGGTGTGAATGTCTCTGATCAAAAATGAAAAACAGACTTCATGAGGGTGGCCTGAGGCACCATAGAGTGCAATTGGCATTTGCCATTGAACACCAGAATTGGCAGGTCCACCACGGGCGCCCTGTGCTTTTCACAGATGAGAGCAGGTTCACCCTGAGCACATGTGACAGACATAAAAGGGTCTGGAGAAGCCATGCTTGTAACATCGTTCAGCATGACCGTTTTTGTGGTGGGTCAGTGATGGTCTGGGGAGGCATTTCCATAGAGGGACGCACATACCTCAAAAGGCTAGACAATGGCACCGTGACTGCCATTAGGTATTGGGATGAAATCCTTGGACCCATTGTCAGACCTTACTCTGGTGCAGTGGGTCCTGGGTTCCTCCTGGTACAAGACAATGCCCAATCTCATGTGGCGAGAGTATGCAGGAAGTTCCTGGAGGATGAAGCAATTGATTCCACTGAATGGCTCCCACACTTGCCTGATCTAAATCCAATAGAACACCTCTGGGATATCATGTTTCGGTCCATTCCACATAGCCAGGTTGCTCCTCCTACTGTCCAGGAGTTCAATAATGCCCTGGTCCAGATCCAGGCATGCATATAAGCACTTGGGGGCCATCCAAATTACTGAATACCATTTTGAGTTGCTGCAATGAAATTTCTGCAAAATGGACTAGCCTGCTGCATAATAAGGTGTCTTTGAATTCAGTCTTCTGTAGGTTGATCATTTTCATTTCCATTAAATGATGGGGCAGCCTTACATTCCCAACACATTACCCAATCCATATCAGTATAGATATCCAGCATGATATTTTTCTCCACTGAGGTCTTTTCAAAGTGTTCCTTTAATTTTTTTGAGCAGTGTATAATGAATATTAAGGGAAAACAATATTATAAATTATAACAATGTCCTTTCTCCTTTTTATCCAACAGTTTTTTTTCACAGGGATGGGCAGAAATATTGTGCCTGTTAATTGTTACTATACCAGTTTCCCTTTAGCAGCAAAATGAAAAATAAAGGAAAAACAATTCCCAGGATAGAGTTTCCTGATTGGAATGTAAAGTAAAGCCCCACATCATAGTACTTGGCAGGCTTGTGTGATTTAACAGTAGTTGTACTCTGATAGTGAAGAATTGATTTTGGCACACAAAAATGGATCATTCAGCTGTAATGTATAACTCTCAAGATATGTTTACATTCTCTGTGTCAGTGAATTCCTTCATAAACAGATGCATGGCTGAATACAATTAACATTCATTCCAAAAAAAGGCATGCAGGACTCTACAATTAAACATTTTAAGGTTTTATTTTATTCCTGGGATTACAAACTCTGTAATTTTACTAGTGCACTAAATTACAATCCTGTCATGATGGAATTTCAATAACCAGAGCTATGTTGGCACATTTGTAGCTGATTAATAATTAAGCAAAAGAGGTATTGCTTTTGTAATAGGATAAACTGAGCAGACGAAAAATGCTGTGTAGAAACACACATACAGTTTAATCTGTTGTGGATGAAACAGGTGGTGCTGAATCATAGGTCAAACATGCCATCAATATAGTGAAAATTGCATGAGGAATTAATGTAAATTTATGGAGATTTGGCTTCCCAACGAACAGCACTGCTATATACACAAGATGGTATAAAAACACTTGTTATATTTATGCATAGAAATCATCAGTCTACTTTATTATGCTTCACTGATGTCCATTCTACTAAACACAAATGAACCTCACACCACAGCTCCTTGGCTATCAAATAACTGCTAGCTATTAACTGCAGACTTCATACACCTGGATAGGTAAAGCTTGATGTTTTTAAAAAAATGCTATAGTAAATAACATCTAAGATTTTTATGCAAATGTAAAAACATCAAAATCATAAAATATACTAAAAAAATAAAAGTTGGTTATATACTGTATACTGTATGTTTGTAAAAAACTGATTTCCATCAACAATTACACATTTTAAAGATTTGAAGGATTTGAAGTTGCTGCTTGTAAACCTAGGAATTATATTTTAGGTTGACTGTATTTTTATTAATATTTTAATAAAGTGAGCACAGTTATCAAAGACATCCTGAGAGGTAGAGTGATGCAAGGGCTCATGAGTCCCCTCTATGGGGGCATATAAGAGCAGATAATGCGTATGTGACATAAGGGGGCCTCACCCCCAAATCCAATAACTGAGTGCATCAGAAGTGCATCATAAGGGTGGATATAAAAAGAAAGAAAAGGGAGTGAAGAGATAAAGGATTAGAAGGGAAGAAGTGGGTTAAGGGGTGGAGCTGGACATCCCAAGGATCTGCCCAAAAACTACAAAGGTAAAACAATTAAGCTACATGTGTGAGAAAGGAGACTGGGCCTAAGAACAAAGAGAAAGACTAGTGTTTCAGAGAGCAATTCACCTAAATAGAGAGTTTGGAAGAGGAAAAGATATAGGTAACTGCACTATAACATTCACCATCCTTCCTGGCTGCGTGCAGAGTTACTCAGTAGGTCATGAAATGTATATACCATCCCTGCCCATACTTGCTAGACCACATTTCTGTGGGCAGGAGGACCTTCCTGCTAACCACATGGTCCAGCCATGTGGAAACAAAAAAGGTTGCAGCCTATGCTTGCTCCTACTCTGCATGGCACCATGTTGAACCTCTTTTCCACTAGAAGAGCCATAAGGTAAGCCTCTGACACCCCTTGAGACTTTCATCCCTATCACTGGAGCCTGCTGATAGGGAATATTGTATTATGGGAGAAAAAGTGGAAATATGGAACTGCTAGGAGTAGGAGTGCAGCCCTTTTCCTGCCAATGGTTGGTGTTCCAGTACTGCTCCTAATGAGCTGTTAAATGACAAATCATTGCACATGACTGAAAATTACTATGGTGCAGTCATCCTGTGGAGCTCTCTGCTTCCTCCTCTCCTCTGCGACATGCCGCTGGTTTATATCTTGCCTAGCCAATATTGTGTCTCTCCTCCACTTTTCTCTTATGCCATATTTGTTCCCCAAGTATAAATGGATACCTTGCCATTGTCCTACCCCCTCCTCATCACTGGAGCCAACTTGGCAGTAAGCTGCAGGAACATCAGTGCCTGTTGTTACCTCCATATATGCTCACATTGCTCTCCCCTCAAACTCAGATACATTTTTTTGCTGCACATCCTTTTGCATAAAGTGGATGATACTATGCCTAAATAACTCAACTGACTCCTCCATGCCCATCAGTGAGGCAAAGGTAAAGTGTCTGTGAATGGGGAGACAGAACAGGGAACTTTGGCAGCTGGAGGTGACTTCAAACTATTCTGCTCCTGGGAGAAAGAGTAGAATGATAAAGGATTGGTTAGCCACTCCAACGTTTCCTCAGTGTGTTCTGGGATACAGTATGCATACTGCCAGAAAAGAAGGCACATGTGACCTGCCTCTAAATGATGCACCTTGATCACTGTCTATAGATGCTACCTCCCCCTCGATTGTTGTCTGGTAACCACTTGTTGTCTGGTAACCACTCTCTCCCTTTTGACCTCCCAGACATTATGCTGTTAATGTGGTATTTTTTTCCCTACTTTTACTTGTAATCCAGGATGGTAATCGGACTTACGGCCCAGTTTTATTTAAGGGCTAAGAAGGGCCAGAGATAGACCCTTGCATGATGACGACCCTATAACTACATGGGTCTCAAGTTCCAGAATACAAGTTCACTATGGCAGTGGGACTGTCCTTTTTGTGTCTTAGTGGAGACATGTTGAGTCCATATAGTATTAATGCAACTAGGCCCAATGTGGCTGAGGTACTCACAAACACAGGTAGCCGGTGTTGATGAGATGACCAGATCTATGTACTTACATAGTGGAAATAGTTTGGAGACCATAGACTAATGTGGTGCTTCAGGAGCAGCAATGGCAGGATGATGGTGCTTCCTTCAGGCTGAATAGTGGAAATGAGTGTCTGGAGTAGAGGCACGTGCTGCACTCCAACCAGCAGACAATGTCAGTGATTGGTCCCTGAGCCTCAACCCTCATTATGGGAAAACAGCCAGTGGCTAGAAATTTATGCAATCAGTTATGTAGCTACTGGTGCTTTAGGCAAAGTTGTCCATAGAAACTAAACAAAAATCAGTAATCTGTAGTCAAACATTATAGTATCAGTGAAGGCAACTGTAAAGCCCAAACTACAGCCAAATGTTTACAATTCATTTGTGGACAGAATTGGGAAGGGCTTGAACACTTTTTTGTCACTTTTGTGTCAATATTAGGGAGATTTTGTGTATTTTGTGAAAATATATTCAATGGACAGACAAAAACAAATAACCACTTTTGATAGAATAAGGAAGAAATAGAACTACCTGAATCATTTTTATTGCAGTCAGTCCTGATGACAACCACTACTGCGTTTTATGTCCTAGTGTTATTAGGATAAAAGTAAGGGTAAATCTCCCTAACAAAGTCCTATACAGGAATAAAGACCTGACATAAATTTGAAATCTTCCACTCTCTGTTCAGATAAACATTGCCTTGAAATAAGTTTTAAATGTTAATTAGAACATTATAATGTAGATGTGTGTGTACATATTTTGTATCCCCATAATATTGCTATTCTGCTCTATACCCTCATAAAATCTGTATAATTTCTGTTTTAATTAAAGTGGAAGAAAAGCCTAACTATAAATATTATTATAAATGTTTCCTCCCTCTCCTTCTACCTATCATGCCTAAACTGTATATAAAAAGGTGTGTGTACTTACTTATATATAATCTGTTCTAGTCACGGTATACCCAAGATCCTGCTCCCCTGTGTCAGAGAGTGGCTGCTGCAGGGGAGAGGAGGAAATGCTGATAATGGCTGGGCCATGGGAGCCTGGGATTGATGTCACAGCTCCCAGAATCCACAGCCATTGTTGAACACTCCCTTACGCTGAGCTACAGAATCATGTAACTGGACCAGAGAAGAATAGGTAAGTAGGTAGGTGGGGGTCATTTTCAAGAATAGTTATAGTTACAGTTTTCTTCCACTATAAGCAAAGTTTAAAGACTTGTTTCAGATGTTATATGCATATGTATGCACACACACACACACACACACACACACACACAGATATGCATACTAATTTGATGTGGGGGATTTACTAGACAAGGGTCTACTCATTTAGCACAGTAAATGTACAGTTGGCTTAGTAATTAGAATGAAGGTGTGCTCACTTTGAATATTGAATAATGTAAAAGGGGAATTGTAAAACAGTATTTTTGCTTGCATATGGTGCTGAAAGTAAAATGGCTAGCACTTCCTCCTGGAAGCACTAGGGAAGATGGGTCAAATCCCAACCACGGCACCACCTGCCTGGAGTTTACTTATATTCCTTGTGCCTGCGCAGGTTTCCTCCAACACTCCAAAGACATGCTGGTAGGTTAATTGGCTTCTGTCTAAAAAAAATGGCCCTAGTATGTGTATGTATGAATGTGAGTCAGGAACCTTAGATTGTAGCTCTTTGAGGGTTAGAGACTGATGTGAATGTACAAAATATATGTAAAGCACTGTGCAAATTGATGACTCTATATAAGTACCTGTAATAAATGTATAAATAACACAACTTCACCTTGTTCACTAAATAAACATTACTCCTTTAAATGAGCACTACTCTAAAAAAAATCAACCCCTATAAACAATAGGGCTACACAGTGTACCTAATTAGTACACTGTAAGGGGATGTAGGATCTCCTGTTACATACACTTGATCAGGTATAACCCAAAAAGAATCCAATTTAATTCAAATACAAGAATTAACTTACATTCTCCTAGTGTTTCCACTTCAATGCTTGGACTGTAGCTACCATAATCTTGTGATGATGATGATGTGCGAATTTGGAAGACATAGACTGTTCCCGGCTTCAGGTTATGAACCGTCACTGATGTGAGGGGTGTTTTCAATGTGGAGTAACTCTGGTCTCTTTGGTCCTATGGAAACATAAAATATAAAACATTTAGGGATCAAAAAAGATGCTAATCTTTACTGTTCTAACTGGCTACATTTGAAGCATTTATGCATAATACCATTCAGTATACACTTCTGCAACAAGATATACAGTACATAACACAGTGCCAAGACATAAGCACTGTTCAGCAGCTGCAGGGCAAACTTATCCCTTTAACGAACAAATCCCTATTATTAAGACATGGCAGGAATCTGTTATCTGACAGCAAATAAGTTTCAAGTTATTTATTTGGTATTTTGATTATGAGATTGGGAAAAGATCTGTAATTTTAAGTTAAGAAAGCAATGAAATGTAAAAGAACTATCTTATGTTGTTATCAGCAAAACCAAAATGAAAAGTACTAAAAAAGGGAAGGATTAAAAAAAAAGTAAATGAATCTGCCTTAAACTTATCTGTTGTGATATATTTGCACACACAGAGCATCAATATGTTTTTCTTTTTTAATTCAGACACAGTTAAGATAGTTACACTTCATAAGCAGAAAATAGGGTGTGTTTGTTACAAGTCTTGGCAAAGGAAATCATAGTTGTTCCTTGGAAAAAGAAACCCAAATAAACAAGAAATTGAACTTGCTATATTTATATGCTATTGCCCCTTAAAATGCAACTGCCTCCTCTGTTATAATGCAGTCATTTCCTATAAAGGACCTGGTTGCTGTAGAAAAAAATCGACAAGGTGTTTTTTGGGTACCGTGTAGTCCATCTCTTCCTGCTCTCCTTGCTTACTTATTGGCTACAGTGGGGCTTATTTACTAAAACTGGAGTGCAAAATCTGGTGCATCTCTCCATAGAAACCAATTATCTTCCAGGTTTTATTGCCAAAGCCTAACTGAACAAGCTGAAGTTAGAAGCTTGCAATGCACTGCTGTACGAGTTTACGGGTGAGGTATGAAGAGCAGGCAGAAACAAAAGAGAAAAGAACAGGAGGTGCCAGATAAGTACAGTGGTTATATGCTGCGTAAAATGGCATGGGATTAAAAACACTCACAGGAACCAAGAACATAAAAAGTTTATCTGCAAAAGGGTATGGAGCCACTCCACTCCATACTGCAAGTACCGCCAGTCATTCACCTACGGTGCCATGGGTGTAGGCTGGAAAATCGTGAAGCTGAGTGAGCTGGTTGAAATCCCCAGACACCATGGAGATGAGATGTCACTGGAAGAAGCTGAGGGGCAGATTTGGGACAAAGAGAACACAGGCTATGTGCTTGGAACCTCTTGCTCCTTCTACAGGCCTGTAGAAGGAGCGAGAGGCTCCAAGCGCGTAGCCTGTGTTCTCTTTGTCCCACATTCAGCCCTCCTCCTCTTCCGGTGACATCATTTCTGCCTGTGCATTCCATGCTGGTCAGTGCGGACTCTTCCTGGTCCAGGCGGATTTTGAGCAGCTCAGTCTCATCTCCATGGTGTCCAGGGATTTTGACCAGCTCACACGGCTTCACACTGTTCCAGCCTACACCCATGGTACCTTAGGTGAATGACAAGCGGTACCTGCAGTACGGAGAGGAGTGGCTCCATAGCCTTCCACAGATGAGCTTTTTATGTTTTTGTTTCCTGTGAATGTTTTTAATCCTATGTCTTTAAACACAGCATATAACCACTGCAGGTATCTGGCACCTCCTGTTCTTTTCTCTTCTGTTTCTGCATGTAGAGTTGGCCATGCTCTATAGGATGGCTGCTGGTACTTGACACCCAGTGTTCCAGAGACCTTTTAAGGACTTGTATATGTCCATGGACATTTTTATTATGATCCCCCTTTCAGTAGTGTTTTAATAACCATTCAACCTCTGAACCTTCCTTTAACCCTTTGAGGACCGTAAGATTACGGAACGCCAAAAGAATCAAATTTTTGTTTTTAAAGTTCGTACATTTCAGTTGCTGTAACTAAGCCATTTTATGAAATAATTGGCAAAAAGCTAGATCCATTTGTTGATAAGAACTAATATTTTGACTCAAACCAAAAAAAAAAAAGTATTTTAAGTTCCTAATCAGATGATACAGGCAATTAAAAACATGGGACAAATACGTCCCTTGGTCCTCAAAGGGTTAAATGAAGAGCAGGCAGGAGCTAGCTCCTCAGCTACAAGGAAAATAGGACATGGTTACTGTTCCTGTAATAGAGCACACAGGTTTTAAAGTATCTTTCTACTTTGCAGTTACGTTTGTGAAAACCTTACTCAACAATTGTTTGTGTCCGCATTCACATAGCATTCCTAAAAAATGTTTTAAAATGTTTTAGGCTTTTAACAGCTTCTAAGGAGAAGGTGTCCTGACTAATTTTAAACATTTCTGGACATTCCAAAGTGTCTTTGTCAGTGAGGGATAGTCTGAACTATCCCTCATTGACATATAATGCCTCAACCCTTTGTTAGGACAGACAGTGTTCAAATGTAGTTTACAGCTGATAATGAGGAACTGAAAACACAGTACGACAGCGTTAATTATGTTAAACATTACTCCACAGCCTCCTCCTAAACATACAAAACAGAGAGAGAATGAAAGGATTTTTCAAAAGCACTTAAGGTGACAAGTCATTTTAATTTTTTTTTAAGTTATGCTATGTAAATGGTAACATGTAACAAATATAAAGTTATGTCATCTCAATTTGGCTAGAAAAGTGAAATACACTTTAAAGGCTATGTTAACTTTTTTTTTCAATAAAATCCAACTCCCCTAATGCACCAATATACCGATAATGTGCCTCAGTCGCAAAAATATTCAAGCTCTCTTTGATTTAGAGAGCAAGGCCTTACCTTAGCCCTTGGTGAATTTCTTAGAAAGTTTTTTCAATTCCTGGAATGTAGACAGAGGACAGATGAGCCAGTAGGACCCCGGAAGCGGGTTACCAGCTGATCTCATTAGCACACACATCCTGCACTGACCTCATTAGTACACACACTTCACCCATCAACTATTTTTCACAGCATCCCCAGGATCTCTCCCTTTGTGCATTTACTTGGCTACCCCAGTATCCCTTCAGAAGGGCTCAGGCTGCATGCAGCCCATGGGACACTCCTGATATAGTGCAAGGACCTGCTTTATTGGATACAAAGCAATTGGATAGATGGTGTGTCCTCCTATTATATAGTTTTGATAAATCTAAAAGAGTTCATACAGATATTGTACAAACAGATTGCATAGTGTATGACCACCTTTATACACCTAAAATGAACTAGTTGCGCTTTTAGTGTTATTAATTGTTAACAGCACACCAAACACAAACTCAAGCATTGATTTTGCCACATGAAAAAACGGGTGACAAATACAACAAAACACACAGTAAAAACCGTGTAAAACGCACCATGACAAGATGTCTCATATGCTACTTTGCCATAGGTAGCGCAGCCCATTGAATGCCACTAGAAAAACGAGCCAAAAAATGTACTCTCAGTGTGAATGGGGCCTGAAAGTGAAATTGGTGCATTTACACAGAACAGTGAGGCTCCATGCACATTCGTGTGTTTCCGAATGCATGGTAGACTGCACAGAAAATGCATACTTTGCAAATGTGTGAGGTGTTTGTGTTGTCATTACATGTCAAAGGTACCCCAAGTGTGGCAAACACAGAAAAAACTGTGGTAATGCATCATGCTTCTCTCCAAAAAAAATTCTGGAGCTTCTCTGGGGTGATTTGTGTGTGTATGGCAGCCCATTCAAGTAAATGGACTGCACTATGCATGACAAGTGAAAACGCTCCAAAACACCCAAAATAAACGCATGCGGGAATGTGAGTCTTCACTATGTGGAGAAATGGGGCTGACAACTGAGTATCTCCATCCACTTCCTCCAATGTAATTGTATAAAGATGGCAATACACTATGCAGTCTGATTGTACAATCTCTGTAAAATTTCCTTTAGGTTTACCAAAACTATGGAATAGGAGTAGTAACCTGAACAATCTATTCCATCTGTATCAAATCAGACAGGCCCTTATACTACATGATGGGAGAAAGGTAGTATTGTAATGAGGGAGGTGTGATCCAGAGTGGTAAACACACCCTATCACACCCTCTTCTGTGCTTCAACAAGGAAGTGAAGTCTTCTGGGATGTGGCCTACAGGAAGTGAATGCTAAGATATCATCTAGGAAATCATCAATCTGAAAATCCATTCAAACATTGAAATAAACTGACAAAAAAGTAAACCTCTTGTGGATAAGGTAAGTGATAGAAAAAAGCATTGGGATGGCTGGGACCACAATGGCATTGAAAAATGCTTCTGTTTATTATGAAAAGTGAAATTCTGCCCGGAAAGGTGAACCTACCCTTTAAGGTGAGCTTGGCATAATATATAGGAAGTAGCCAAAAAATGTTGTATTATCACGGAGACAACAGTAATCAGTAGCCTAGAAATGCAATATTCAAAATTAAAACAGCTGCAATTTTGTTCTATTTCTGTCATGTTAATTTAAGGGTGCAGTTGCTTCATAACAAAATAAATACTTAAAAATAAAACACAGCAAATTACAGTAAAACTAATGTTCACGCGTCACCCTTCAAAATTCACAAAAACCTGGTCTTGCTGGACCCATCTCCAAACCACTCCCTATTATTCCCATCTCTTGGGTGGCTCTCCTTAAATTTTTGTCTCACTCGGTCACCTCCAGGCCAGAAATTTTTCCTGGACCCCTGTGTTTAGAGTACTCATATTCTGGTGGCTAACTGATACCATGCTGAAGGTAGCAGTTTGGGAGTAGGTGAGCGGGGATCACTACATCTCTACATCTCTGTCCCCTATTCACTTCCTTTTTCCTTCCCCCTCCTTTTTTCCCCTCCAACCCCTTTTTTTCTTTTCTTTCTACTGTCTTTCTTTTTCCCTTTCCTTCCTCATTCCCATTATCTTGGGTGCCCACATTTCTCCAACTCATGGTATCGAGTACCCCCACGTAAAAATGTCCTCTTTACTACCAGACTTATGATAAGAGCCCTCCCCCATAGGCTAATTTACCAAGAGGCTTTAGTTAGACTAGATATCCAAAATAAGTGGCTCCTTGCACAGGTGCCATACACAGTACTAGCACATTTTTGTACAAGTGTTGGTGGACTTACCCAAAATATTCGCTCCATCAGAACTTGCCTGTTCTACAAACCCAACGCAAGTATGCTCTCCTATTTCTCAAGTATATATCATGCATATTGTCTAAACACATTCTCCATTATTTATCCCGTTGAACATTACTGAAGCTGTAAACAAGTCCTACTTTCTTGTATCTTGTTAAAGTCTTTACGGGGAAAAAAGAAAAAAATAATATTCATGCCAATTAAAGTGACTCTCTGTTCAAAGTTTTTTTTTATGATTTTGGACAGTGTATGGCATTTTTAGAACACTTCCCAGGTTATTATAAAAATAATGAGTTTGGTATGGACCACAGTGTTGTTACCAGTGGATAATGAGTATAGTGCTGTTTCATATGGTGCACTGTATCTGAAGTTTATATGGCCTTAATTTCTGCATTCAATGACTAAGCTGCTGTCCATTGCTACAACAAAAAAGACAGAGGTTGATTTACTAAAATTGGAAAGTGCAATATCTGGTGCAGCTCTGCATAGGATCCAATTAGCTTCCATTTTTTTCTGTCAGCTTAATTGAACAAATTGAAGTTAGAAGCTGATTGGCTACCATGCACAGCTACACCAGATTTTGCACTCTCCAGTTTTAGTAAATCAACCCCTATGTGTCTAATTTGCAGGTCTTTTCCTGTGGAGATGTTAGCCCCTATCCAGGAGTGTTGAGCAGGTATAGGTTAAAGTGTGTCTAAACCCAAGAACCAACATTTAAAATATTGCAGCTTACAAGTCCGTAGATGTGGTAGCTGCATTGATTTCACCTGTTATTTTCACCTTCTGATGCTGCCAGTAACACATTCCTTGTAGATAGGTGACAACACTTTCTTAATGCACTATATCTTTTGAGGAACAAAGTTGTCACCTTAGAACAATGCTTAAAAAAAAAGAAAAGACTTTAGATTGTAAGCTCCATGAGGAGGGTCCTCCTATTCGTTCTGTATTGAACTGTATTGTAATCGCACTGTCTCCCTTTATATTGTAAAGTGCTGCACAAACTGTTGTTGCTATATAATTCCTGTACAATAATAATAATACAACAAAAAACTTTAAGATGGCAAAATTCCAGTGTATTCGTGGTGGTGGAGTCGACTGAAATAGCATAAGAGCAGAAAATAGGAAGTTTACATACCTATAGTGCTGTCTCCTTACTCATATCTAATTTGTTTATTCATCCATTCCTGTAAATTGTATTTACTTTTGAGTTTTACGTAAATTTTAAATCTTTAGATGACTTTCACCAATGACCCTCTCCCACAGCAGCTTGCTGTAGAAAAGCTTTCCAAAAGTTAAAGAGAGTATTGATATGCTCAGTGCATTTAATCATGCACAGTGATAATCACAGCACACAAAACACTGAGGCAATAATCAGCCAGGTATTTTGCATAGTGTCAGATTACCGCCTGTAAAGCACTGAAAATGGGGCCCCAAGAGTCATTTAGTCTTTTACACTGTACATTTAAGCACTTTCTCCTTCTCTTTCCCATTTTCTAGTTGATCCTCTGGCAGAGTCAAGGAATGCATAATTTTAATTAAATTATCTTGTACTTAAAAGAAATGGGTAATTAATAACTTATTCTTTGTCATAGTGTCCACTGATGAGGATCAATTTAAAATTTGGTAACATTATTTAAACTATTAATTTTCAACAGAAATTCTCATAAGGATAGCTGAAGTTAATTGAGTGTCCTACCCTCTTTTTTTTAGTAAGCTCTTTTCACACCTTTACATTTTGAAATTGCAAACTATATCTGTTAGGTCTGAGCGTTTTTTATCATTCATGATTATACATGTGCTTTCTAGTCAAGCTAGGCATAAAATAAAAACATAAGAATGCTGTCATTTTTTGTGTATTCCTATAGTTTCTTGGCGCTGGACGAATGCAAATGTGCAGCATCCCAGCGTCTGGGCCTAGACACCGAGCGGCCGCACATTTGCATTCTATTAAAAAAAGACATATGTGCGGAGAGCGTGTGCCCTGCACGCTCCCAGTACACATGTCCAGTACTCGCGGAAAGGTCCCGATCTCTTCTTTCGATCGGGACCTTTGCCAATCATGTGACCGCAGTGACGTCGTGTCACGGCGGTCACAGGACTCTAAACCCTGCGACGCCTCACGACTTCTGAATCCCTTAAAGGACCAGGAGGTGCCGCCGCCAAGGGGTTAAATAAAAAACAAAAAAGGGGTGCTATGTTTTTGCACTCTGTATTTGCAATGTGATAAAATATTAGTTCTGCACTAATAAGTGCTTCTCTAATTCAGATCACGTGAATCATATCAAAAGTTGAGCACTTTGCTGGGTCTGTCCCTTGTACTTCTGGGGTTAGAGCTGAACTATCTTGTTGAAAAAATGGCATTTAACCACCTCCCACCCGGCATATAAGGAAATGATGGGTGCAAGATGGTTCTCTCATTCTGGGAGGACATCATATGACATCCTCCCACTCTAAACGTGCATGCGCGGCTCCGGGGGCTTGCAGCACAGCGATTGGTGGTGCGCTGTGTCCCTCGGACACAGCGGATCGCCGATCAACGGAAAGAGCAGATGATGTCGCCTCGGTCATGTGATCAGCTGTATCCAATCACAGCTGATCGCATGTAAATAAGGAAATGCCGGTTATCTGCATTTCTCTCCTCACGAGCTGTCACGCTGACATCACGATAGGAGGGGAGAGCCGATAACCGGCATTCCTCAGAGGGGACATGTACACTGATCATCAGGACACTAATGATCAGTGTGCCCTGATGATCAGTGTAGCCCCAGCAGTGCCCATCAATGCCAAATGTCAGTGCTCATCAATGCCACCTGCTAGTGCCCATCAGTGCCACATCAATGCTACATGTCAGTGCCTACTAGTGCACGTCAATACCACATATCAGTACCCATCTGAGCTGCCTTTCAGTGCCAACTATCAGTGCCATTCAGTGCTGCCTATCAGTGCCGCCTAACAGTGCCAGTCAGTGACACCTACCAGTGCCAGTCAGTGTCCCTTATCAGTGCCAGTCAGTGTTGCCTATCAGTGCTGCCTATCAGTGCCCATCAGTGCTGCCTATCAGTGCCGCCTAACAGTGCCAGTCAGTGACACCTACCAGTGCCAGTCAGTGCCGCTTATCAGTGCCAATCAGTGTCGCCTATCAGTGCTGCCTTTCGGTGCCCATCAGTGATGCCTGTCAATGCCCATTAGTGCCACCTACCAGTGCCTCCTCATCAGTGCTCATCAGTGCCACCTATCAGTGCCATTAGTGCAGCCTATCAGTGCCCTTCACTGCAGCCTCATTAGCGCACATCAGTGAAGGAGAAAAATCACTTATTTACAAAATTGTATAACAAAAACTAAGAAAATTTTTTTTTTCAAAATGTTCAGTGGTTATTGGTTTGTTTAGCAAAAAATAAGAAACCCAGAGGTGATTAAATACCATCAGTGATGCCTGTCAATGCCCATTAGTGCCACCTACCAGTGCCTCCTCATCAGTGCTCATCAGTGCCACCTATCAGTGCCATTAGTGCAGCCTATCAGTGCCCTTCACTGCAGCCTCATTAGCGCACATCAGTGAAGGAGAAAAATCACTTATTTACAAAATTGTATAACAAAAACTAAGAAAATTTTTTTTTTCAAAATGTTCAGTGGTTATTGGTTTGTTTAGCAAAAAATAAGAAACCCAGAGGTGATTAAATACCATCGAAAGAAAGCTCTGTCTCAAAAAAATTATAAAAATTTCATATGAGTACAATGTTGCATAACCGCGCAATTGTCATTCAAAGTGTGACAGCGCTGAAAGCTGAAAATTGGCCTGGGTAGGAAGGGGGTATAAGTGCCCTGTAGGCGAGTGGTTAACGAGCTAAACCATTTAAATTACACAAACATAACTGATTGCATCAGAGGGGGTGACTAATTTCTTTGTTTCTTAGACTGTTCCTATGGACCCCCTGAAACATCAGTTAGACAGATAGGGATCAGATAATGTTGAGAATTCCCAGGATGCTATGCATATGTAATGTGATGTATGTACCCTGCATTAAATGTTCATTTGTAAAAATTAAGATTTTATATAAATATTCAAACATAAAACACTGAAAAAATAAAATACAATTGGCCTAAAATAAATATAGTTTTTGATAGGTTGAGCCTTATAGGTATGCCATAAGACAAATGATGAATATCATTGAGTTGAAAAAAGAAAAAAAAATCACAGATTTGTATCCAACATTTGTTTTGCATCTGTTTTTTAATTATTAGGGGCACAGGCAATTTCACACGTTTGGATATCCACTGAAAGAGAAGTTCCCTAGGAATATCTGATATTGCTGTAAAAGAATATACACTTATTTATATACATATTTTGGGTGAAAATTATATTTATCTATTATGTCTTTCTTCTTTTAATTCATTACAAGTAAATGACTTCTTGATTTCTCAGCTGTGCTACACCATGCATCCTTACATGTCTGTACAGTAACGGATGTACACATATGTGCAGACATACTGGACGTAACCATGCATGTCTAATATCATCGGTCATATGTACACACACGCTTGACTGCTCCTGGTCCATTCAGTCAGTTGTATACACTTACAGGTACACAAACCCATTGCACAAACACACATGTATTGCCAGACAAATGTAGGCATCATAGTGATGGCCTTTATCATTGTACTTAGCACTGAAAAGATCTAGTAACTGTTTTTTATCCTTCCTAAAAAACCTCCCTGTGAAAATGTCTTCCCATGTTTTTTGTTCTCACTGGCAGCAGGAAGCACCATGAGAATGTGGTTCCTGGGAAATGTGGCTTCCAACCATAAATATGAGCTGAAGAGTACAATATTTGCATTTGTGTGCAGAGCCGGTGGCAGCACAAGGCTGTTTAGACAGCCACATAAGGGGTGCCAGGATGGGGGGGGGGGGGGAATCCAAGTTCCCAGACACTTGCTGTGGATTTGGATTTTTAAAATACCTGTCTTGAGTTCCTTAACCCTTTGAGGACCATAAGATTGCGGAACGCCAAAAGAATCAATATTTTGTTTTTAAAGTTCGTACACTTCAGTTGTTGTAACTAAGCCATTTCATGAAATAATTGGCAACAAACTAGATCCATTTGTTGATAAGAACTAATATTTTGACTCAAACCAAAAAAAAAAGTATTTTAAGTTCTTAATCAGATGATACAGGCAATTAAAAACATGGGAGAAATATGTCCCTTGGTTCTCAAAGGGTTTAACCCCTTGGCGCTGACTGCCTCCCGGCCCTTTAAAGGTTCTAAGAGCTTTGAGGCAGAGACGGGCCTTCAGGTCATGTGATCGTTGTGATTAGCTGTCACAGCGGTCACATGATTGGAAAGCTCCTGATCGCAAATATGGATCAGGAGCAGGGGCGGACTGACAACTCATGGGGCCCCCGAGCAATAGGGGATCATGAGGCCCCTGTGTCCTTGCCCAAACTTAAAAAAGCCTATGAAAAAGGTACCAGGGGCATCTCATGCGGCCCCCTACTGACCCCGGGCCCACGGGCAGTGCCTGAGTTTCCAAATGGTCAGTCCGCCCCTGATCAGGAGCTTACCGATCACAGCCAGCTACCATGCTGGGAGGTTGAGGTTGGGGGTTGCTTTGCAGAGGGGTGGCTGGAGAGCAGAGGGGCGGGGGGGCTCCTCAATGTACCTTTGCATGTACACAAAAATCCTTGCACTGGCCCTGTTTGGGAACATTAGTGATATACTCTGTGAGGCCCAGAAAAAGCTTGGTAACTCAAAAAAAGGCTGTATAACCATTGTAAGTACACTGCACTAGAGTGCATTAATGAGAACTTAATGACAGGATTTAGCTGTACAGTTTAGTTTCCCTTTAATTCATAGGTGCTTTACTCTGCTGGAAACTGCATAAGTGCAAACAGGGCCCTATGTAATACTTAAACCCACTCGCGTTCAATATTCACACTTCAGGAAGCATCAATGACAATCTAGAAAATGATGTTGACCTTGTTAAATGTATTATAAGTGACTGTAAATGAATAAATAGGTTTATTTAATAAACTTGATATGCCAAGTCATTAAAAGGAATCTGTCACCTACAAAAGAGCACACGGGTATTTAGCAGTTGCCTAATTAGATAAAGTAATGTTTTTGCAAAGTCTGTTGGTGTTTGGATTAGTATTATAGTGTAATACATATCTCATTCTTGGACAGAACCCACTGAATGATTCTTCGGAGTGTTCTGACTACTTATAGCCTACATACATTCCAGCTTTTGTTCTTCCTCCACTAAGTGCTCTTCCAGCTTTTGTTCTTCCTTCAAAAGTTTACAGCCACCTTTGTGTGTCTATAAGCCACACAGAGCATGTCTTGGCCCCTCCCCCTTCACTGGTTGTAATGGCAATGGCTCCCACTGCTGTCTCTATGCCAATGAGGAGTGAGAGAGCAGAAAGAGTGTCAGCTCTTGTGCACATCGCTGGATCAAGATAGGGCTCAGGTATGTATAAAGGGGGTGGGGGGGTGCTGGACGGGGAAGCTGCACTCAGAAGCTTTCTACCTTACTGCATAGAATGCATAAAGGTAAAATACCTTCTGCCTTTACAACTTTAACCTTAATTATTTCAATTACAGTATGAATATTATTTATGTACCATCATAGCCAGTTTCCATGTATCATGCAGCATAAAGGCTGTCATAAATACCTTGCTTTTGCCACCACAAACTGTATACTATAATCATGTGGTTGAAATAGTTCTTTCTCCTCTGATCTTACTTCTTGTGGATGTGGTATTCTGACTTTTTGTATTTCTGTACTTTATTTTTTTACTTTTTCAAAGGTTCCAATTTTATTTAAACTCACTATGTTTCAGCTTGCCAACCCAAACTTTCCATTATAATAACATATTGCACACATATGTTGTTCAGTTTTCAAAAGTGATTTTAAAGTCTATATTTTATAAAAAATAACAAACAATTTACACTTACCTTCTCTTTTGAGGTCCCCCGCTGGATATCTTGACTCTTCCTCTTCTATGTCTGCCCCCAAAGCAATCCATATTTCAAACTCTTGGCTTGTATACATAATCCATAAGTACTACAATAGTGAAATTACCTTCCTGAAAAGTTACTACATGGATGTATAAGAAGATGCTATTCCATTGACACTAAACACAACACCTAATTTACAAGGTCCAGAAGGCTAATAAGACACATTATACACCCTAAAAGAAATATGTATCAGATCTATATCATATTTGGTATCTAAAAATTGCAACTTTGTGCTGCAAAATACTATGATAGTTTTTGTATGGTGAAATAAAAAATATTAATATAAACAAATCAAACTGCGCAAATTCTTTACTATACAAAGCTGCAAATATTAAAGAGGATATCCTCTCTTCACATAATTGTTAATAAATAAAATATTGTGCTCTATATACTGTAACAATGTTACAAACTAAACTTATCACATATAATCATTGTGAAATCACTAATGTCTATGTAAAATAATCAAATCAGTGAAAAAAACAAAATAAATAGTGACGTTTAGTCCAAGCAGAAAACAATAACGTCTGTTTAAATGCAATGCTCCACAATCAATAGTGAAGCCGTTTTCCAGTTCTGTGAATGTGAAATTAATGCTGTTAATCCTAATTCATCCATTTGTTAGCCAATATGTGCACCACCACCATGTGAATAAATGGAGGCTTACCAGAAGCAGAGACCCCTTAATTTTAGGGGGTGTTAACCAGCATAGCAGTATAAGATATCATCCAGATTTCCATGTCATGCCAGGATCAGATATCTCTCAAGCCTCACAATCCAGGATGTGAACTCCAATACGATGTCTTGCACAGGTCTGCACAGCAGGTGAAAACCAACGCATGTCCTGCAGTGTGAGGTGGTGAGTAGAAAGTTGCAGCCAGATCTTCGCTGATCAGCTGAAGATGGACCTCATCCAGCACTCAGGAAGCTGTCGGTTCTAGACTCGTTTGCACAGGGTGTGTTGCATTGATAAGTCCAGCTGAACAGTGCACTACACATTCTCCTGCATGAGTGCATTTTCTACTGGAGTGCGAAGCAGCAGTGGAACACAACAGTTTAACTAAAGCAGGATAACTCAAGCAGCAAGAAGATACAACAAAGGCCTCTACTGTACACTGGATAGACTGCAAGCAAAACACCCTGGGAAACATCTCCTACAAGTCTGATTCCACTCCATCTACCTTTTAATATGCTCCCTCTACTCCTCCTTTTCATTTTACTATCCTCTGTTCTCAAAATTTAATTTCTTTTCCCCTCTGCTCCACCCCAAAGCTTATACATATGACCCTCACTTGTACCATCTCCCTTACTACTGCTCTCATCACCTCCTGCTGATACTTTACTCACCTGCTGACCCAAATACCAGGACAAGAAGGCATGCGCGCTAATATACATCCTGCTCCCAACTTACTTTCCTCACCCTCCTTCTTCTCCTAACCTCTGGGGATTTCCCCCCAAACCCTGGTCCTCCAATATCTCACCCCCACACCAGGCATCCTCCTTCCTCCAGGAATAGCTGCAATCCACTCAATTTAATCTCAATCCCCATGCTCCTAAAGACTATCCTCCCTTTTTCATGTGCACTCTGGATAGCCCGATCTGTCTGTAATAAGGTCACCTCTGTCCTTTTTGTCTCCCACTCCCTTAACCTACTAGCAATTACAGAAACCTAGCTGCAAGCATTAGATTCTGCTTCTCCAGCAGCACTTTCCTATGGATGCCTCCACTGGACTCACTCACCCAGACCCTGTGGTTGGAGAGGAGGTGGAGTTGGTTTGCGTCTATCCTCACTGAGCACCTTTCAAATCCTCCCTACCCTTCCCTCTCTATCCTTCTCTTATTTCGAGCTTCATTGCATTCGGCTGTTTTCTCCCATTTCTCTGAGGATTGCAGTGATCAGCCTCCTGGACCGGTGTTGCGCTTTCTTGATAACTTCTCTGCCTGGCTATCCTACTTTCTCTCCTCTGAAATACCCACTATCATTCTTGGAGATTTTAACATCCCCATTAATGTGAACAACCCAGCTACATCCCAACTCTTCAACCTAACCTCATCTTTTGCCTTAACACAATGGAAACAGTCCTCCATTCACTCTGATGGGAATACATTAGACCTTGTTTTCTCCCATCTTTGCACTCCCTACAACCTCACAAACATCCACTTTCCTCTCTCTGATCACAATCCCATCACCTTCACAGTGTCCTCATCTTCAAACACCTATCCCTCCAAGCAGCAAACAATTACCCGCAGAAACTTTCAGAACTTTAACCCTTCTCTTTTCCACTCTGCAACTGACTGCCTCTATGACAGAATCTCTCACCTGTCCTGCCATGATCTGGCCACTTCTGTTTACAACATTTCGCTTTCATCCACACAAGACTCACTTGCTCCTCTAACTTCACGAAGTATAAGGCCCTGACCATTACAACCTTGTCAGATTGACTACACGAGAAATCTTAAAAGACATAGTCATGCACTGGAGTGACTGTCGCATAAAACCAAATTCCAGCAAGCATTCACCCTATATAAATCTGCTTTCTTTCAAATACAATTCATCCCTCCATGCTGTCAAGCAAGCCTACTTTGTCCACTACACAGATACCTATCCCACTTAGCATACCTTATACTAAACCTCCCTCAACGCTTTCCTCTTTTGACCTCGCTACTACTGAAGAGGTCACTAAAGTTTTCTTAGAAGCCTGTCTCACCACCTGCCCCCTGGATTCCTGTACCCTCACAACTACTACAGACACCCTCTTCTTCTATCCTATGCTCCCTCACTCACATATTCAATCTCTCCCTCTCTACTGGTGCCTTCCCCTCCATACTTAAAAAGCCCTCACTGGACCCCATCAATCTGAACGTAAGACCCATTTCCCTTCTCGCATTTACCTTTAAACTCTTAGGACACTTAGTCTACAATCGCCTGAGCTCCTAGCTCACTGACAACAACCTTCTTGACCGTTTACAGTCTGGATTTTGCTCACTCAACTCCACTGAAATTGCCCTACTAAAACTCACTAATGATTTACTAACTGCTAAAACCAATGGCCACTACTCCACACTTTTACAACTTGACCTCTCTGCTGCTTTTGATACTGTTGACAATCCCCTCCTCCTCAAAAAACTCCACTGTAAGGGATTTCTGGCAAGACAAATCACGATTAGAAATGCGCATGCGCATAGGAACTCCCGAAGAAGAGTTGTCGGTTGTGCGCATGCACGCAGAAATGCGTGAACACGCACGTGCACACACATGGCAAAGACTGGCGCCAGACAGCCTATTTAAAGAGTGTCTGCCCATGTTAAATGCTGACTGGTCTTCAGCTCCCCCGTGTCCTGCTTGTTTCTGTGTGATCTGCTCCTGACCTTAGCTTTCCTTCTGATTCTGTACTATCCATGTTGCCCGACTGTTGATGACCCTGGCTATTTCCTATGACACCGCTCCTGTCTCTTACCCTCACTACCTGCCTTGCTCTGGTGCACGCCTGGCAATCTACAAGACCTGCTCTGCTTGTTACTACTGTGCCTGAATCAGAAGATCATCCGTCTTCCAGGGTCATCATCTGCAAGAGCTGCAAACAACAACTACTGGCGCTCTTGTCCCCCTGGTCCTAGATTCCCTCTGTTCCAACTCCAGTGGGGTCGGGGCTAGTGACACAAGTGAGACCAACCTCGTCATTTTAGTCTCCCATCAGGTACGTGACATCCACTCTCTTGGCATCCGAGACTCTGTTCTTTTGGTTCTCCTCCTACCTATTGCAGCGCTCCTTCAGCGTTACCTGTAACTCTGTCTCCTCCCTTAATCTTCGTCTTTCTGTAGGGGTCCCTCAAGGTTCTGTCCTTGGACCCCTTCTCTTCTCCATCTACACCTCCTCCCTTGGTCACTTGATAAATTCCCATGGCTTTAAGTATCATCTCTATGCTGATGACACACAAATCTATCTTTCTACTCCTCACCTTATCCCTTCAGCCTCTTCTCGCATTACTAACCTACTAAGTGATATATGAGCATGGATGTCACTTCACTTCCTCAAACTAAATCTTTCTAAAACAGACCTCATATTATTCCCTCCAGCCTGTGCTCCCATCCCTGACTTCTTCATCAAGATCAATAATACAACCATTAATCCCTCCCCTGTTGCAAGGGTACTACATGTAATCTTGGACTCTCACCTGTCCTTTCTGCCCCAAATCTAATCACTGTCCAAATTTTGCAGACTTCACCTCCGCAACATTTCCAAGCTACGCCTGTTTTTAACCACTGAAAACACTTATTGAGTCCCTTGTTATCTCTCACCCTGACTATTGTAACTCCCTCCGCATTGGTCTACCTAATTGCAGGCTATCCCCGCTTCGGTCTATCAAGAATGCTGCTGCCAGACTCATCCACCTTACTAACTGTTCCATATCTGCCATCCCTCTCTGCCAATCCCTCCACTAGCTTCCCGTTGCCCAACAAATAAAATTCAAAGCATTAACAATAACATATAAAGCCATTTATAATTCTGTCCCAAATTACATCACCAATCTTGTCTCCAAATATCACCCAAACCGTACTCTCCGCTCCTCCCATGACTTCCTGCTCTCTAGCTCCCTTGTCTCCTCCTCCCTTGCTTATCTCCAGGACTTCTCCAGAGCCTCCCCCATCCCCTGGAACTCTCTAACCCAATTTATCCAACTATCACCTACTCTGCCCACTTTTAGGTGATCTCTGAAAACCTATCTCTTCAAGGAAGCTTATTCTGCCTTCAGCTAAAAATCAAATCTTCTATTTCTCCCATCAGTTCATCCCCCACAGTTATTCCCTTTTGTACCACCAACCTTCCCTCTTAGATTGTAAGCTCCAAAGAGCAGGGTCCTCCTCACCCTCTTGTATTGAATTGTATCGTTGCTGTATTGTCTCCCTTTATATTGTAAAGCGCTAAGAAAACTGTTGGTGCAATATAAATCCTGTATAATAATAATACTAATTTCAATGTTCTAGGCAATACTGCACGTGTCGTGCAATTGCTGTGCACTTAATATGCGGGCCTTAAGTGAATGTTTGCATTAGTACATATACACAGGGAGCACATTTTTTTAAAATTATTTTTATTTATTTTAGAAACATTCATTTTTTTCAATTTTTTTCATTTAACTTTATTGCTATAATAAGGGGTCTCACAAGCCACCTATGTGATAGCAAGGACAGCTGCAAGGGTCTCTTTATCAGGGACCTATAAACCCCTCAGTGTCTCCCCTGCCCCTCATTGCAGCTACCTAAGCACAGAACAGCACAGTGTGCTTGATTAGCTGCTTCCATAGCAATTTTCAGTGGTCCTTGCCTCCTTAAACCAGGAAAGCCTGGGAACCACCACTGGCTGTTGTGGTGGTGGGGCGGGGGGGGGGTGTCACGACTCTAGCGCAGTAGCTCTATAGGTCCACAGTTTGGGTTTTCCCCAGGGCGTGGGGTCTAAGCCCCAGTCTGCTTGTTCCCCAGAGCCCCTGATGGTGGGGATGGACTAGGTCGCGGCCCCCAGGTATGCCCAGCTGTGGTAGAGGAGACCGCTAGTGTCACGTACTTTAGTAGTGAGCCTGACGTGAAGAGGCAGAGCAGACCAGAGCAGGATGCGGATGGATCCATGCGGCAGGTAGCGAAGTCAGGTGGGCCGGGTTCGATATCCGAGAAGGCAGAGCAGACAAGAGCAGCAGGCAGAGGGATAGTCGGGTCACAGGCCAGGTTCAGCAACAGGAGGTCAGAATGATCAGGAGCAGGCAGAAGAATATCCAGAGACAAGCAAGGGGTCAGGGCAGGAGAAGGTCACGATAGTCAGGAGCAGGCTGGGTTCGACAACAGGAAACAACTCAGGATCAGGAATCACAGGCAGAGGAATAAGACCATATGGCAATTTGGGTCCTGCAGTGGCCCGTTTAAATAGCCCACCCGGCGTCGACAGGCGCACCTGGGTCCTAGTGCCTGCTTGCACCATCATTGGTGACAGGTGCGCCTGGGTCCTAGTGCCCGTCTGTCTGTATGCCTTGTCGGGATCCTGCGCATTATCACTTATGTACAAGTGAACTGGAAGGTGTAGAGCCATCTGGATCACTTTTGAGCATTTGCTTTAAACACTTAAAGTCCAGGGAGTTTTAAAATGGCCTAAGGATGTCAGTTGGTTAAAAATCATATTTTTCTTTTTAATCAGGTGAGGGAGCTGAGGGTGCATGGAATGGACCGCAGAGATTTTGCTCCTCCCTGGAACTAGCACTGGACTACCTGTGTGCTGAACTACAACCTATGCAGAAAGGACTTTATGCAGTAGAGAGTTAGGTGTCTGGGCAGCAGTAGGTTGTTTCAGGTCTGTTAGCGATCAGCATTGCATTACATTCAATAGAGCACAGGGGAGATATCCAGGATCCTTTAGACTATTGATGTCTCATTAGAGTGAACTTGTCACCAAAAAAATCATCACATATGGGACTTTTTATCCCCTATGTGATGAAAAAAAAGCTACCGTATATACTCGAGTATAAGCCGAGTTTTTCCAGCACATGTTTTGTGCTGAAAAACGGCCCCCTCGGCTTATACTCGAGTCAACGTCTGCAGGTGTGGGCGGGATGACATGCCGTCCCTGTCATCTGGACACACCCCCCGGATCAATCCTCGCCGGTGATTGGCCGCCAGAACTGTAGCTCAGGAGAGGCACACAGGCGCCCAATCACCGGCGAGGAGGTGGAGCTTGGAGAGGAGGAGCCGAGCGGCACCGCGAAGATCGAGCGAGTGAAGAGGAGGAGAGCGGCCGGAGAAGGAAGACATCTGACTGGTAAGTGTGTACCATGGGAGAGGGAGGGAGCGAGCGAGCCCAGGCTGGAGCAGGGGCACTATTCCTCCCCCCACTGACACCAACGATGGAGCACTATTCCTCCCCCCACTGACACCAACGATGGGGCCCTATTCCTCCCCCCACTGACACCAACGATGGGGCCCTATTCCTCCCCCCACTGACACCAACGATGGGGCACTATTCCTCCCCCCACTGACACCAACGATGGGGCACTATTCCTCCCCCCACTGACACCAACGATGGGGCACTATTCCTCCCCCCACTGACACCAACGATGGGGCACTATTCCTCCCCCCTTGGCTTATACTCGAGTCAATAGTTTTTCCCAGTTTTTTGTGGTAAAATTAGGTACCTCGGCTTATATTCGGGTCGGCTTATACTCGAGTATATACGGTAAATTAAAAAATGTTGTTTTAAGTTGTAAAAAATGAAAGTCACACTAAAGCACATAACAATCCCCCCAAAAAATTTTAAGGCCCCCCCCACTCCCAAATATATGCACAAATGAATGCTTTAGGGACGCCTACACACGTTGTTTGGGATACACATGTTACCTATTGCACGTCGGAGTGAGCAATATTTCTAGCACCAGATCTCCTCCATAATGCTAAATGACCTATAGGGGGCTTTTAAAGCATCACCTATAGAAAATTTAGAAAATATACAGTACTGAAGTTCGTTATCATTTCACAGGTGTACACAAATTTAAGGTTTGACATACTGGGTATCTATTTACTCAGTGCAACCTCATCTTTTATATTTTACAAAAAAATTTGGTAATTTATTGTGTTTGTGCGTCCTAAAATTAACTTAAGTTTAAAAATGTGTGCAAAAAATGGAAAAATGGCTTTGGCAGCAAAAGCGTTAAAGTGCATGAAGATGAAAAAACTTCTGTATCCAGCCCCATCAAGCCCCACCCCCTTATACATACCTGAGCCCTATTACAATCCAGCGGTGTGCATATCAGCAGCAACTCTCTCTGCTCTGTTCCTCCTCACAGAGCAGATCCTTAGCAGCAGGAGACATTGTCTCCTGCTCCTGTCAACAAACTCTGTGATGTGGGAGTAGGGGGTGGGGTCATGGGCATCAGGGCTCAGAAGCAAGCCCACATGAATGCCCCCATAGGAAGGGACTTGAAGAGGGATGAAGAGGAGGAGCCATGAGCGTTGGGGGATCGGGAAAGAGCAGGATCAGCGCTGCTCTGTTTAAAACCATTGCACAGAGAAGGTAAGTATGACATGTTTGTTATTTTTGTAAAAAAAAGAATAAAGCTTTAGAAACACTTTAATGTCATTAGAGAGGACAAGGGGATACTCTTTATGTCTGAAGGAAAAGAGATTTAACCTCCAAACACAGAAGGGCTTCTTCACAGTAAGAGCTTTGAAAATATGGAATAGAATCCCTCAAAAGTTTGTTCTGGTCAGCTCAGTAGATTGTTTTAAAAAAAATCCTGGATTCTTTCCTAAATGCACATAGGTAAAGTTGGTCCAGAGAATATCCAATTGCTTCTTGAGGGATCAGGAAGGAAACGTTTTCCCTGCTGAAGAAAATTGGACCATGCTTTATCAGGTTTTTTTTTGCCTTCCACTGGATGGACTGTGGGTATAGGATTGTGTATATGAGGATATATATACAGTACATATATATATATATATATATATATATATATATTTATATAATTTTTTTTCCCCTTCTGTTGGTTGAACTGGATGCACTTGTGTCTTTTTTCAGCCAGACTATGTGACTATGTAACTATGTACTGTACATGGTGACAATGCAGGAGCACAATTACGAGAGTTGCCACCACAGAAAAAGTGCCTGAACAAGGATCTTCATAGCAAAATAACTAGGTGCTCTTTTAATGAAAGCTTTTTATGAACGCTGAAACTACACAAGCTTGTTAAAGCTTGTAAAATACCATAATCAGATACAAGAGCAAGCAATTTGCATGTGTACATTGATTCAATGGCTTTTAATTCACTTTGGTCGTCTGCATATGGCTTTCAAGATTCAAAGAAGATTAAGCCATGCCACAGAAAAAGTTGCATTCTTCCATGAGCATACAAAGTGTTTCCTTGGCTGCACAGAAAATAAATGCATTACAATAATGTCTGAAGGACGGCCGCATTTTATCCTCAATAATGCAAGCCTACACCAAGTGGGATCATGTAATACCAATCTTTTATAGCAAGTGAAGGGAAAATAGGATACTTATAAAGTTACAAACGCAGAAGGAATCCATAGTTCTGTTAGACATTTATCTCCAACAAAGACTTTGCTGCTTTGCTTATCTGAACTGATTTGTAATCTGTTCAAAAGCAGCATCCATAATTAATAGTATCTCACAAGCAACAAGAAGTGACATCTTTCCAGCTCTGCCTGTAATTTATTTGGTGACCCCAGCAGAGGCAGGATGGGACCTTTCACAAGTGAGAACTGATAAAACCAAAAGAGGTATGAGATTGCTTGTAATCTCGGCAACCACACACTGCTTGTCTGCTGCCCTATATCAAACCTGTGCAAATGACTCTGATTGCTTCAACCCCCAGATCTGTCTACACTGCACTTTCTACTCTGAACCTTTTGTTCGGGTGAATTCCTGGCCTGCTAATGTGTGCTGATGTGGGCTTTGTGAGGAACTTTTCAAATGACTTTTAAATGTAAGGAAAAAAAGTGTTGTATTATATGCACTGCTGTAACAAAGTCATTACAAGTTAAATAGCCAGCCAATGTTTTCATACTCTCAAAACAATTTTGCCTGCTGTGGATATGTGCCAAATCTTTTCCTTCTAATTTTGCATTGTCTTTTTTATGGTATGAGTCACTCATGATGAATGAATGAATTGACCACTTAAAGGACAACTGTACTTTTGGTAATTTCTTTTTTTATTGTTGTTTAAATTGTTTGTAAACCTCTACAATTAAGCTCAATTGGGGTGGAATGCTTCAGTGGGACATAGCCTATGGTGTAAATGAAATGAAGTGACCACTTAAAGGACAACTGTGTCTTTGGTATATTGGTGGTAATTGACCTTTAAAGTGGCTGTTAACCTCTACAATTAAGCCAAATTGCAGATACATGCATCAATGAGACATGACATAAGGTGCTGACTGTTTTGGAAACCAGCTACATTGAATAAAAATACTATGCTGTGATATTAACTGTGTGCTACTTTGCCTTCACTATTTATCTTACATAAAATTATCAGTTGTAGAACTACTGCCATAACAACCATAGCAATATTATGTGGCCTAGGGCCTAGGGGGGCTCATACAGGACCTGGAAGGGTGTTTGTCCTGTTACTACCAGTCCTGGCTACTCCTATGAAATAGTTTTGTGGCAGTCAGAGCTTGTACAGCCAGTTCACTTCCAGGTACTCCTACCTAAACAGAGCCACCACCACCAGCAGCCCGGAACCCAACACAGTGTGCAGTACACTTATAAACTGGGTAAATGCCAAACTTCCTAACAGGCAGTGTAACAGACTGAAAGGTTTAGGGTGGTCAGTAGCAGAGGCAAATGCTGTAGGGAGACACTGCTGTAAGAAGACCTCTGAGAGCTCAGGACTGCTGGACAGGAGAGTGTTGTGTGTGTGTTTGTGTATGTGCATGTGCATGTGTGCATATTAAGATGACCAGATTCTCAAAATGGTATCCAAGAGCACCCTACTGACCATGCCCACTTATAACCACACCCAGAAAATTGAACCGCCATTATTAAACATCATCAAAAGAGTCCGAAATTTTTTAAACAAGAGACAGACATTTAAGGTATAAAGACAAATTATTCAGATTTAAAATAAAAGGCACCAAGATATACATGCATAGTTAGTAAAAGTATGAAGACAAATACCAAACCATATTTAATGCTTGCAACATGTGCCAAAATAGTGCCAATGGTTTTGGCAAACCACAAAGAAGAGAAGTGTTTAACAGCAATGTAACCACCAATGTAAATGACCTTTCAGTGTGAGGAGAAAACATTTTAGTGGTGTTTCTGAAGGTAAAAACTAGTGCTGTATCGGTGTCAGAGTAAAAATGCTGCTGTGTTGGTGGTGTCTTTCCAAGGAAGACCTCTTTCACATCTGTGTCAGATAGAGGTTGGAGTTCTTTGGGGTGCACAAAACTTAGGAACCTAGTGGGCCTATGGAAAGAAGGGGGGCTAAAGGACACTGACCTTCGTACTGGTGACTACTGAAGGCACTGTAAAAATTGTGAATGTAGTCTAAAGCTAGCTGTAGACATGAGATGGCATATAGATCATCCTGTGATCTATTGTTAGCCAAACTCTGGCAGTATGTATGGTTCCCAACCTGGCTGCTGGCTATTTCCCCATATTATTATTATTATTATTATTATTACATTGAGTTTATATAATGCCAAAGGATTTGCTCAGCGCTGTACAATAGAGGGGGGGACAATACATGAAACAGTACAACAACAAACAACACACGAGGGGTTAGAGGGCCCTACTCTTTCGATACTTACAATCTAGGAGGGAGGGGGTAGTGGTACAGGAGGAAGTGGCTGTGGGGGGTGGAGTGGTAGGAGGAATGAAGGAGGACGGCTGTTAGGTAAGGGTGGGGTAGGCTTCCCTGAAGAGGTGGGTTTTCAGGGAGCGCCTGAAGGTGAGGAGGGAAGGCGACAATCTGATGGATTTACATACACTTTACCTCCCCCCCAGTTGGTGTTTCAGTAGCTGATAGACTAATAATAAATGCATTTGTGACCCTCATGTAATGTGCCCTGCTGCCCCCCCCCCACATAAAGCACCATGCTGTGCCCCCACATAATGTGCCATGCTGTTCCCCTATCATAATGTGCCTTGCTGTGCCCCCAACCTAATGTGTCCTGCTGTACCCCCACATAATCTGTCCTGATGCCCCTCCATGTAATGTACCCTGCTGCCCTCCCATGTATTGTTTCTTGCTATGCCCTACTGTGCCCAATGTAATGTGCCCTGCTGTGCCCCATGTAATGTTCCATACTTTGCCCCATGTAATGTGCCTTGCTGTTCCCTGCGTACTGTGCCCTGCTGAGCACCCCATGTAATGTTCCCTGCTGAGCACTCCATGTAATGTTCCCTGCTGAGCACTCCATGTAATGTTCCCTGCTGAGCACTCCATGTAATGTGCCTGCTGCCCTCTTGTGTAATATGCCCTGCTGAGCCCCGTGTAATATGCCCTGATGCCTTCCCATGTAATGTGCTCTTCTGCCCCCATGTAATGAGCTCTTCTGAGCCCCCCATGTATTATGCGCTGCTGCTCTCCCATGTAATGTGCCCTGCTGCCCGCCATGTAATTTTTCCTGCTTCCCCCCATGTAATGTTCCCTATGAGCTCCTCATTTAATGTGCTCTGCTGTCCACTCCCCCCCTCTGTGTAATGTGCCCTGCTGCCCACCCTCCCCCCTTCTCATGTATTGTGCCCTGTACACTGCCCTGTTGAAACCCCTATACTTTGACCTGCTGACCCCCTGTACACTGCTTTTCTTAGGTGTGACCCAGAATTGAGTGTCTATGCAGAAAAAAGCAAGCACAAGTCTCACATTAAATAGGTACATTTTAATATTTATTCTTTTATTTATTTCTGCTAAAAAATAATAGTTGTTATATCAACAGCTCACTGATCACACCAATGTTCCATGACATGTACATGTGAACATTATACCAAGGGTTCCCCCTGAGATCTCAAAATTTTGCCAAGGTTTCCTGCAGGGTAAAAAAGTTGAGAAACCCTACACTATATTGTAGATTAAAAACTCCTGTACTGTGTATACTATATTGTAGATTACATACTCCTGCACTATATTGTAGATTACATACACTATTTTATTTATTTATATAACACTGTCAATTTACGCAGCGCTTTACATATATATATATATATATTGTACATTCATATCAGTCCCTAACCCTCAAGGGGTGTACAATCTAAGCTCACTAACTTACATTCATACATACACATACTAGGGCCAATTTAGACAGGATCCAATTAACCTACCAGCATGTCTTTGTGAGTGTGGGAGGAAACCAGAGTACCTGGAGGAAATCCACGCAGGCACAGGGAGAACATGCAAACTCCAGGCAGCTGCTGCCATGGCTGGGATTCGAACCAATGACCCTAGTACTGCCAGGCAGAAGTGCTAACCATTTAGCCACTGTGCTGTCCCACACTATATTGTAGATTACACTATATACACCATAAAAAAAACCTAAGCAATACTTTATGAGTACAAGAAGGCTTTTTTTTTTATTTAACTGTGCCTCTTTAAGCCCCTCCCACTGTTAATGCACCTTGGCCACACCCTCCAGTTTCCACACTGAACGCTGCATTACTGCTTTCCAAAAAATATCCAAAGACACCCCAGGTCTTTTAACAATTCTAGCAATGTCCCTGGCATAATGAAAACCATGCACACTTTTTGTTGCAGTGCATTAACTATATCACATTTTTTTTTCTTTTATCAGGCATGGGCCCAACTTGTAATCTTGCACACAAGCTCAATGATTTAAAAAAATGTCTCTTGTAGTAATTAATCACTCAGAAGAGAATCCAAAGACTGGATATGACAGCCAGGGTATCCATGGGCTACAAAACAAGTAAGCAACGGCAGAGCACATATATCTGTTATGACAGGTTCCCTTTAAGCAGTGTTGCTAAAGCTACCATAGACTGCAGAAATAAAAAATATTCTGTCAACTAATGACTTTGCCGTCTCCAACAGTCTTAAAGGCATTATGCAAATATAAAAGTCATAAAGGGGCACCATTTGGGTGACAGAACTGAGTTTGATAAATGGTGCTGATCTAGAAATATCATGTAGTACATTTATGGAAATGTGTATGTTGCATCTTAATGTAATAAAGTGGATCATGGTGAATACAATACATATAGGGTAAGAGACACGTGAATATCTGTTAACAAGTTTAAAAGACAACTCTTGTGCAGCAATGTGAAGAAATATCAGGAATAAATGCCTCTTTCCACTAGGTTACAATATATCTTAATAATGCAGGCTGTGAGCTCTGGTGAGGAAATACAGTTAGGGAATGGAAACAGCTTTATTACCATTCTCCACCAGGCAGTGAGGAGGATAATACACACCCCAGACAGTACAATAACAAAGTGATGATGCTCATAGCAAAAACCAGCACAGCCACATGGAAATTGGCTTTAAATAAATAGAATTTTGTGCTCAAGTTGCTAGATATATGTCCTATTATTTTAAAAACAGGATTTTGTTAATTTAAATATGTTGCAGCACTATGTTCTGTTGCTATTGAGAGACAAAGGAAACATTATTTTTTTTTAAGTTCATTTTTCTGTGTTTTCTGAATACTGTTAAATGTGATCTTTGGAGTTTCTATGTATCCTGGTTTTATACAAAGACTCTACCAATATCACATTTGCCCAAAATGTTCATAGATATATATGTATGTGATGTATATGTATATTTTGTTAAAAAGTTAACTTTATTGCAAATATTAAAAATCTCTACAAGATATGATAAAAAGCGCACTAAGCACCAAATGTAGGCATGGACCGTCACATATATCATTCATGAAAATATCTAGAAATTTACAAAGACTCTACCAATATCACATGTGCCCAAAATGTTCATAGATATATATGTATGTGATGTATATGTATATTTTGTTAAAAAGTTAACTTTATTGCAAATATTAAAAATCTCTACAAGATATGATAAAAAGCGCACTAAGCACCAAACTTAGGCATGGACAGTCACATATATCATTCATGAAAATATCTAGAAATTTACAAAGACTCTACCAATATCACATGTGCCCAAAATGTTCATAGATATATATGTATGTGATGTATATGTATATTTTGTTAAATAGTTAACTTTATTGCAAATATTAAAAATCTCTACAAGATATGATAAAAAGAGCACTAAGCACCAAACGTAGGCATGGACCGTCACATATATCTTTCATGAAAATATCTAGAAATCAATATACGTAGAACGTTTGTATAAAGTTATGTGTAGGCTTGTATACCTTCTGACATAATTAAGACAATTTAATGTCCAGACATTGTATATTCCACATGATCCATTTTTAAATTCTTCAATCTTTGTATACTTATGCTATATTGTTACAGATTCCAAGGCTGTATAATTCATTGTACTGTATATAGTGCCACTAATTGTTTAACAATCATGCTGGTCCATATTAGAAAACCAAAAAAGACTTCCAGTAATGCTAAGCCCACATTATGGCTGGATATCCATCAGTAGTCAGTGGTAACCAGTCGATAAACAGACAGGCATACATTTCAGTAAAACCTGGTAAAATTGTAGCAGCAGCTATAGCACAAATGCTTCTTGATGGTTTTCAGATGACTCCCATTGATAGATAGGTAGCCTATAAATGCATATCTAGATATGTACATACATGGATATCTCATTAAAAGGATAATGAATGAGATAATATGCAGTGCACTGTGAGGACACAAACTATAGTAGGAGCAGAGGAGCAAACCAGATATAGAAATTCAGAAGCAAGCATAAACTGCTAGTACATGCCAAAGCAAGCAGGTTTATGCAGGTATTTGAATATGCCAAACACTGAATGACCCCTGACAGCAACCAGAGGTACCAATGTTTACCAGTTAATTTTAAATGTTTATTTTACTATAAGTCAACTCTTTGATCATCTTTATTAAAAAAAAATACCCTAATAATTCAAGATAACTAAAGTTTCGGGCATATAAATATTAAAGTAAAACACTCATATTATGGGTAGACTGGTTTCTCTTTAAAGGCTAAGTTCACCTATGAAACATTTTACATGTTCCACCCGTATTTAGGGTAGAACGTGTAAGGCCCCTTTCACACAAACGTACCGATTGGGTCCGCCTGTCTGTTTTTTAGGTGGACCCGATCTGAACTTCCATTCTCCTCTTTGGAGCTCCAGGTGTAAACCTGCCGACATCCAATTCCATTTGTTAAAAACAGACAGATGGGGATCTGTTCCCCTTCTGTCCAGTGGATCAGATTGGATGGTAGTGTGGTGTAAATGCATCCATAAGGAATAGCGGGTCGTGTCTTGATCGCAGACCCGTCATCCGCCTGCTCAGCGGGGATCAGCGGTCAGATCCCCTGCTGAACCAGCGGATCACAGCCAGAGTCTGTACCATGTGAAAGGGGCCTAACATGTTCCAGTTCATGCCTCTTTTGCCCCTGTAAATGAAAGAACTACAGGTTCCGTCAGATTACAGCGGAGTTCTACCCAAAAGTGGAAGTTCTGCTTTTCTGCCTCCTCCCCTCCTCTGCTGCCACATTTGGCACCTTTTGGGGGGGAGGTGGGAGCGGATACTTGATTTTGACACCAGGTACCTGCTCCCACGTCCGGCTCAGTTTGCTGTGGCGAACTTAGGTGAAAGTTCAGTCCCACCCCCCTGCAGCCCTCTGGAACATTTCCAAGGTCCCAGAGGACTGCGGCCCATTCACAAAGTGCAGAAACTGACGACTTCCCCTTAGTCAAAATGGCGGCTTCTGCACCCAACAGCGGATTGAAGAATGGACGGGTGAGTGCCCTAATATTAAAAGTCACCAGCTACAGTATTTGTAGCTATTGTCTTTTAATTTTTTTTTTTTTTGGGGTGGGGGGCTGGGGGCTGGAACTCCGCTTTAGCTAAGAAGCAGAGCATGTGCACTTAAGCTAAATTCCCAAGGGAATGCAAGGGAAATGAAAATATAGGAAACCACATAACTAGGCAGTTGATATGAAGACACCTTCACTTTATTTACTATTAAAAACATTATCTGCATAGTTTCTGTGCAACCACTATTCATGTATATATTTAAATACAGTGCATGTATATACTTTTCAACAGGGATGTATATCAAAATTCCACATCAAAATGCTAGTTGTATGGCTTCTTACTCAAATATAATTGCATATCTCCTAGCAGATTAACATAAATTGTTTTCTCCTATCTTTTTCCCCGACAAAATATTTTCAATCCCTCCTGTAGTAGCGATTGTAGTCAATTGTAAGGTGGTATAACACTCTCCTGACTTCACCATTTATCCTCCTCTAACCTGTAACATAACCCATTCCTTGTAATAGCCCAAGCTGTCCAATAAAAGTGACAATTACAATTACAAAAAGACAATTACAGTCTCAGCTGCTAAATGGCCAGAGCAATTGACAATCAACTAGCAGAAGGCACTGACTGCTGTAGAGTGTATGAAAATTAGGTTTCAAGGTTGCCCCGAGAAAATTCAAGCAGCCTAGTGTCAAAGTTTCCTAGCAGCTACTAAAACCTCTGACCAGTGAGGTTTCAACCTGTAAAAAACCTTTGCAAGACCTACTCTAGACCAGTACTCCTGATTTACCTGTTACCAGTGCAGTACTAGAAAGTTAGCATTATAAAGGTGCCATATGCTCAAATGTCATTTAGTACCTCAAAACATCCCTGTGACACCTAATACTCCCACTGCCTAACCTCGATTCAGAGGTCATATTCCAAACATAGCAAAGGTTAAGGTTAAAAGTTGTAATGGAAATACTGACATAGGGTTACAGGAGCTGAAGCTTCATGTTTCTAAAATGCACAAAACAGCTTCACAATGAAAACCTCCCAGTACAGTTAAGGTTGTAAGACCACCATACAGGCATCAGTAGCTACCTGCGCAATTGTTTAGATATTTTTATTGGGCACATATCAACACTTTCAGACAGTACTGAACGCTATTCTGCTCCCTTTCATTTTTATCACCAACTTTTTGGCCATCAAAGTCACCATAAAAAATTTGTGGGACCTGAGATACTGAAGACATCTAAAAGGTACTGTATGTGCAGCAATGCCTTGTGGATGCATTATAGTGCTGTAGCCTGTTCTTTTTTTTAATCCAAACAGCTTTTATTGTCAAGATAACAGAGAAAATGGAACAGTACTTACAGAATCCACTATGATATTACTGCAACAGCAGGATTACACATAAATAGAACAATGTGGATACGCAGATTCCGTAATAAACATAATAACAGAAATGGTAATCAAAAAAAACAGAGACCACAAGGATCCAAAACTTTCTTGACAATATCTTGTTTTTTCCTTTTTATGTCTTATTCCTTCACGACCAGATGTAAACAGAAATGGGAGAAAGGAACAAAGCCCTAAACATGTCTTCCAACAATAAAAAAAAACCACATCAACAACAACCTCTGGTTCATCCGAGACATCTCATCAAAAAGAATGGGAGATGCACATGAACTTTCCCAGGGGGAGGAGTGGAGTCACACACTTGATATAAAATGTTATACCTGCAGAAGTCGGTCCACTATCAATTGAGGAGGGGCGAGCCCAGGTGTATCCAGCCAACCCTGCCATGCCTGCTGGAACTTAGGATAAGTATTGCAATGTTGGTACATGAGTTTCTCCCGTGGGCGTAAAGAACTAACATATTCTATCCATTGCTTACTAGTCGGAGGAGCCGATGATAACCAATACCTTGCTATCAACTTCCTAGCCAGATATAAAAGTCTAGATACCATAATATACCCTCCTGGTTGGAACAGTTCTTGGTCCAGTGCCCCCAACAGTCAGTGCAAGGGATCCTGGGGAACAGTATATTGCGATATTAGAGAAATAAGTTGGAGAACCTCACTCCAATATCTATGTAACTTGAAACTATGCCAGAGCATATGAATGAAATCACCCTGTTGGACCCTACACCTTTGACAATCAGATGAATCCCCTGCCCCACCAATACAGTTGAACAGGGATCCTATATGCTCGATGGAGAAAAAACAATTGAGACAATTTATGAGAGGGAGAAAGAGAAATTCCTGGAACAGATTCCAGGGCAGCATCCCAGACATCTCCAGCAAACTCTTCAATACCCCGAGACCACTGCGCCCTGCTCCGGAGACTAGCTTGATCCTGTACTGTAGACAATAGCTGGGAGTATGCCCGAGAAATCATGCCCTTCTTATGAGTTGCCTGAGTGACATCCTTAAGAAAAACTAAGTTTGTCAATGTGAGATTAGAGAGCAAAGACTGAGCCTGTACCGCATGGCGTAGCTGAAGATAACAATAAAAATGCTTACTGTATGTGTAAATGTAAATTACATTTACAGCTTAGAAAAGGACTTTAGGATTGCCCCCGAATATAGCTGATATACAAATTTCAGGCCTCGATCCCTCCAGTTGTGAAAAACCTCCAGTTTAGCCAGTTCTACATATTGCTGATTATTCCACAAGGGAGTACAGAAACTGTAGCCTGTTCACTACTTTTAGTATATGGATACATTTTAAAAACTACTGTGAAAATAAACAAGTACCTGGTAATATTCCAATTATGTGATAATTATAACTTTGATTCTCCTACAGAGGATGATCAAAGGCACCCAGGATGTTTTCAAGGATCCTGTATAACTCACCTTTTAGAGAAATATTCCACAGAAACCTTCTCCGACTGCTGTAAGAAGATCCAGGCTACCTGAGCCCTCTTCTGACACCAGAGGGGGGAAAGCCTATGAAGAACATTCTCGCTAACTGAAAATTTCCCTTAATTTGAGAGAGCAAGAAAAGTTGTTCAGAAAAATTAGCTTTCAATACCTTGAACTTTGGAAACAGATACAAAGCACAACATCTACCTTTTGCAAGAGCTGCCTAAAAAAAAACGACGTTGTTGGAGAAAGTATAAAAACAAACCACATAATCCTGTCAATAAATAGGATGATAACAAAATGTAAAAACATCAGAAAGAGAACTGCTAATGTATTTTCAGCACTGTGCAGGAAGGAAAGCAAAGACAACCACAGACAAAACTATTTGCGCAAAGTTACAAAGTCAAGATAAAAAAATACCGGTACCTAATCTATTTTTATATTTTATTCTCTTCTATATATGTACAGTATATATACAGTATTCTGTTAATTACAAAATATTAAAAATAACTCCATGAGTTTTACTTGTAAAAATAACATGGTATTTGTAAAACCGGTTATCTGGTAAAGTGTAAGACAGCAAGTACAGTATGTATTTTCATGGCTTCTTACATTTCCATTTAAGATAAAGAAAGCAAGTCCTTGAGGCAAATAAATTTAGTTCTTTACATCATGTTGTTTATGAAACATGTACTAAGGCTAGTTTTCACTGAGAATCTTTAAAGATTGGATGGGATGGATTCTCAAACCTGTGGACTAGATTTTGGGTTTTCCACAGGTTTCTTGATTACTGGAGCTGAGTGCAAACTAACAGCTGTTGAAGCACTCTCAGGACTAGATACGAGAAGCAAGTAAAATAGGTGTCCTTTTATGAAACTGAGATCAGCGGCGATCCTGAGGATTGTTGCTGATCTCTGATCATTAGTGGTTTAGGAAACAGAGATGATCAGCGGAGAACATGTTCTCTGCTGATCATCTCAGCACACAGCTGGCCAGTGTATGAAGGAGCAATCTTAGCCCTTCACTGGCCGTCTGTGTTCTCCCTGCAGATTCTCCAGCTCAGAGCTGGAGAATCGGAGGAACCGCAAACGAAGCAGCGATAATTTACCTCTGCTTAGTAAACGGTCTTTGACTGATCTCTTACTGTAATCTCGCGAGATTACAGTAACAGCAGACGTTTTCCAGCATTGAAAGCGTTTTAAGATCGCTTCTCCCTTCATTCAGAGAACTGATCTACACCGCTTCATAAAAGGCATTCAGAGGAGAATGGTCTTCTCCGAGAATGCCGGAGAACTGAGCAGCGGTAATTTACCGCTGCATGATAAAAGGACACCATGGTGCATTAATTCAACTATTTTACTTGCTCCACATACCAAATCCTAAGAGCTTGAACTACTACACGTTTGCTTTGTCATCTATGCGTACACTCACCAATGCATTTTATCCTTAATATATGCTTGTTTGTGTATGTCTGTATATAGACATATATTAGTGAATTTGCCCAAAAGAAAAGGAATAGGAAATTGGATACTGCCATGGGGGACATGTACCAATGGCAAATTTTAAATAAAAAAAATAACATAGAGCAGGGAGAGGACATTTTCAGGTGAGTGTAAAGGCAGAAAGTTTTTTAGCTTACTGAATTTTATGCAGCAATGTAAAAAACCTTCTGCATGCAGCTTCCCCCCACAGCCCCCCCTCCACCCCAAATACATACCTGAGCCAGATCTCGGTCCAGTGCTGTGCACGAGAGCCAAAGCTTCCTCAGCTCTCTCACTCCTCATTGGCTAAGATACAACAGTGGAAGCCATTGGCTTCTACTGCTTTCAATCAGAGCCAGTGACGAGGAGCAGTGGGTGGGGACGTGCCCCGTTCTATGTGTCTTATGGACACCCAGAGCAGGGCTTGGAAGTGAGCAAGCATGAGTGCCCCCCGAGTAGCTCAGAGCACCAACGAGGAACCACAGAAGAGGAAGACTGGGCTGCTCTGTGCAAAACCATTACACAGAGCAGGTAAGTATGATATGTTTGTTGTTTTAAGAAAAAAAAAACTTTAATATCTATTTAAATTGTAGGTTTGAGGATGTGTTAAAGCTGTATATGGTGCTATGGAGCTCATCTTGCTGTGCTCATTTTCACCTGTAGGTTCATTGCCTGCTCTAAAAACGTGCTGCTTTAGGAGCTGGGATTGTATTTATAATCCCTGTATACCAGCCGCAATTTGTAAACAGCGATGGCAGACAAGCAGATAAACATTATGTGACTTGAGTAGGCATGGGTGCTTATACTTACACTAACATTTGATTTCAGCAACAAAAGACGTGCCTAAATGTCATACATTAGGCTGCTGGTACTGAAAATTAACATACCACATTACCTATTACTATGAAAACAGCCAATGTGTTTGGAAGGTAGAGACCAGGTTGGTGCTCTGCTAAAAATACACTGTCATAGTTTTTTTTACCTCCCAATATAGTAGATAGTGTACAATCATGCAATTAATCCTAATAATAGCCATGTGTATCACTAAGTTAAAGATCTTCCATGCTACCCTGCCTCTGTAATGCAAGTAAATTTGTTGGAATGGCTCAGTTTATTGCATGGATGGGTTATATGTTCATGTAAGGTCAGAAACTATGGACAGGCTTTGCCTACTAGGCTCCCGAGCTATGGAGATTCTGAGGGCACTATACAACATGAATGTAAGTGTAAGCAATCAGTTACCCCTGCCTGTCTTTTTTTTTTGAACAAACTCAAAAAAAGATCAAGATTTGCTTTGCTATAGAAAACGTCTAGAAATGTGCCTAAGAATTACTATAAAAATGTACCTATTGTCCTGCATTCTTTCTGGAAAATTTCCTATTTCCTATGTTTTCACGCTCATAACTGATCTCACACTGCAGATACAAAGCTAAGGAATTGCTGTCTGTAACTGCTAGTTCAAAGAGATGGAGTGAGGTTGGAATATGTCACTCTACTGCTCATTGTTATCTTTGCTGAAGCTAAATCTGTACCTGAAGACCTGAAGTGGAAGGATCTTCCTGCTTCTGCTTTAATCATTCTGTGGATCTGTGCTTCCTTCATCTCTCCTGCTTGATTAGACAGGCAGCTTTTACATTAGAAAACTAAACCCTGCCTCTGCTAAGATGATCACTTCTATACATATAGAAGAAGAAATAGTAAATTAGCAGAAATTAAGGGGTGCCATGGGTAATAGTGGTGATTTGTTATTTGTACTCTACTTGATGTTTTTGAGGCACAAATTTCATAGCTCAGATCCTCTTCAAGTACAGGTTCACTTTTCCTGCTTTAAGTATGGATTCACTTTTAGAAATAGTGTTCATAAATATGAATGTTAATCTATAGAACTCTGCATTTAATAATGTAATTAGTAACAGCATGTATATCCAAGCCTGGACATGTGCCAATATTTTATCAGTCAAAGAAATCCAAAAAGTTCCAGATACTATGGAATTGCTGGCACAGATTCCAGTCAACTGATCATTTCCCTTTCCAATGCTTCCACTCTCAAATCAATGTCCTGCTATGTAATCCATATTGTATAGCTTTCAGTTTCCAATATAATGTACATAACTGACATAATTGTTATCCATTGTTCATGTAGGAAATGTTTTCTTCCCAGAGATGGCCAGTTTAAAATTACTTAACCAACGTACACCTTTACGTTAGTAAGTAGATAATACATAAGAAGAACTTCAGTTGAAATATAGCTTTACTGGTTTTAAAAAGTCAATATTTGCATAGATTTAGATGTCCCCTGATCCTCAGGCAATAATGCTCATGCCTGCCAACAGTTCGCTCAGGCACTGAGCTATACATTGTATGATAGGAGCTAGGTGCCTGAGAAACAATAGTAAACTTTTAAACAGAGGAACACTTGCCTAATAATCCCTAATTCTGACCTGGATTAGTAGCAGCTCCTCCATATCAGGACATGTGGTCTCAGGCCCTCTCTCTCTAGTTACTGCTTCCCTCTGGGGTTTCTAACCCAGCCACACAGAGACGGAAAGTGATGTAATTAAAAAACTGTCACATTAAGCAGCAAAGCCACTTACAAACACATACAGCAGAAGGCAGCATATTCATATAAGTGTCACAGAAGAAATAAATGTGCTGGGATCTTCACTAAGTTTACAAACTTTAAGATCATTCAGGTTATTAGTAGTAAGATAGAAATATTTGAAACACTGGAATTGAAAGAACTGAATATTTGATTTTAAATTTTGACCATAAATATGCTAGGAGTCTTTCACATGGGTGAACAAAAAAACCCAAAACAACACTATATTTGTAGTCGTGCAGTGTTTTATAGATCTGAAAACAGGTGCATTGTTGGCTATGGAACAATGCACACATCTGTGTATAGATCAGTAAAGCAGTGATGAGTTCAGAGCCTATGTCACAAGATTTACAGGGCACAATAGGCTAAAAAGAAAACACAGCAGAAGCTGTCCATTTATGGAGTATGTTGAGCTTAAATTTTTGGACACAGCCATCTTAGTTCAGTTTAAAGCAACTGTGTCATAATAAATGTAATATGGGGCTCCCTGTTAAAAAGATGTTAGTTACTCTCCTCTGCTGCTGTCCATGCTGCTGATTACTGTAGTAAGGAGAAATAGCCCTATGTTGTGTTCTCTGCATAATGCTGCAGAGAACTGTCCCAGATGGGGGAATCGTGTCACATGACTTGTCAAAATCATGACTGGTTTCCTCCTTATCCTGCACTTTTTTCCATTCATTACAATGAACAAAGCTTTGTTTGGTTCAAAGTCATGAAGCACGTGAAGCTGAAAGCACATTAGTAAAGCACACAGCTGTGCATAAATGTACTAGATTTTTGTAAGCAGCTATATAGCCATGGTTACACCATATAGCAGCTTTATAAATGGGCCTCTAAGTCCATTAAACACATTTGGCTCTATTCACAAAGCTTTAACACCAACATAAGGACCTTTATTTTAGCCATGTAACTATGATGCTCAAATCTCATTGGACTGAAAATAAATCACTTATTTTAAAATAAGTATCCTTATCCTGGTGTGCTTACTTTGTGAATTGAGCCTATCATACTATAGTTTTATCCTCACCAGGTACATCATCCCAGTCAGGAGATTTATGTGGGATTTGCCTGATATGTATGGAAAATTGTCTTGTGGGTTAGTCAATGGCTCATACAAGGATTGCATTGCGCTGCCAATAACTTGAAAATTTACTGTTAGATTTACTGGGAAATAAATTATATTTTTCAAATGTTCAAATAGGCAACTTCTGTATTTGAGCAAAAACAGCATCAATAGTCTCCTGGATTGTTTAAAGGGGAGATGTACTCTGGAAGCTGTGCAAAGGAAAAGATACACAGAGGGAAGGGACTTGTCAGTCACCAGTTTGTCTGTGGTCTCCCTGCAGCTGGTCTTACCCTATTACTGACTTACCATGCCTTGGTGTGCACTGTTTTTATGTGTGGTAGAGCCAGGGTATTACTTCTTCGTGTCAGAGTGCCAAACAAGCAAAACAGTGAGCAGCACAATAGTGACATCCCCAAATCTAACTCCACATCTGCTGACATTAGCAATCAGATGCAGGTAAAGGCACAGGAGTGCCTTGAAACCTGCACATACCAGGAGCTGCACTGCTATTTTTCAAGAGGAATTCCAGGACAGAGTTCCTGGAAACTACAGGCCAGTCAGTCTAACATCCATAGTATGTAAACTTTTAGAGAAGATGATAAGGGACCATATCCAAGAATTTGCTGATGAAAACAGTATCATTAGTAGTAATCAGCATGAATTTATGAAGATTATTCTTGCCAGATCAATCTGCTAACATTCTACAAGGAAGTGAGCTGCCATCTAGACAAAGGAAGGCCTGTGGATGTGGTATATCTGGATTTTGAAAAACCATTCAATTCAGTGCCCAATAAATGCTTAATTTACAAATGAAGGTCCGCCAATATGTTTAATTTATTCTATAAATTATATAGAAGTTGGCATAAATAGTTCAATCTCAGTGTTTGCTGAGCTAAGCTACGCAGGGCAATAACTTCAATGCAGGATACTGAAACTTTATAAAATTACCTTAATAAAATAAAGGGGTGGACAGCTACATGGAAAATGAGGTTGAATGTTGAAATATGTAAAGTAATGCACTTGGGGGCTAAAAATATGAACTCAAGTTACTCTCTAGGGGAAGAACCTTTGGGGGAATCCAGGATGGAAAAAGATCTGGAGATCCTAGTGGATCACAGACTCAGCAGCGGCATGAAATGTCAAGCTGCAGCAAGCAAAGTTAGCAGACTATTAGCATGCATAAAAAAGGTATTTACTCAAGAGATAAAACAATAATCCTGACACTTTCCAAAACTCTGGTTCAGCCACATCTGGAATATGCCGCCCAGATCTGGTCACCAATCCTCAGGAAGGATGTGCTGGAACTGGAGAGAGCCCAGAAAAGGGCAACACAACTAATAAGAGGACTGGAGGACCTCAATAACGAGGCAAGACTACAAACATTAAATGTATTCTCCCTGGAGAAGAGACACTTGAGAGGAGATATAATCACAATACACAAATATCTTAATAGTGAATCTAGTATAGGGAATAAACTATTCAGTCTCAGGGAGTGTAAGAAGACACGGAGCCACTCAATGAAATTGGAGGAGAAGCAGTTTAACCTTAAACTGCATAGGGGTGTTTTCACTAGAACGGTAAGGATGTGGAACTCCCTTCCACAATCGGTGGTGTCAGAGGGAAAAATTGATAGTTTAAAAAAACTCTTAGATGGGCATCTTAGCAAACAGTACACAGGGATATGGGAAATGTTTTTTGACATGAACACACACACCCACACAGGTTGAACTGGATGGACTGGTGTCCTTATTCAGCATAATCAACTACGTAACTATGTAACAAATAAAAAGTACATTATTCACAGTACTGATTAGGCACAGTTACCGTTTTTAAATATTCCTTATACCTTAGCAGATCTTCACTTTTCAAGCACAGTTCAACTTTAAGAACCTCAGGATTGGTTGTCTCTTAATGCTTGTGCCTGGAAGAGTTCCATGTTTTTCTTTACCTCACCAACTCTCTATCCAGATCACTTCTTAACCACTTCCAGACCGGACACTTTTACCCCCTTCCTGACCAGGGCAATTTTCAGCTTTTAGCGCTATCACACTTTGAATGACAATTGCGCGGTCATGCAACACTGTACCCAAATGAATTTTTTACCATTTTTTTGAGATAGATAAAGCTTTATTTTGGTGGTATTTATTCACCACTGGGATTTGTATTTTTTTTGCTATGTAAATGAAATGTCCAAAAAATTTGAAAAAAAGTGTTTTTTTTATAAAAATTTTGCAAATAAATAATATTTCATCATAAATCTTAGCCAAAATTTATTCCGTTATCTTTTTAGTAAAAAAAAAAAATCCAAATTAGTTTATAAGCAAAAATTATAATTTTTAAACATTTTTTTTTACATTTTTATTTTATTTTTTTATTATTATTATTTTTTTATTTTTTATTTTTTTTACATACTGTCACCCTAGCAGTACAGTGTCACCATGGTGACACTGTACTACTTGTGAGGGGTGATGAAGATTTTTTTTTTTTTTTTACACTGATTGCTTTTACACCCATATAGGATATAAAAGCAATCATTTCTCTTTCTCTCTGTGTGCATTCTTGCACTCATTGAAAAGAACTGAGTGAGCTGTGATTGGTCATAGCTTGTCACATGGTACAAGGCTTTTGTGAATAGCCTTGTACCATGTGACCTCTGTGATCATTCACAGATTTCACACATAGTAAGCAATGATGTCAGAAGTGACATCTTGCTTACTACTTTGCATGTGATCACTGATTGGCCAATCAGTGATCACATGATCGGGACCTCGTACAGAGGTCCCGTCCGACGATCGGTGTTTCACTGTGTCCGGAGGACACAGCGGGCACCGGATCGCGGTGCTGCGCGCTCCCAGGGAACGCGCACAAGCAGGGTGCGGGGAGGCCGTTTATAGACAGCCACCCGACCCTGCAGTGCCACCGTCCGGCCGTTTATATACAACGGCCGGTCGGGAAGTGGTTAAGCTAGCCATACATGGTTAGAATTTTATTTGAAATTGGTCATTTTTCAAACACTTTTTTTGCAATGGTTAACAAGGACAGTTCAACAATCATTTATAACTGGAGTAGTGGGAAAAATCGTAAGCAAAAGATGGAAATTTTTTCTTGTTCCTTACCTGAAAGAACAAACTTCAAACTATGATTGTGGTTTTCATTTGGGAAAAATCATACTCCTTGTAATGCACATGTGCCAGGTAAAGTTTGATTCAGAAGTTTTGTTGTCTGTCCTGCATTTTGTTTTCTATATGATGTATAAAGAATGTGGTAGGATCATGGCCATAAACATTACATCTCTTTCATGCATTCAGAAATTGAATGTTAAAATTGTAACCATTGGCCTGGCAACTGAAGCAAATTTTTAAGGACTTTCTAAGAAAATGTATCGAGGTACTGCAAGATACATGCACCAACAAATGATTTTTCAACATTTCTGTAAGTATGTTCAAGCAAAATTTTACCCATGCAAGGCCAGCAGATCAGAGTTGAGTTTTAGAAGAGATTCAAGTGGAGCTTTTTCACTGGAGCTATGCCTTACCCCTGTCTTTAAATGTGGGAGCCAAATTCTGTATTCACTAAAATTATTTATTCTGAATAGGGGGTCCACAGGAATGTGGGAATGGCTGTAAAGGGCAGTTTTCAAGTGAGATGTATGGGGAGAAAAATAGATATATGCTCTTCTTTTTCTTCTTTTTGTAGCTCAAAACTTGATAATTATAGTATTGTTCCTTCATATTCTGTTCAAAAATAGCAACCTAACAGTTGTTTGCATTTGAAATGACCACTTAACTCCATTACTGAATGTGACTTTTCACTTTCCTCAGCTTGGTTTACCTCAAAAGCTCTTAGCTAGAAAAATAAACTTTGCTGACTCTGATCCATTTCCTGTTCCTGTTTTGCTCCTGCTCGGGCTATACTGTCAATTAACACGATTCAAAGAAAAGAAATAAGTACAAGAAAAGCACAGGAGTTAATTGGCTATATTTAGTTATTTTCAGAGCTAATCATTTCAAAATATTGTCCTGCTTTTTAATTAAACTGAAGTTTTATTTTACTGCACCACAGTTATTGCAATGTAGAATCCTTAATATAAGCTGAGTATTAACAGTGCCACACTACCAAGTGCGAAACTGATTTCAAGCATTACTGTGACATTTTATAAAGGCATACAAAATCCTGTCCATAGTCAAAGCAGCAGTAAAGGTTCTCTCTCAGCAGGGCACTGTAAAAGCAGCTTTTACAGGGCAATTTTTTGTGTATTTTATGGTTTGTCAACAGATTTACTCAGGCTTTTATATAATCCCATGTTCAACTTGAACTCTGCCACCCTGTTAAGACAGAAACTTGCAGGTTATTGTGATATCATAAACCCCACTTAATCTTAGCTTTCCACTCCTTTTCTCTGTACTTCACAAGTATGGTTGTAAAGGACAGGTCCTATTTATTTAGATAGGAATGATACAAAGATACTGTAAGCGGTATTGTCCACTGCGCTTATATCATGTCTAGTGCAGGGAATAAAGTGCTAAGTGTAAAGTGCTTTCAGCCTGTTATTGGTAGAAAATCAGGAATCACTGTACTAAGCTCACACCTCCACAACACAGACAGACACAGTTGCACACATTTTAACAGTTACAGTAAGTGAAGGAGCCCGAGACAAGCAGACGCTACAAAAAAAAGCAGAAGGTGAGAGCAGTGGCGTCCCGAGGCAGGTGCGGGGAGTGCGGCCCGCACTGCGTGACACCGACAACATGGGGTGAGACCGGACCTACTCCAGGAAAAGGTAAATTGTAAAGAAAACCCATGATCCCTGCAGGATGGATCAGATCTGCAGATTGAGCATATGGATCAGAGTCTTATCCATTAGGTCTCAATCCGCAGATACGATCCATTCTTCTGGGATCATCAGAGGGGGTGTCACAAAGTGTTACCCCACCGGGTGACACAAACCCTAGGGACGCCTCTGGGTGAGAGAATGTTAGGGCAGTGCAGACACATAAGGCAGCAGCATTTAAAATTTATGTAAATCCTCACCTTGGTAAATAACCCATTTGGTTTAAAATAGAAATTAAAGGCAAAACATTGGTAGAGGAGAAACAGCAGGACACTGATCTTCTGATCTTCCCAATAAATGGCTGGGGAAGGGGGGTTCAGGAAAAGTCTGTTAATTGGAGAAGAGAACTGACCACGGTGTGCTCTCCCATTCTTAGTGTGGTCACTTTTAATAGGAAAGCAGGGGGACTGGCAGAAGTATCAGGGGTTTCGAACAAAGTAAGCAATGCAAAATAACTGGATACTTTTTCATATACAGTATCAGGAATATGAAATATTGGGTTTACATACTCTTTGAACAGCTGTTGATCTGCTTCCAAACTATTTATGCCACCAGGCGGAGTCTAAGTGCCATTCAACAGCTCTGTGTTTACCTGCTGCCACCTTATGTGTCAGCACTGTCTATGCGCTGTACCACAGTAGGTACAAGGCACTCCCTGGAAAACTGTGCTTGCTGCAACAATTGTAGGAATTGCAGTACACATAAACCCCCTCACTCTGTACTGGAGGCTGGAGAAAACAAATAGTGACTGGAGTAAAGCATAGGACTAAGAGTGTGGAGGTAAAAAAACATCAAGTTAAAGGGGAATACAAGACACAAGTTTCTAGATAGAAACATACAAAAATGGCTGGCTGAAGGGGTGAGAAAAGTTGGCAGGGGCGGCTCAAGCCATTTTTTTGCAGTGCTATGCTGGTGCTGAAGGTATAACGGGAGAAGCTGAACCCTGATTCTGAATTCCATGTTATAATAATGTATTGATAAACTCTTAAAAATGTGATGTTAAATAGTAATTGTACTAAGCAATCATGGCATAATAAAAAATAACACTGACTGTAGCAACTAGAGATGAGCGAATCGAACTTGGCGAAGTGGAATTCGTTTAGAATATTAGGAAAAATTTGATTCACGCCGAATCCGAAAATTAGCAAACTTCGGATGCACGAATCAAATTTTTCCCGATCGGCCGATTTTCATCCCTTCTACAGCCAGCAAAAAGTGTCCCTGCAGAGAGCTCCGCTATTTCTGACAGTTCTCTGACAGTTCCTTCACATTTACAGCGGTTGAAACATTGTATCTATTTGTTTCCATTTAGGATACAGATGTTTTTATTCGGAAACAAATAGATACAATGTTTCAACCGCTGTAAATGTGAAGGAACTGTCAGAGAACTGTCAGAAATAGCGGAGCTCTCTGCAGATACACTTTTTGCTGTACTGGAATTCTTCTTATTTTCATCCTACTTCTTCTTCTTCTTCTTCTTCTTCTTCTTCATCCTCATCCTCTTCTTCTTCTTCATCCTCATCCTCTTCTTCTTCTTCTTCTTCATCCTCATCCTCTTCCTCTTCTTCTTCTTCTTCATCCTCATCCTCTTCTTCATCCTCATTCTCTTCTTCTTCATCCTCATCCTCTTCTTCTTCATCATCATCATCCTCTTCTTCTTCTTCTTCTTCTTCATCCTCATCCTCTTCTTCTTCTTCTTCTTCTTCTTCTTCTTCTTCTTCTTCCTCACCATCATCCTCTTCTTCTTCTTCATCCTCATCCTCTTCTTCATCTTCATCCTCTTCTTCTTCTTCTTCTTCTTCATCCTCATCCTCTTCTTCTTCTTCTTCTTCTTCATCCGCATCCTCTTCTTCTTCTTCTTCTTCATCCTCATCTTCTTCTTCTTCTTCATCCTCATCTTCTTCTTCTTCTTCATCCTCATCTTCTTCTTCATCCTCATCCTCATCCTCTTCTTATTCTTCTTCATCCTCATCTTCTTCTTCTTCTTCTTCTTCCTCATCCTCATCTTCTTCTTCTTCATCCTCATCTTCTTCTTCTTCCTCATCCTCATCCTCTTCTTCTTCTTCATCCTCATCTTCTTCTTCTTCTTCCTCGTCCTCATCCTCTTCTTCTTCTTCCCCTTCTTCTTCTTCTTCTTCTTCATCCTCATCCTCTTCTTCCTCTTCTTCTTCTTCTTCTTCTTCTTCATCCTCATCTTCTTCTTCTTCTTTTTCTTCTTCTTCATCCTCATCCTCTTCTTCTTCTTCTTCTTCTTCATCCTCATCCTCATCCTCTTCTTCTTCTTCTTCTTCTTCCTCATCCTCATCCTCTTCTTCTTCTTCTTCTTCTTCATCCTCATCCTCTTCTTCTTCTTCCGCTTCTTTATCCTCATCTTCTTCTTCATCCTCATCCTCTTCTTCTTCTTCTTCTTCTTCATCCTCATCCTCTTCTTCTTCAATTCAAGCTGCTTCTGCTCCGCCACTCTGCCATTGGACTCTTGATAGTCGTCTCCCCACACTGCTGCTGGGGGGCTTTTTAACATAGGCCTTTGTATGGCCTTCAATTTAAGCTGCTTACGCTCCGCCACTCTGCCATGGGCCCCTGTACCGCCTCCTCATGCTGCTGCCAGGTCCAGAGTGTGTCATGGGTCCCTGTACGGCCTCCCATTGCTGCTGTCTCCATCGCCACACTCTGCCATGTGCCACTTTCAGGTCTCCTCACACTGCTGGTGGGTTCCATTTTGTCATAGGGTGCTGTATGGCCTCCCATTGCTGCTGCCTCCACCGCCACACTGTGGCTCCACACTCTGGTTTTGGCCCCGTGACTGCCCAAATGAGTGAAGTGTGCGGTGATTCTAAGATCGACGGCACTCATCTGCATGTCATACTGACTGACAGTATTATTTCTCTTCCCCAGCAGACTCCAAGGGCATTTAAATTAAAGGTACAGTGTTCTGCACTAATATAAAGGCTCTCTGAAGCCTAGAAACCCTTTTAATAAGTTAAATTCGCAGCGAATAAATTCGCATCGAATCGAATTTATTCCGCAAATTCGGCGAATCAGCCGAATCAAATTTTTTAATAATTCGCTCATCTCTAGTAGCAACCATTGGACAAGAGAAAATCTTTGGCATGCCACAGTGAATGGCATCCCCAGCCAATAATGATAAATAATATTCCATCCATGATCCAGACTAGCCAGTCAGTGGCAAAATGGCTATATAGTGCCTGAGTGAGTAATAGTGAACCAAACAAAGTTCAGTTCGCTGGACATTTACCGAACCCAGTAGGAAATCCACCAACTATGAATATAGTGATTGAACTCTATTGAGGTCCATGGCTTCATTCACGCATGAATGTTTTTAATATGGCTGTTAGGGGTGTATGGTGCTTTTTTTTTTTTTTTTTTTCTGCCTCTAAATGTCCCTGCTTGTTAGCCTTTTTGCCCATGCAAACCATTGGTTAAAGCTTTTAGGAGGAGTTTTCATTTTGTTCTAGGAGGATGCAGAACCCCTGACCTATGTCTGGGCAGTGCTGATTGGTCTTGTGCTGAACACATGTACTCTCCCAAGACAAAAAACTCTCTAGCAATACACACCAAACTGAGCATGTGCAGAGTGACTCTACATGATATATGTTTTATCAGGAGATAAGAGGAGGGGGGGCACTGGAAGAAGGGGAGGATCAGAGAAGTCAGGATCAAACAACCTTTTTACAACTTGCAGAGTATTAACCCCTTAGGTTCCACAGTGCGTATAACAAGCATGATTTACATATACAGACTGATTTTACTGTTGTGGGTTAAGTAACACTTTAGGCTGCTTTTCTTCTGACAGTAGAAAAGGTGTTCAAAGGAACTGAGCAAGTGCCCAGTGTGCATGAGACCTTAAAGAGATATTAAAACCAAAACCAAAAAAGTAATATAATGCAGATTCCTAACCCTTAGATATGGTAACTGCATTAGTTTTCTCTATTTTAGGCTTTTTTCCTTCTGTTTTACCCTGAAGATCAGGGCAGTAACATACTTCATGTATTAGAGTGCCCACACTATGGAGGAAGAAGCACAGGGTGTACCTTTGGACAGCAGCATTGTCAGTCTGTGGGGAGAGGGGTGTTAGATGCACTAACAAATTGAAGCCTAACTCCAACTAACACTTTTGAGGCAGTTACAGCAACAGTTATCTTTTCCATATTGGGATACAGCTTTTATATATAAATGAAAGCTGATCACTTTAAGAACTCCTGTCAGTGGAAAATGGTTTGTCTCATCCCACTAACTTCTACATATGCAATAGAGTTTTCTCTTTTAAAAACAACAGACTTACTACATTACTTCAATGTTCAGTTCAGACTCTTATTTTAAATATACTATATATGTTGACCTCCCATAGATTAGCCGTATAGCTCCAAAATGTAAGAATGATGGTGGCTTTCTTAAAACAATGACTGTGAACAATTATTCAGTATTCCTCTCAGTATAGAATGGTATTTTCTCACTAATGACAGAAATGTCACTTATTTTGTCTGATTTTGTTAGTCAGCTTTCTGTTGTCAAGATTTTTTGTCAACACTTTTCTGAAGCAACATTCCAAAGACATTATTTTTAGCAAACCCACGTTTTAAATAGCTGAAAATGCAAATCTAAAAAAATGGATAAAAAGAACAGAATCATAGGCATTTCTTCTATAGACCAATTACGGTTCCAATCGATTAGTGTTTTACCATCTGGCCTTAGGAACACAAAATTTGCTCCTATAATAACTATATTTCAAGTATATACCATCATCAGCTAATATCATCTTATGTTGTATAAAACTTCCAGTTGAAATCATTTGAATATTATCATTTTGGTCCTGTCCAATATCTTGCAGCTGTTTTTACTATATTTCTTCAGTGGCTAGATTGGTGGTTTAAATTATTAAATGATTGGCTTTACAAGTTATGGAACCACAATAATCAGTTACCATTCTTGCAGTTGGATGATGTGGAGATGTGGAGATATTTAAACATCTTTAAGTAAATTACAACAATGCTTTTATATACAGAACAAAATTGCACATAGTACATAATCCTTTTCTATGAAGGTACAGTGAAGGAAATAAGTATTTGATCCCCTGCTGATTTTGAATATTTGCCCACTCACAAAGAAATGATCAGTCTAAAAATTGAATGGTAGGTGTATTGTAACACTGAGAGACAGAATAGCAACAAAACATTTAAAAGAAATACATGTCTAACAAATTATGCACTGATTTGCATGTTCATGAGGGAAATAAGTATTTGATTCCCTATCATTCAGCAGGATTTCTGGCTACCAGGTGTCTTTCATAGCAGGCTCTTAAAGGGAGTGCTGTTAATCTCATTTTGATACCTGTTTAAAATACACCTGTCCACAGGAGCAATCAATCACATTCCAAACTCTCCACCATGGCAAAGACCAAAGAGCTGTTCAATGATGTCAGGGACAAGATTGTAGACCTACACAAGGCTGGAATGGGCTACAAAACTATCGCCAAGCAGCTTGGTGACAACAGTTGGTGCAATCATTCGCAAATGGAAGAATTACAAAACAACTGTCAGTCTCCCTAGGTCTGGTGCACCATGCAAGATCTCACCTTGTGGAGTGTCAATAATCATGATAACAGTGAGGAATCATCCCAGAACTACACCTGAGGATCTTGTCAATGATCTGCAGGCAGCTGGGACCACAGTCACCAAGAAAACAATTGGTAACACACTACGCCAAGGATTGAAATCCTGCAGCGCCAGCAAGGCCACTCTGCTCAGGAAAGCACATGTCCAGGCCCGTTTGAAGTTTGCCATTGAACATCTGAATGATGCAAAGGAGAACTGGTTGAAAATGTTGTGGTCAGATGAGACCAAAATCGAGCTCTTTGGCATCAACTCTGTTTGGAGGAGGAGGAATGCTGCCTGTGACCCCAAGAACACCATCCCAACTGTCAAACATGGTGGTGGAAACATTCTGCTTTGGAGATGTTTTTCTGCTAAGGGTACAGGACAACTGCACCACATCAAAGGGACGATAGACAGTGCAATGTACCAACAAATCTTGGGTGAGAACCTTCTTCCCTCCGCTAGGGCATTGAAAATGGATCATGGAATCATGGATGGGAGTTCCAGCATGACAATGACCCAAAACACACGGCCAAGGCAAAAAAGGAGTGGCTCAAGAAGCACATTAAGGTCCTGGAGTGGCTTAGCCAGTATCTAGATCTTAATCTGATTGAAAATCTGTGGAGGGAGCTGAAAGTTCGAGTTGTCAAACATCAGCCACCAAACCTTAATGACTTGGGGAAGATCTGCCAAGAGGAGTGGGCCAAAATCCCTCCTGAGATGAGTGCAAACCTGGTGGCCAACTACAGGAAACATCTGACATTTGCCACCAAGTACTAAGTCATGTTTTGTGAAGGGGATCAAATACTTATTTCCCTCATGAACATGCAAATCAGTGCATCATTTGTTAGACATGCATTTCTTTTGAATTTTTTGTTGCTATTGTGTCTCTGTGTCACAATACACCTACCATTCGATTTTTAGACTGATCATTTCTTTGTGAGTGGGCAAACATTCAAAATCAGCAGGTGATCAAATACTTATTTCCTTCACTGTATATTGTTGAAATTTGATCACAATGGTTGATTCTTAGCATGGTTTCCTGTGACTTCATATAGTTGATTGATATATATTCACCATACTTTTTATATTAGTATATGTTTTAAGGGGCGTGTAGGTTTGGTGTTGGAACTGTATGAATTACCAACCTTTCTGTTTTAACCTATAGGTGTTCTCTAGGAATATGGATATTTTATATGAGTAATCAATAAGCTGTATAATATTTTAACAATTTTGGATGCATGACTATATAAGCTTTTTTTAAATTATTCACTACATATTTTTTATTCTTCAGGAAAGTGAAACAGTGAATTTGATTGGTCATTATGGGAAGCAACTCCACTTAGGATCACATATTCTTACTTCCAGCTTAGAAGAATGAAGCATAATATACAGTATGGTATAATATCAATTTTCATCAATAGGATGAGCTACATAAAAAATCTGAAATGATCATTTTTGGTTGAAAAAAAAATGGGAAGATGGAACCTGCTATTCAAGGTGTCAAAAGCAGGTGTGAAATGTCCTTTTTTTGTCATTTAAAATGCTGTTATTGCTAAAGGTAAGCTATGAATTTAAAATTGAGTTAACAATTTGTTGTTGTTTTTACTACGGTAAGGAGACTGAAATATCAAATCACAGAACAGAGATTTGTGCTCCAGTCCCCTCTACACTGTTCTTATAGGTTTTAAAATTAATTCAGATTGAATAGCATGATGTAAATTTGGAGAGTTTATGAGCTGTGTGCAAGACAAAGGGCAGCTGAAAATTTTGAGTGGCCTTCATCCAGTAAAAACCATTCACATTCCAGGAAAATCTAATTCAGTCTATCAATTTATATAAGTAGTAGATACATTTATCTTTTTATATCCATGTTAAAAAGATAATGGCTTCAGAAAATTGATTGTATAGTTATGTTTGCTGACCTGGGGCAGATGACCTCACTAGCCTCTCCTAATGAGAACACTACTGTTACTACTCAATACAAAATGAGGTGGTCATTTAAAAAGCCCTTTCTCACCCCAAATCAAATAGACCATACAAAATAAAGTACTAGAGCAGGTCATGCCATGAGAGATCCATACAAGGTAACAATCTTTATTTTAATAAAAAAAATTCCATGTGGGATTTACAATCCAGCTGTACAGACAATATTTGAATATAGGGATACTATAACTTTTGCTATCCATGTGTACAAGATCTGTCCTAATTGAACTTTCTGTGAGGTTATTTTATGTATATGAGCAGTGTCATTTTTGTTATGTTTTACTGTAACATTATTTAAAAAAAAAAAAAAGAATGTTTAAAATATAGCTGGTGCCTGTCAGATCTGGGTGACTAGGTCCTCCTATCATTATCTATAATTTCCCCTCTTCATGTAGGATAATTTTTTAATGAAGACATGGCTTTATCTTTCTTATTTTGTGTCCTTGACAGTGAGTCATCAGTAATGCATCGACTAGATAAGAGTTAAAGGAGAATTTTATATGGCAATAGATTAATACAAATTTTTTATAGAGGTAAACAGAAGGAGGAAGGAAGGAAGGAAGGAAGGAAGGAAGGAAGGAAGGAAGGAAGGAAGGAAGGAAGGAAGGAAGGAAGGAGGGAGGAAGAAGAAAAGGGAGGAAAAAGAAAATAATCAGATCTGAATCAGTTGCAGACATGGGTCATGATAAACCTAGGAGTGACATTCTCACAAGGTCAGCAAGGATCAGTCAAAATTCCTTGATAATTAATGTTTAATTGAGGGGGACCAAATCTTTTTAAACTTACATACCAAATCCTTAAGTGTTGTGGGCATTTTCTTTTTATTTAGAAACCATGTCATTTTATTGCATAATCGTATGGGTTGAGGACCACTAAGGCTTAGCTAGCACATTTTGCTGTTTTAAAGAGAAATTATCATAGAGAAAATAGGAAAAATTCAATGCATTCTGGTGGTTTCAGGTTCAACAATGCCTCCCACTGAGATTTGTGTATGCCTTTTCCCAGAACAGTATATACTAGTTGATACACACTGGTCCAAAATATTTTGATCTTAGAAAATTCCCACCATATATGAAAAAGGATGTCTGGACTTTGGCATCATCTAAATCATTTATTAGAAGAAGTAGGTGTGAACTTTGCCAATGGTTGTGGAACCATAAACCATCACTTAAGTAATTTATCATTTGATTTTATCATTAATGTATTAGTAGGGAATCAGGCTGAGGTTTGCCTGATACATTTCCAGCTTCCATTTCCTTTTCCAGGTCTTTCTCCTATTTTGCTACATAGGGAAGAGGGTTTGGCATTTGTCCTTCTAGAATAGATGTATATATGGTGGAAACAGTTCCTTTAGATGTTGGTCCATGTAATCATATTTGTTTGAACATCGTGAGTATCTGGAGGGATGATAAATTATTGTGTAATGAAGTATTTATTTTGGAGTTACCTAAAGATTTCCTAGATGTTGTATCAGTGGCAAACTAAGGGGGGTGCAGTCCCTCAATCTGAGACTTCCTCTCACACTGAGCTCTGTCTGTCTGTCATTGAAGCACCATTGTGGAACCAATGGAGGTGCTGTGGCTGTTGGACATTTATTTTTTGTCCACAGTGCCGTAAAACACAAAAAAATAAACATATCAGGCAGCCACCACACCTCCAGCGAGTCCAGGCTGGTGCTTCAGTGACAGCTGGAGCTCTGTGTGAGAGAAAGTCTCCTCCCCTGCTCACACATATGACAGAGCCGAGAGGACTTTCTCTCTTTCTCCCAGGCTGTGCTCTGGCAAAACCATCTAGTGAGTGTAGGAGTGTCTGCCCTGAGTGTTCTGTACCCTGGGGGGGATGGTGTACTGAGGGGTGTGCACTCGGTAGATGGGTGCCTATACCAGGGGAAGAATGTGTCTGTACTGAGACGTTTGTACTGGGGGATTAAGAATGTTGGGGGCAGTATGTACTGAGATGTGCTGGGGAAGGGGGTGTTTTTGTACTGGGGGTTCCGGATGTGCTGAGATGGGGGGTTGGTCTGTGCCTAGGGGTCTGTGATGGAAGGGTAAGTCTGTGCCAAGGGGTTTGTGCTGGGGAGATGATTGGTCTGTTCTAAGGTCTTTGTGCTGTAGGTCAGTCTGTACTGATGGGTCTGTGCTGAGGCGATCTGTCTATGCTGAGGGGTCTGTGCTAGGACAGTCCATCTGTGCTGAGGAGTCGGTGTTGGGTGGTTCAATCTATGCTGGGAGTGGAGTCTTTACCGGGGGGGGGGGGGTACTGAGAGTGTCCTCTGCACTGAAGAGTCTGTGCTAGGGAGTCCACCTGTGCTAAGGGGTCTGTTCTATGGGGAGTTGGACTGCATTGGGGGAGGGGATGGAGAGAGTCTATGCTGAAGGGTTTGTACTGGAGGATATGAAGGGTTTATTCTGGAAGGGTTCTATCTGTTTTGGGGTGCGGTCTGTGCTGCAGGGGTTGGTCTGTGCTGGGGATCCATCTGTACTGAGGTTTCTGTGCTGGGTGGGGGTCAGTCTTTGCTGCAAAAGAGAGTCTTTACTGATGGGTGTGTGTTTTGGGGGTCGGTCTATGCTAACAGGAGAGTCTTTACTGATGGATTTATTTTGGAGAGGTCTGCATTGAAGGGGTAGGCTAGGATAGGGCACAAACAGCAATAAAAAACATGTCAGGTGTTTTTATTTTAAGAATGTTATGGTTAAATGAAAGTAGATATGGAGAATCCCTAAATAATCTTTTACTGTTAAACCATAAAAATATATAGACCAATTCATGGTAAATTTCTTTTATACAACAGCAATGACTACTGTTCAGTTGAAGAGCTGCAGATCAGACCATGCATATTCTATGTACTCATCAAATGCAGGATAAGGACATTTTATTTAGAGAAGATCAAGTTGCCTACATTTTAGAAGAATATATTTGTGAGCCCACTAACGCTTATGCCTTGTGGCAATGCATTTGCTTTATGTAAAAATATGGCTTTCGATGATCGGAAGAATTGTATTTATTTATTTTTATTTTTATAAATAACACTTGAGGTGTAGGATGAGTATAAGGAAGTGCTGTTAGTGTGAAGCAATCACATTACCTGCCATTATTCCAAGCTAAAATGGTTTCTATTGGTGGAATCTATCAATGGAGGAAAATTACTGGGAAGTAGCTTAGGATAATAGTCCATTAAAGAGCAATTCCACAACCAGTAAAATCAATTAGTGCACTGCTGATGTTATCCAGGGATTATTGCAAATGTGCTTAAATCACAAAGATTACCATTATCTTCACCTTCTTAGTCTTATCTTTTTTCTTTTTTTTTTTGCATATGGGTTCAGTAAAAATTGTCCTACTAAGAAGGACATACCAGAAACTGTTAAAGGACACCTGTCATAAGAGAAATATTAGGCTGGATCTGAAAATTGTGGATGCATGGCTGCTTCTGGATAAATAGTATGAGTCACACTAAAAGGAGAACTGAGGATTAGCATGAAAGCCAGGCAATTAGCATTTTACTAGAAAATTGGCGATGGCTAATCTAACAGCTAACAAAAATAATCTGCAACAAATCTTTAACTTGCAAGAAAACCGAGCTTTCACTGCTGTTTTCCTCTTTTACATGTCATGAACAATATTTATCATCTACATGCATGATCCTCTGAAAGGTTGGCAGTGCAATTTTCCTTTTGCAAATTAAGGCCATCTCATTTTCTAAATAATCCACCATGATTAGACCTTTAGTTACGATATTTGATTTGTTCAACTCAAATTGGATATGCAGTTATGCCTTGGAAATACAATTATACATAATAGGAAAGGTTCAGTATTGATTTAGCTACAGCTTGTCACAGCTAATTAGTTTATTGTTCTGCATAACTAAAGGACGTATTCATTTTGAGAGCCCGTGTTTCTGTCTTAATGTAATCATGTTGTGTTGATAGGATTCCAAATTTCACTGCAAGACATGACTTGAAATGTCTCTCCACACTCCAGGAATTTCAAAGGAGATCAAGTATAACAGGAGTGGCTAGGAGCCAAGCTTTATTTCCATTCTAAGAATTTGTATGTGAACTTGACTCAGCACAATGTAAAAAAGTTATATAGAGTATTATACTGTAAACACATATGATATAAAATCAGAGAGATCAGGCTACCTGACCCCTTCTAGACCATAGATATGTAAAGCAATATCTGACAAATTTCTACTATTTGATACCTGAGTGTATATCTGTTAGCTAGCAGATTCGATCTAAATAACTTCAGTTACCTATAATGTAGCTATATAAAGGCACCTTGAAGATCTCTAGGCAGGTATGAAAGAACCTGGCTTTTCCATTTACATCAAATATATATTCAGTAAAATAATTGAATGGACATTCAGGAGAATTGCTACAAAATTCGGACCTGCTGGTATAGAACTCCCGCTCTCCTACATAAGTTATCATCCACTACGCCGAACACATGCTGGAGATGTGGCATAGTAGTTGGGATGATGCTCCACATCTGGCGGGTGTGTGGGAAACTCCACCCTTTTTGGCATCTGATTCATGATATTATCTGGCTAGTTACCATGTACACCTTGGATTTCACACCTGAACAATATTTATTACATCATACATCTCTTTCTGAAACACACTATAGAAAATCCCTAGCTATGCATTTGGTCAATGCAGCTATACTCTGCATTCCAGTTCATTGTCATTCTACCCGTGTGCCCTTGATCAAAGGATGGCTCACTAGAATAAATAAAATAGAAGAGATGTAGGAATTGATTGGTATATCCCAAGACCAATTGCATAAGTTTACAACTGATTGGTCTTGCTGGTCTCATTTTCAGACAACTGAGTGATACAGGAACTACATACAATAGACAGCCTTAATGTTATAGGTGCATCATGATTGCATTTCCCTCTTCTGGGTACACAATGTAGCTGTCCCCTTCTGGGAGCCATTTTGGAGGTGGAGGTGGGTGGGGGGTTTTTCTTCTTCTCTCCCCCTTTTCACCCTTCCCAACCTGCTTCTTGATCCATACCCCCCTTTCCTTAGGTCCTGTCTCATAATCTCTTTTTCTTCCCTTACTTCCACTTGACCCCTGCTAGACATCTCCCTCTAGCATAACCATCTAAGGAACCTCTGTACGGTCCAACACTTGCATTTCTGTAGTTATGAGTTTTGTTTCATGGATATTCCCCTATCTCTACTGGGAGGTTTTCTGTTTGTTTACTGCCATTATACAGCTTATGGTTTGGGGTACTATATACTATTTGCCATCTTATGGTTACCGTCCTACAATGTTTATTGTAGGATATTTTTTGTATTGTGCCTACTTTATACGTCTGTTAATCCTTTCATTTTATTGTTCATGTATTGTCTTTGACTCTATCTTGAACAGCGATTGTAACTTGTACTTTTATCCTGACTTACAATGTAAATAAAACGTTTATGGAGAAAAAAAAATATTGAATGCATTTTTAATATAAAGAGTACATAGAGATGCCAACATCTGTCTTTATTGACTTCCTGAAATTGTTTTAGGCCAATAAGCTCTTCTGCTTTGCACAGTGCTACTGTTAATTGTAATAAAAGTCCAGTATACACTAGAGTGAAATTTAGCATACTTGCATCCGCAGACTCATGATCCATGGTTCATGGCTAACATATGTATTAGCATGCAGGCAAATGTATTAGTGTGCACGCCACGCTCCACACTGACATTGGTGCCAATGGCTTATTTACGGTAAGGTGGATTGTGATATGACCAGATTGCTGAGTGGTCTTCAACTAGTTCCTGATTTACCTGTGGCTTGACCCTATACCTTTGCCTTCCCATACATGATTGCTTTTGACCTGTTTTTGGATTCCTGTCTACCTGTTGTGACCTTGGCCTGTGTTTAGGCTCCTGTCGCCTGATTTGATACCTCACTGCCCGTCTGTGAACTGACCTCAGCTTGCATCCTGACTTTGTCTCTGCCGTATATTCATGTGCCTCGCTGACTGGTTGTTGATAACCTTTGGATAGTGCCCTGCTTCTAAATTCAAACACAAATATCCCATATTTGGCAGCTTACCAATCCTTGGATGCTGAAGCTGCATTCATTTTCTTTTATTCTGACGTTTTTTTAAAATGTATTTCCACCTAGTAAGTTTGCAGATAACTTACACCCAGTCCTTTCATATCTAAGCTTTTTTACCTACTGTATCTTTGGGTGAAGCCATAGTTGTCATCCAGGCTGGACTTCAAGCATATGTGTCTTTGTTTATTTCCATTACATGGTGGAATGAATATACTAGTACTTTGCACAATAAAGATATTTTTTTTTAAGTGACAACTCTGGTTAAAGTAAAAGCTACTTTGACTATACTTCTGCAGGTCACAACAGTGCTGTCAAATGACATCACAGAGCCAATTCAGGCTCTGAAAAGATACCCACCATATGATCGAAATCCACCCAGATGCGTGGACCGGCACCTGGCTCAGCCTTTGCTCTCTCCCCTATGCAGCCCAGTGTTCCAGTGAGCTCTGGAGGGGCAGAGCAGAGGGCCTGTGACTGACAGCCCCAGCTCTCTGCTCAGAGTGGAGGGGGAGAACTGAGAGATCAGCAATCAGAGCCAGCGGGGGACAGAAGCAGCATCCGGTGCATCCACCTAGTTTAGTATAAATGTTTTTTATTCACAAGTCCATACTTCTTTTTCAAGAACAAATATTCTATTTAAAGTGTTACTAAACCCAAGACCCTGTATTCACTATATCTGGTCTGCCACAGTACACACAACATGGAAATGCACTTATTTTTGAAAATATAAACTGCTAAATACCTTTTCTCATCAGCAGTTAGAGCAGTCTTGTGACTTCAGCAGAGCACTGGTTAAAGCTTGTAGGAGGAGTTTTCTTTCTGTTCTAGGAGGATGTAAAAGTCCTGACCCTCTGTCTGGACAGTGCTGATTGGCCCTGTGCTGATCACATGCACTTGCCCAAGAAAAAAAAATCCTTTCTAGCAATACACACCAAACTGAGCATGTGCATGTGACTACGAATTCAGTCTGTATCAGGTGGTCATTTCAACAAGATGATGGGCAGAGATGAAAGGATCGAACAACCGTTTTACACAATGCAGAGGATTAACCCCTAAGGTTCCACAGTGAGTATATTAAGCATGCTTTACTGCATATAAAGAATGATTTTACTGTTGTGGGTTTAGTAACACTTTAAGTATGTATTCTCAACAAAGTACATTGATCCAAGCTGGGCCAATGCATCTCTGCAAAAAGCCAAACCAAAAGTCAATGGGGGGAGGGTGAATCTTTAACCATTTGACGCCCGGCCAATAGCCGTATGGCAGCCGGAAAAATTTGCTAGCTTTCCGGGAGGCCACCATTTGGCGTACTCCCGCACATGTGCAGTTCGCGCGCTTGCTGAGCCGCGCAGCGGCGCGATCTGTCACAGGCCATGTACCTCGGACACGGCCGATGACAGATCTGAGTATAGACCCCGTTGCCGGTACCATGTGACCTGCTGTGACCAATCACAGCAGGTCACATGACAGTTGTATACAATGGATGGCTTCATTCATGCTATCCATTGTATACTAGTGTCTAGCTGTGAATTGCACATGTCATGTGATTAGCTGTGGCCAAATCACAGCTACGCACCAAAAAAAAAAAAAAAACCCTGAATGAATCGATGTCATTCAGGTAAATGCTTGCTTATAGCAAAGTAATTCTATAAGCAAATTGTGTAAAAAAAAAAAAAATACTGATCACTTCCCCAAAGTAGTACAATGTTACTATGGTAACATTGAACTACTTTGGACATAGTGAAATGTGAAAAAAAATCTAAAAAAAAAGAAAAAAAATGTAATAAAAAATTTAAAATAATAAAAAAAGTAAAAAAAATATATATATTTTTTTTTTTTTCACACTGTCAACAGTCAGTGTCACTGATCCCTGCCATGCCAGTTATATGATAACGCTGTACTGCACTAGTGACAGTATGTAAAAAAAAATAGTAAAAATAATTTTTTTTATTTTTTCATTTTCTGAAAAATTATGACAAAAAAAATACGAATTCAAAAAACTCGCCATGCCTCTTACGAAGTACGTTGGACTGTCTACTTTGCAAAAAGGGGTCATTTGGGCGATATCTGTACTATTCTGACATTCTTGGACCTCAAGAAATTAGATTGGCTGTCAGTACTTCAGGATTGATCAATATTCAGATATATCCCATAGTTTGTGAACTCTATAACTTTCCTACAGACTAAATAATACATCCTAATTTGGGTTATTTTAACCAAAGACATGTAGCAGAATACATCTCGGCCTAAATTTATGAAGAACAATTATTTATTTGCAAACTTTTATAACAGAAACAAAGAAAAACGTGTTTTTTTTCAAAATTTTTGGTCTTTTTTTGTTAATTTAGCAAAAAATAAAAACCTTGGCGATGATTAAATACCACCAAAAGAAAACTCTAGTTGTGTGAAGAAAATGATAAAATTCTAGTTTGGGTACAATGTTGTATGACCGCGCAATTGTCATTCTAAGTGTGAGAGCGCTGAAACCGGAAAAATGTCCTGGGAGGGAAGGTGTAAAATTGCCCGGTATTGAATTGGTTAAAATAACCCTGGCTATTTTCAAAGCTAACAGGTAAGGGATTGTCAAGCAAAAAGGATGGAGAGATGGGTGCTGCCATAGGGGGCACAGACCAATGCAAAAACAATTCTTTAAATATACTGTTCATCAGGGAGACAATCCTCATTCTCATGCGACTTCTAGGGCAACACAAAAACACTGTTCATTTATAATGCATGCTTAGGAGATGCTGTTTGCATTGATAGAATAGTATGATTATCATGGAAAGCATCAGCTACATTGTATTTTGGCATCACATATTTTTCATGTGTAATTGATTTTTTTAAAATTTTAAAGTTGACAGCAGCAGCACCCTGATCTGATTCCCTTCAATTTGACAAAAGTTTTTTTTTTTAGGTATTTTTGGCTATGAAAACTACAATTGTGCTTCACATGTTATATATTGACAAAAGTTGGAGTCAGAGCAATCATTCTAGGACCATAATTCATTGTTAATGCTTAACTAATAACCTGTAAAGACGTTTAAATCAATGCAATTTTAAGGATTGATATGTTGGGTACCTATTTACTCATCCCAATCTCATCTTTTATATTCTACAAACAATGGGTAATAAATTGTTTGTGTGCACTAAAATAAATACAAAAAAATGTATATTTTAAAAACAAAGAAATATTGCATAGACATTATTTTGACAATCTCTTGTAGGCCACATTTGCAAAACCATATAGCTCATGTAGCTTTTCAAACCATGCAATGCTATAAAGTGTATATTTTTTGCTCTTTGAAAATGTTGTATATACTGTGTAACCACAGTTTGAGCAACCTGTTGTGAGTTGCATTTGCAAAATCACACACCTCATGCAGATTTTCAAGCCAAAAAATACTATTAAGCTTATTTTTTTCACTGTAAAATGAATGAATTTTATACAGACAATACAGACAGCATTTAACCCCTTACTGCCAACCTGCACAGAGATCAGGCTTTCAATGAGAGTCCTGGGTCTAGTACTAATAATTGGGAACCAGAAGGCCTGGTTCTCGATCAATTGATCGCTGTAATAGCCTCTGGCTACCGCACAGCCTTACCCCTGTGTTTTTTTTTTTCACCTCTTGAATGGACAAGAAGATACATTGTATCTTTTTCGCCTTGCTAAAGGACAAAAGTATAAACCAAGAAGTGTGCTTAAAAAAAGAAAAAAAGAAAAAAAAAGAAAGAAAAAAATAGCTACATAGAACAAGGTTTGACCTACGTCACAGCCAGAGTTAGAGTCAAGGTTAGGGTTAAAGGTCACGGCCAGAGTCAAAGGTCAGGGTTAAAGCTTGGGGGTCAGAGGTCAGGGTCAATATAGAAAAGCATATAAAGTTAATAGCGGTTTTAAATTAGTATTATTGTCAGTTAGTATCAGTATATTTTAGATTTAAAAAGTCCACACTATTGTTTCTGGGCCCTACAGGTACAAATAACAAGAAACGTATACATATATGGTATCACTATGATCAGCAGGAGCAGGAGAACTTATTTTGGGTTGTTCCTTAGTGGTAGGTTATGATATTAGCAAGAAATATACAGCTGTGGAAGATCTTCTGGACAGGTTAAAAAAATGTGTCCCAATCACTGTTGACAATATATGAGAATCTTCAACTGTTCATTTCCTATTCATGCCTCTCTGGATTAGCATGTAAAGCAGTTTTTTTTTTAATTTGTTTTGTTTTTGCTGAAACCAATGTGACCCTTCATCAGGTGCCCTGACACATTGTATATCTGTGCAGTGCTAAGCAAATAAATTGGTTCTACTTGAATTTTCAGTAGCCTTGCTTCTAGCTATTTTCTTGTAGATGCTTAGGAATGAAGACACAAACAAGTCCACAATATGTCAAGTTAGTAGTATCTGAAATCTATTCTATCTGTTCAATTCAGTAGTTCCCTGAATATGTTATTTTTCCAGCAATAATGTAATGTCCAGTAAGACTACAGAGTGTAATGGTTTGAATTATTAATATACTGTAACATATGTGTTACTATTTTATATTTCTCTATAAACTCAGTGCACTCAGATTGTATGGCTCTGGATCTGAAGCATTTTACAAAGCACTTGTTTGAAAAGCAGTTTTTCATTTGAATTAAACTGTTGGTCATTCTTTGGAGATGTAAGTAGAAGATTGCTATTAATTGCATGACAGCATAATAAACGTTCATTCATCAAGTAAGCCAGCACAGTAAAGGAATATGTATGGTTTCCAAGGTAACCCTTAAGAATAAAAGACATATGTTGGAGCTTAGTTTTATAATAAATCATTGAATTTTTTTTTCCTAATGGAGTATCCACTAGAAGTCAAAGACAGTAGCTTTGGTATTCTAGTAAATTTTCCATGTAAACATTTACTCTTCACAGTGTTTGTAAAGAAATTCCCCAATGTGAACCTTAAAGCGGAGTTCCACTCACCCTTTCGAAAAATAAATGTCAGCAGCTACAAAACTGTAGGTGCTGACTTTTAAAAAACAGCCACTTACCTGTCCCTTGGTCCCAGGGTGTGTCCCCTGCAGCCCGTTTCACCGGCCGTCCTGTATTCCAGGAGGCTGGTATCTTCAGTGTGGGCACCCGGTTGTGCAGCTTGCGGCTTTACAGCCGGGTACCCAGTGCAAATGCGTAATTAGCACTGCGCTTCATGAAAGGTCCTGTAGACTTCTGGGACCTGTCACATGTCCCAAAAGACTACAGGAAGGGAGGAAGGACACCTTCCGCTTCCGATCTGACCGGAAGTGAGAGCGGGTACCTGTCAAATTTGGGTACCCGCCCCCCAAAGGTGCCAATCCTTAATAGGGAGTGGGGGAGCAGTCCTTAAAGTGGAACTTCCCCTTTATGGTTGAGCTCCGCTTTAACAGCATTAAAAACCTCTCAAAGAATCTAACCCAACCCCATTCTGCCAAATAAATAAATAAATATATGAAAATGTTTGAGCTATGGTTTGTCATACCCTTTAACAATGAACATTAGCATAAAAAATATGTCAAATGGTTATAAAGTAGAGACAAAAGAGCTTACAATTAGCGTTAACATGGGACAAAGTACAAAAGAAAAAACTTTATTTTGCCAAACTTTACAAATGAAATGAAAAGCAGCTGCAATGAGAAGAAATAAAATGGGTGCCAGCTTCTGAGTATTTTATGAGAAAGTATGACTTTTATGAAATTTATGAATGAAAAAGTTGGAGCTATGGTTTGTCATACCCTTTAACACTGAACGTCAGCATGAAAAATATGTCAAATAGTTATAAATTAAGAGACAAAACAGTTTACAATTAGCATTAACATGGTACAAAATGCAAAAGAAAAAAAGTTATTTTGCCAAACTTTATAAATGAAATGAACAGCAGCTGAAATGAGAAGAAATAAAACGGGTGCTAGCTTCAGAGTATTTTATGAGAAAGTATGACTTTTATGAAATGCTGCAATCACCTACATACTTACAAGCCTCTAAACCTGCAGAGAAAATATTTTCTTTTATGTTGTATTAGCGGAGTCTATTTGGGCAGTAATGGCACTGAAAACAAGAAAAGCTCAAAATACCTTTTCATAGTACTTGATCTCATACTCTGTGTTGTTGATGAATGGAAAAGCTGGCTCCTGCCATGATAACGTGATGCTTTTTTGATCCACTTTGTCCGCCCGAATGTCAGTGATCAAAGACAAGGCTAAAAAGATGAGAGCAGAAAATTAGCCAAAGTTGCAAATGAAACATATGCTTATACAAAATATCCATTTAAGCAAGACTGCATTAGACCAAAATGATTTCAAACTGATGTCACCTATCACTCTTTAAAGCTTTTTAGACCTCTGTTCATCAGGTTTTATAATATTGATATGTAACTCAAGAAGGCTTTCAGTGCTTGTCATTGCACATGTTACAGCTGTTTACAAACAACACAGTTCAGAGACTACTAGCATTTAGTAACGCACAGCAATCAATTAGCAGCATTTAATTAGTCTATCCACACTTTTTCTTTTCAGCAATATTACCTGTCAGCAATTTTAAACATATTAAAGTATAATTCAAGGTTTCAATTACCCTTAAGGCCACATGCACACCGGAAGAAAAACTGTCACTTTTTCATTTTGTTTTAGCCTCTGAATGAAGTTCTATTTCAGCCAACGGAGGATATTTTCTAAAATTGGTGCACTGAGAATCTGGTGCAGATGTGCATGGTAGCCAATCAGCTTCTAACGTCAACTTGTTCAATCAAGCTTTGGGAATAAAATCTGAAAGCTGATTGGTTTCTATGCAGAGCTACACCCGATTTTGCATTCTCCAGTTTTAGTAAATAACCCCTAATGTGTCCATGTACATTGTGGCATTTAGGTTTCTATTTTAGAGCTGTGTTTAGGGGCATTAAGAAAAAAGGCCCCAAACCTGTATTGACAAAGGAGCTTACAGGCAAAATACATACTCATATGAGCATAGGCACATGTATGCATGAAAATTAATTCCAGTGGCGAAAAGGAACAAATATTCTGGCCAAAAGAAAGAGTTTACTTGTATATACATCTAAACACCATACATCTGTAAACATGCAATTTTGCAACAAAATCAGCATTTTTTATGCTGGAGTATTCTGTCAGCTCATGGCAGAGATATCCAGTGTAAATTGGAGTCCTTTAATACCCCCATGTGCATAATGCCCAAGTACCGGTAGTTTGTTTGGACCAGTTTCTACCATATAAACTATTTAGCATGTATTTAAACATTTTACATTAAACCAAAAACCCTGCCTATAAACAGCTTCCACATCTTCCATGCAATTACCTTTACTTTAAAGCAAACATTTAGAATTTTTTTGACATCTGGTTAAGCCTTGCCCAGAAGCCAGCACTCTGCACACTAAAGCCAGCCATAGATGGATCGAATCTCAGCCGGTTCAGCAGAGATTGATCAATCAACTTCAGTATAACCAGCCTGTCAGATTGTTTGCATGTGATTACCATCAGTGGCTATAGGTGCCAGCAGTAATCATTGTGTTCTGCTGGCAGGGAATGTTCCCTGCCAGCAGACCATAATAGCTCTGTGGGAGGGAATCCCTCATCAACACTGACAATGTTGATGGGGGAATCAAGTGATTTTCTTTTCTGCAACCTTAAAAAAATTGCATTATCTATGTCTTGCATAAGAATGACTTACTGATGGTCAAACTGCCTTTATTGAATAAGGCGATAACAGTTGGGTAGGTCCCGCTTAGTCTGGAAAGTCAGACCCATAAAATAAAAATAGGAAAAAGCACAAAGAGGTTGATTTTCTGGTTAATAAAAGTAATAATAGAAATCTTGTGGTACCAGCTCATGAGCAGAATGCTTGGTTTTATATATTAAGAATGAAATAAGGTTCTCTGTTAAAGTGCAGGCATCTCCAAAAGTTTACATTTCTTTATTATAATAAAGATATAAGCATCTTATCTATACCAATGCAGAGTTCATACAGGAAAAAATAACTTTGTGGCTCCACACAACATAATTTATTGAACAAACATGTCAAGACATAACATAGTCTTTTACAGGATGTTAAATATATCCTCAATAAATTTGTACTTAGCATACATTATGAAGATATTGGCAACTGTTTGCTTTCAAGAAGCATTTAATCTTCTCTTCTACATTCTGTAGAGGCATTGACTAAGTTAATCGCATTTAAAAGTAAAGAATAAACAAATATCCAGCTTTTGCTAATTTGAGAACTGTGACTGTATCTATAAATGAATACTTATGGAATTAGCGAAATTGTGCGGCAACACATTTGCTCTTCTAATCCTGACTTGGTAAATCAGTAGACTGGAAATAACAGATCAGTAGCCTTTGGAGCTGAGATATTAGCACTGTGAGATCTTTGTGCTTAAGTGTAAGGATCTGGCATCAGAAATTGAATGGTTAAAGGTAACAGAACTGCAGTTTACAAGCCAGGTAAAGAACCTAATCACACAGGCAGAGGCATAACTAGAACCTTCAGGACCCTGGTGTAAGAAACCATAAAGGGCCCCCCTGGCCCCTGGTGGTGGAAAACCAGGGCTCAGTCGCAAGTGCAAAGTTTGTGACCCTGGTACTTCCACCACTGGTGTCACAATTTTTTTTATTTCTGGTATTTTCTTTTTAAAATATTTTTTACCATTTTATTTATTTATTGCAATTTTATTTGTTATTTTTTACAATTTTTCAGAAGCCCCGTTTTGGCTTTGGTGAGATATTCAGGGCCTAACAGACCTCTGATGTTTCACCTCTGAGACAGAGAAAGGAGATTGAAGACACAGCCCTCAATCTCCTTCTCTGCAGCCTCAGCTGTACAGAATGAAAGGGCAGGAATAGCACTGGACAGAGCTTGCCACTCACTCATAAATTGAAGCACATCACTGACTGTTTGTTAAGTCAAGCAAGGGGCCAGTAAATTTACAATCCCCTTCCCCTCCCCCACTCACCATCCCAAAAACATCCCCCCACAGCAGCTGGTAGGAGGGGGGAGAGGGGAACCCGGCAGCACTGAGAGAGATGATGGAGGCTGGGGAAGTACACAGGAGCCTGATTATAGCAGGAGGTGACTAGGAGGGGCGGTGGGAACTCATAAAGATTGAACGTATCCCCTCCATTTGCCTCCTGCAGCTGCTGAAAGGAGGGGATCAGTTCCTCTATATGCCACCGCCCCTCCTATCCTGGCATAAAGGGGGCTGCACAGGCCTCTGGAGCATAGGGCCGAGCTGCAATTGTGACCCCTGCAACTCCTGTACATACCTCCCTGCACACAGGTATATGGCCACATCCAAGAGCCATAGACAGGATGCAGGTCTAAATACACAGCCTAAAGTTGCAGGTCAGAATACAGAGATACTATACCATGAAGAAAAGGAAGAACAGAGGATATAACTAAGCCAACCAGGAGAAACAGACAGTAGAGATAGGAAAGATGCACATGGATAGATATACAGTGGGACAAGGAGTTGTTGGAACAGAACATAGGCAGAGACTTAGGCCCCTTGGCTAAAGGATTCTTTTAGTGAAGAGATTGAAAAACAAGGGTTTTGGGCAAAGGGATAGTTCCATCAATTACAGGTCTTGCAGGGACAAACAAGTAGCAAGGTCACGGACGGTAATAGAGTACAATAAAGGATAAGTTGAGGGTGAAAACTTGGTACAGCAAATAGTAAGTCCAGGGACCCAAAGCAGCTCTAGGGAACAGCAAGGATAAGTCCTGAATCACAGTGATATTGGCATGAGATGCAGCTAATATAGTGGACCTACATACCAGAGATATAGAACTGCATTGGGATAAGTGCAGGGGAACACAGGGCAACAATCCAAGCACAGAGAGGGTACAACAGCCACAGCCTACAGCAAGAAGAGAGTTAAGAGTCACAGGGTAGTGATTCTGGTTCAGCAAGGGGCAATCAGCAACAAAATACAGCAAGGAGGGTACAAGCAGCTTCTAGTTCACTGGAGGTTGAAACACAGAAAACCTCATCTCAGGATCTATGCAGGTAGCACAACATAGGATACACAACATAGCAGTCCACAGGGTAGCAGATTACAGGTCACAGGGCAGCAGGGGCAAGCTGACAGCAGGAGGCTTCAGGTTCTGCTCATATTTTCAATACTTGAGCTGGGGTAAAATCCTATGGCTAATGTTTGGTGGCTGAAATTGAGCACGTTGTCCACAGTATGGGAAGCAAGGTCAAGCTGTGCCAACTGGAAGACAAGGGTGGACCCAAAGGAAGTAAAACTGCAGCCTGCATGTGACATGTGGGGTGGCAGGATGTATGCATGGGCTCTGGGGAATCAGCTGGGCACCTTCTCTTGCCCCACTCAAGTGATGTGGGGTGGTGGAAGGTAAATGTGGGTAGTGAGGGAACAAGGAGGACGTATATATATATATATATATATATATATATATATATATATATAAAATCATAATTTGTAGTTGGATGGAATGCATAAACAGGTATTTGTCTTTTTGAACAGGTCAGGTAACATAGTTCAAAGGAGAGTTCTGAAAACATAGCTCAGAGTGGAGAAAGACACAGACGGGCTGGGACCATGAACAGAGACAGGATTCACAAGATCTACAATTAAAGAGGTCAAAATGAGGAAAAGGATTTAAAAAAATTGAGCAATGTGCTAACACGGAAACTGTACAAAGAAGGAAAAAGCATGCCCACAATCTAGGCGTAGGTGAGAAGATCCAAGTTATACTCAACCTGTGCTCTTTAATTATTATAATAATCCTCAGCTGCTGCAACTTGAATATCCCCCTGATATTCAAACAATCTTTTAACAAAGCTGAATGCAGTGTTACATTGTGAATGTGCCAAAAATATAAACATTACGCCACTTAAGAATGATGAATATAGTTACCACAATCTATGTGAAAGGTGCCAAATTATATAGGAGTTATACAATGCCCAGCTACTGCAACACAACTATCCACCTGATGTGCAAATGATCATATAGTAAAAAGCTGCCTCCAGTTTAACTATATGATTGTTTGTGCATCAGGGAGATATTTTTGTTGCAGTAGCTGGGCATTGTATAACTCCAATATAATTTGGCACCGTTTGCATAGATTGTGGTCACTATAATCATCATTTGTTAAGCGGTGTCATTTTTTATTTTTGGAACGTTCATTTGTTTGGAGCTGCATTCAGTTTTGTTGTAAAAAAAGCAAGTGAGAAGATGGCGCAAATACAAAGTAAGCAGGCAGACACAGAGCAAAGCAGATGTAGATGGACCAGTCATCACAGTAAGAGAGATACCAGAAAACACAGGGCTGAAACCAGACAGATTTGTGACAATAGGACCTGTTCCCTGTTTAATAACAATAAATATAGACTGTAGGTATGAATTCTGGTGATAACAAGAGATCAGTAAACTAAGGGTTACTAACTCTACCTTTAAATTACTACCTGGATCTATCAATATACCCTTTATAAATCCACAGAAATGTATGTAACATGTAACTCCACAAGACTGATGCCCTTGAATGCCAGTGTAAATATAAATAACTGATAGGTCAACTGATATATCAGTAATTTGCTTGTCTCCGGTGATGTCCATGTATAATGTTATCTCTAAGGCTGCTGCTATGACCAATTAATTATCTTGCCAGAATTCTATTAGCTTTTCATCCACCTAATTTCTTATTTCAAGGGCACACTTGCTAGCTATTCCAATTTTGACAGTCAAATTTAGCATCCCAGTTACCAGTTAAGCACAATATTTTTTGTGTTCCTAATTAGACAGAAAATGCTTCATATTCTAATAACATTAGTCACATGTAGCATTCTTAGCACATGTAATTTTAGAATAATTTGAGCATTAAATTAGAGCTATGGGATTAGCATTTTATTTCCTTCTTCAGTGGACCGTGTTTAGTCTGATCCCACAGTGGACTGTGCTCTGACTGATATTGCAGCCCATTACCTGCCTATCTTGTGTGACGCTGCATAGTACAGCTGACAGCTTCAATGGCATCTGCCTGCAAGCCACTTGACTGCAACAAGGAAATGATCCAAAAGTGGTAAGATTTATTGGAATTTTAAAAATTGTATGGATTAGCTCTGGAACACAGATCGTTTCAACAATTATAGAGAGAGGTTAGGGGCCCTGCTCAGAAAATAGCACCAGCACGCATTTCAAACAGATAAAAATTAGCTGTGTTGCACAGCTTTAGTAGTAGCAAAGGAAAGCAAAAGGCAATAAAAAGATAACAAAAAAATAAGAATAATAATATTTATCTGACTATAAGATCCAAGAAAATAGTAAGAGCAGATAAGAAGACATAAGTAACAGGAATCGGATGATAGAATGGGAAAAATAAGTAATTTCACCAAAATGAGTGAAGAAATCAAAAGGTGCTTTTCAGCAAACTACATACATCAAAAAGAGATAGAAGGAACACATTGAAATGTATTATATTAGAAATTGTTATATCTATGCAATAAAAATATCAATGGACTATAATCAGATTTTGGAAAGTATAGTTAAATGTCTTCTAAAAAGCATTGGTGATAAAAAAGAGATGGAAAGCGGCGGTATTCTAGATGAATTTTGCAAAAACCCTACTAGTGTTGCTCATTTGGAAAAGACAGCAGCCTCCATTAGGTTGGGAAAGGTCAATTTATTTTAAAATACCAAAAGAGGACAAATGGAGCTTTGATTTCTAGACAATTGCACGTATCTCACATGCTAGCAAGACATTGGGAAAGAAGTAGAGAGACAGGAACTCTGCAGATGATGACTGAAGCCATGAAATTAAAATGTATGTACACCGCGACAACTACACTTCCCTTATTTGCTCCCATTTCCCATTAAATATACAATTGGAAGCATTGTTTACATCTATTTTATAAGTGCAAAAAATACCTGTTGATCGAATAAAAAAACCCCACAAAACAGCTATTTTAGGGAGATTAGAAAAGGTGAAGATGTTTTGCAGCCCTAACTTTTTGGGGTTGATTTGCTAAAGGCAAATAGGCTTTTCACTTTGCAAGGAAATTTACATTGCAAAGAATATTTATTGCAGGTACTTATATAGCACAGTCAATTTACACAGCACATTACATACAATTATTGTACAATCACATCAGCCCCTAACCCTCAAGGGGCGCACAATCTAAGGTGCCTAACTTACATTCATACACATACCAGGGCCAATTTAGACAGGAGCCAATTAACCTACCAGCATGTCTTTGGAGTGTGCAAGGAAACCAGAGTACCTGAAGGAAACCCACGCAGGCACAGGGAGAACATGCAAACTCCAGGCAGGTGCTGCTGTGGTTGGGAGGTGGAAGTGCTAACCATTAAGCCACAGCACAGTGCTGCCCATAGCAAATCACATGCAAAGAAAAACAAATATTTTAGCTTTCACACTATTGGATTAAGTCATCAAAGCTTCACCTTATTCGTTAAGCTAAGGGAAAACTCACTTGCAAAGTTCTAATTCTCCAAGAAAGTGAACAGTCTGTTTGCATTTGGTGTATCAACCTCTTAGTGTCCTAGAGTGACATTTTTTTCTCCCCATAGATACAGTAAGGTGACTGAAGCCACCCTTACCAGAAAGTGTGTTACAGACTGGATCACCAGGTTAAAAAAAAAACTTTAAAAAGAAAAAGGAGTGCATCCACCACATCTAAGGATGGGGAAGCTGTAATATAATAATTGTTTGTTGTTTAGCTTAACCATTCTTGCTCGCTTTTTGGGAAAAAAACAACTGTGGCAAATCAGGACAACATAGCAAAGATATAATCACAATGTCAAGAAAAGTTTGTATAGGCAGAGTTGAAATCCTGCAAAGGCTGAACAATGGAAAAGCAAAACTTTTGAACTGTAGAATTAAAGAAAATCACAAAGCCCTAACTGGAGAAGAACAATCAGTCAAACTGAAAGAGGAGAAAACTATAATGGAAAAGGAAATACTGAAACAAAAAAAATAAAATATTTTGATCACACAATACAAAGGCTGGACTCATTGAAGAAGACTCTAACACTGGAAAGGATGGAAGCAAAAGGAGAAAAATAACAGAGGGTAAGCAACAGAGGGTAACATTGCTGACACTGTGAACTGAAAAACAATTGCTGACAGGCAAGGCTAGATATACCATTAGTCATAATAGGCATGTGCCTATAGGTAGCGGAAGGAAAGAGGCAGTTTTTCCCTGTATGGTTTCCAGCCATATATTTTTTTCCCATCATGTAGAAAACAATTGTCGCATACAAGCCTAATTCTGCATTGATAGGTCAGGTTACTGTGCCCATAGGCTCCGGTTATGGAAATTTCTGCTGAAAGATTAGATTCACGAAAGCCCATGAGGTCATGAAGTGCTGAAGTCAACTAAATGTCAACAATGACTATGTACACTGTATTAAACCAGAGCAAGCACCATATACTGTAATCAAATAAATCAAATGAAAAAGGGAAGATCTGTTTGTCATGTCTGTTACTTTGTATTTTAAACAACAATATTAGTACTGTAGCCTTTTGTAAAGTTGCACATTGTACAAGGTATATTTTTTCATCTGCATCTAACACATGGTATTTATATTTTGCGACTCTTATTAACTTAAAGCAGAACTATACTCAAATGGGGAGGAGTTGCTTTAAAGCGAAGCTCCACCCAAAAGGGGAAGTTCCGCTTTAAGCCTTTGTCCCCCCCCCCATTAAGGATTGGCACCTTTGGGGAGCGGGGGAGGTACCCAAATTTGACAGGTACCCACTCCCACTTCTGCTGCAATCGCCTAGCTGATCGGAAGCAGAAGTTGTCCTCCCCCCTCCCTCCTTGTAGTCTTCTGGGACACATGACAGGTCCCAGAAGACTACGGGGCCATTCACAAAGCACAGCACTTCTCATGCATGCGCAGTGAGCAGCTGTCACAGCCGGGTGCCCACACTGAAGATGCTGGCTCCAGGGAGAGAAGATGGCCGGTGAAACCAGCCGTGGTGAGGGCACCGCTGGACTGAGGAGCAGGTAAGTGACTGTATTTTAAGAGTCAGCAGCTACAGTTTTTGCAGCTGCTGACTTTTATTTTTTTTTTTTCAGGTGGAACTCTGCTTTAAGTCCTCCTCCTCCACTTCTCTGCCATATTTGGTTTATCATTTTGAGAGGGTGAGCAGGTACCTAGGTATACATTCACAATTCCTAGGCGATCCGAGCAGAAAATATTCCCCCCTCCACAAAGTCTTCTGGGACATGTCACAGATCCCAGAAGAATTCGAGACTATTCACGCATGCACAGTGGGCAGACAGCTGTGAAGCTAAAAGTAGCACAGTCGGCTGCCCACATTTAGGATACCAGCACCGGGAACCCAAAGACTAGTGAAAAACTAGCCCAGGTGAGGACAACGCTGGACCCTTGGGCAGGTAAGTGTCCTTTTATTAAAAGTCAACAGCTACGGGATTTGTAGCTGATGACTTTTAATTTTTATTTTGTTAACAACTGATTTAAAACATCTTCCTAGTGCATAAGCAGCCCCATTTCTTGTTTTGTATGATGGGATTGCTACTTTCAAAAAGGACTTGGTAAAACAAAAAACAGCAATTTTATTTTTATTTCAAAACAGAAAAAAAGCAAAAATCTGCTTGCTAAAATCATTGCAATGTGTACAATTGACCTATAGGGAGTTATTTTCCTTTGTTGCCAACATAACAAAACAATATATAATTTTCTACTTAGCATTAATTATTTTTTTTAATTTGAATTCCTTTTTTTTTCTTAGGTGATTTAAACCTCTAAACAATAGACCACAGCAAAGCTGTGAATGTTGACTAACACAGCAGGAGCAGAAAATGAAACCATAGATTTATTGTAAAGGCATTTATCAAACTTTACCTCTGTAAATATGTTTTGCTTTTGTTTGCATCTGGAATTCCCCCATGTTAAAGGTGGACAATGATCTTAAGCCAAAGTCCTGCCTCATATCAGCAAAAATCATTGACAAGCTTGGTGCTTTTTCTACAGCCTCAGGGAAAAGCCCACATCTAACTTGTCCTTGAATTTAAAAACTGAATAGGTTTGTGCAGAGCATATTTTATGAACTCTCAAACACAGTGGCAATAAAACGTCTAAGGAGAAGTGTTTGCCCTGAAACTTTAGCATCTGTACTAAAGTCAAGTCAAAACATCCAACTGCAATGCTGCTAAATTCATTTTGACAAGAAAAGGTGATGCTGGAGGGACACTGTGAAAGCCAGCTTGCTCCCTCCTTATTTCTACAGCCTTTCTTACAAAAAAGTGCAGCAGATCTCATGATATAATGGTCAAATGATGTCTATCAGGTTCTAGATTTATTTTTGACTAAAATTTACATTCTTAATTAGTTCTCTGGACAGTAAAGTGCAAAATATACAAGTTGTGAGATAGTGATGGCTAAAGGAAAATTAAATGGATGGATATGTGAATGGATGAAAAAATGTCTGAATGGAAAAAAATGGGATGGATGGAAGAATGGCTGGATAAAGTATTGGCGGATACAATGTCAACTGGAGAGATGCTGACAGATACAGTAGATGCAGGGCTTTTTTTCTGCCGGAACATGGTGGAACACCGCTCTGCCACCTCCGGCAGCCCTCTCCACTCACCACTCACTTCCTCCATCTGCTTCTGTGTGCAGGCGTGGGCTAGCAGATGCCCCACATCTACTTGATATGTGCCCCAGGACTGGGTCCAGACACAGCAAGCTGTAGTACCAATGTAGTACCTCTGTCTGGCTGTCAGATCTGTGTAGCACCGTGCCAAGTTAAGCACTCTGAAACTGTTCCTAGGCTCGGTACTACACAGATCTGACAAGTAGAGCTGCATGGATGAGAATGTAATATATTGGGGGGGAAAAAAGCCCACTCTGCATAATACAACAGCCAGTCAGCTTCACTGATCTAAATTAGAGCCCCTGAGACAACTGAAGGTGAGAAAGCTGTTGTGGTTATGGGGAGAGGAAGGGGAGCTGGTTGTGCAGAGAGGCCATGGAGAAGTTGTGAATGTTCTGCAGAGGTCAGAGGTGGGGAGAGCGTGGGGGGTTATAGATTGTGCAAAGTGAGAATTGTGGATCGGGATATTTGTACAGAGTTAGGATAGCTGTAGGGGGAGCTGGGGTGCAGATGTTGAGAGCTGTGGAGTGGATTGGGGTGAGCTGTAGATAGGGGTGCAGCAGTGAAATGTGGAGAGATAGGCTGTTGGGGGGGGGCAGAGGTGATTGTGAATTAGGAGTGTGAGGGGAGGGGTTTGGGTGCTAAGGTGACATGTTTACAGAGGGTAAAAATGGGAGTTGTGGATGGGGGGGCACATGCTAAGGTAAATGGTGGAATGTGGGGGGGGGAGAAGGTTAGCTGTGCATGGGGGGGTGAGCTGTGGATGAGGTGGAAAAAGGTGAGCTGTGGATTTTACTAGGATAAGCATTGCTATAAATGCCCCACTGGAGTTGATGATATGATCATGTCATTGTACATAAGGGCAAGTTGGTCACTGAGACGCCTTCCTAGGTTCTGAAGATTGAGGCTTGAGGTGGGGTTGTCAAACAGACATAAAGCTGTGGAGGGGGTGAGAGCTAGACAGGCAGGAGAAAGTAAGCTGTGGATGAGGGGGAGAGCTCTGGACAGGGGGGAAAGGGTGAGCTGTAGATGGAGGAGAGAGAGTGAGCTGTGGCTGGGAAGGGGTACAGAGGGTGAGCTGTGTATGGGGGGAGAGGGTGAGCTGTGTATGGGGGGTGAGCTGTGGATGGGGGGAAAAGGTGAGCTGTGAATGGGGGGGGGGGGCAGGTGAGCTGTGGATGGGGAGGGAGAAAGTGACCTGTGGAGGAGGGGAGAAGGTGAGCTGGGGGGAGAGGGTGAGCTGTGGACTGGGGAGGGAGGGTGAGTTGTGGATGCGAGTGGAGGTAGGGGGGAGAAGGTGACCTGTGGATGGGGGGAGGGAAGGTGAGCCCTGACCACACTCATTATTTCTCTTTTCCCAGCTTTATTTTACCTATTGGATTTCAATACAGTATCTCTCACTGTCATAGATGCTGCATAGATAATTTTTTTTTGGATGATGGCTTACCACTAACCAAAAGCCAATAAATATTTATTTCAAATGAGTTCTAGGTAGCAATGAAATTATTTATCTTACTTATTGTGCTTTTCACTTTTAAAAATAGTAAAATACAAACCATTTGTGAAGTAGATTTGTAAATAAGGAGATTTTTGAAAGTTTAAAGCTATTTCCAGTTTTGCTAACAGATTAGACCAAACAGTTGTACCACCCTTTCCTCACACATAGTTCATACCCTTGTACCAATCACATTTCAACTTTTGTGCTACATCAGAGCTCTTCCATAATTGGTAGTTTTGATAAATGCTTTCTGCATTTGCAGTTGCCATTCTGCATTACCAGTGGTGATTCGGTTGGTTGTGAAAATATAGTGTAAAAGTTTAGCAAAAATCCTATATATTTTTTTATAACGCAGTGCAAAATGTTTATGATGGCTTCCAGATATTTACCAACTTTTTTTTTGTGTCTGAAAGTCTATGAGAAAACACTATGTTAGGTTCACATTGTGTGCCATGTGTTTGCATGGGCACAGCAGCCCAATCACTTGATGGCAGCACCTGAGGGAAATGCAGGGAAAAAGTATTCGACCCATTTTTAAAAATGCCACCATACAGAACCTCATAATGCCATGGCACAATGCGGTTTCATGCACACAAAAATGCACCGTGTTTTCCAATGAATAGTAGTGTCATTAAGAATTAATGTGGATCAGGAATGTGTGCAATTATGCACACCTTCAGACCAGAAAAAGTGTGAACCTAGCTAATAAAAGCACTACATTACTTGTATCCTCCCATTTTAACATGTCAGATACACATTCTGCTTATAGTATGTAACAGTTTACACAATGCAAGCATTACAATGCATTTACATTGTGACAAACAGAGGTCATGAATGATTTATGATATACATATCATAGTATCAAACACATTTTGTTTGATAAGAAAAAAATTAATGAGGTACAAGAATAACAAGTTAAATCTAGGCTTTCCTGTAGTCTTGCACAGTTACACAGCTCCTCTCCTATACTAAAATTGCTTGCACTGACAAGCCCTCATTCAGGACTAACATCCAGCCATTAAGACATTTTAATATTTGCATAACTGCTCTCAAGGACCAGCCTACTGCTTGTATCAGGACTGAGGGCTCTTGAGAGGAGTACCTGAGAAGAGAAGGGTGCTGTGATGTTTTCAGGAAGCTAAGTATAGCCTACCAGACCCTACAACAGTCATCATCTGCTGCATTGCATAGAGAAGTGCAGAGACAGTGATGTCATCAGTGGTCCTAAATGAAGGTATGTAATGAAAACTGAAAGGTTTTATTTACATTTTTATTAGCATGTTGATGAAGGAGAATGGAGAAGACAGGGAAGGCAAAATAAAATCAAAATAAACTCCAGTTAACACTTGTGGATCAGCCTGTACTACCCTTTCACTACCAGGTCATTTTTCAGTTTTCTAGTCTGCCTTAGTTGACTGCCAATTACATGCAACAGTGTGATAGTTTGACTGACAAAGGTCAAACTATCACAGTTTGACCTTTGTCAGTCAAACTATCACACTGTTGCACAGCACTTTACGATATAAAGGGAGACAGTACAATTACAATACATATCAGTACAGAACAGGGGCGGACTGACAACTCATGGGGCCCCCAGGCAATAGGGGATCATGGGGCCCCTGTGTCCTTGCCCAAACTCAAAAAAGCCTATGAAAAAGGTACCGGGGAAACTCATGGGGCCCCTTACTGACCCTGGGCCCTCGGGCAGTGCCCGAGTTTCCAAATGGTCAGTCCGCTCCTGGTACAGAAGGAATGTGAGGGCCCTGCTTGTGGAGCTTAAAATCTAAAGGAAGATGGAGGTGGTACAAAAGGTGATAGCTGATGACCTGATGGAGGTGGCTCAAATACAGTTCCTAGGCAGAGGTGGGGGTAGGCTTCCCTGAATAAGTGAGTTTTCAAAGATCGCCTAAGGGGTGGGGGCTGACCGGACATACTTGGGTAGGAAGTTCCAGAGGATGGGAAAGGCTCTGGAGGTGAGCATGGGAGTAAGTGATGAGGGAGATAGAGAGCAAGATGACTTGGGAGGAGCGGAGCGGGCAATTAGGACGATATTTGTGGATGAGGTTGCAGATGTAGGTAGGGGCAGTGTTGTGGATAGCTTTGTATGTTGGGTTAATATTTAAATTTTATACGTTGGGTTAGTCAATAGCAAATAGCAATTCTAAGACAGTATTAAAACTCCCCTTTTTTGGAAACTAGAAACCACTAGACACCTGTCAGGGAGCGAGGAGTCAGACACACAAGGAGGTGCAATTAAAGGTAGGTTTATTTACACAGAAACAAGGCAAGAGTCTATGCAATTCCGACAGCAACAGCAGATGACTTGGTAGGACAGAAGTTCTCCTGCCGAGGTCATCTTCCAGGATAATCAAGTCGAGAACCAGTGGGAATCGTAGCCAAAGCCGGGGTCAGAAGCCAGGAAGAATGGCCGCCAGAGCCGGGGTCAGAAGCCAGGAAAAATGGTCGCCAGAGCCGGGGTCAGAAGCCAGGAGGAGTCTTTGCCAAAGCCGAGTTGGTATCCAGGAGAGCAATGAGCTACCTGTACAGGAGCTTGCTGCTGTGCAACAGACAGGACACGAATGCAATGGACAGCTACAAACAGCAGACTTAAATGACATAAGCCGTCACCTCCTGGGAGGAGCCACAGAGGGCTGAAAGCATAAAGGATCCCACAATGCTTTGCAGACCTAAGATGGATGCCAGCACATGGAGAAGCACAAGCCCTGAGGAAAGGTAGGACCTTGATAACACCACAAGGTTATCACATATTTTTTACATAATTTTTTGCAAATGAAGACACATGCTGGGACTGAAGGGGTTAGCACATGGAGCTGGGTAATGGTGCACTAGATACCCTATGGTACGGATCATACACAGAGGGAGTAAAGGGGTTAAAATATAGGTCACATAGCATGGCAGGATGGAGATGAACAGGGCGATGTGCAGGTTAAGGGAGGAAATGAGTTAATAGACATTACAGTTTACATACAGAGACAGCATTTATATCATATGTACTGTACAGGAGAGAATTGGTTGTGAATAGGTGAAAAATTACCCTGGTGTCAGTGAACTTCAGCAAAAGGATCTTCAGTTTCTGATCTGCTCACTCATTCACCATTCATAAATCACTGTACTCTCTCGCTTTTTTATGTTGAAAGAACAATGGGAGGGATCAACCAAGTAAACAATAGCATGTGATCACACTGATAACCAACTACAATAATCACATAGTACCAAGTCTCTGGGCTTCATATTCAGCAATTAGTGGGCAGAATGGCCATTTATTTATCCAGTGCCACTATAACTAGAACTGGGTAAATAATAGGATGCCAATCTGCCATATAAAGTGTACCCCAATAGAAAGGGTGTTAAGGCAAATTGCCTTTAGAATACAAAATTGAAAGTACAATATAATTAGAACTGGGTACATAATGGGAGGCCAAGCCATCATATAAAGTGTACCCCAGTAGAAAGTGTGTTAAGGCAAAATGCTTTTAGAATAAAAAATTGAAAGTACAATATAGCTAGAACTGGGTACATAATGGGAGGCCAATCCATCATATAAAGTGTAGCCCAGTAGAAAGTGTGTTAAGGGAAAATGCTTTTAGAATACAAAATTAAAAGTACAATACAACTAGAACTGGGTAAATAATAGGATGCCAATCTACCATATAATGTGTACCCTAGTAGAAAGTGTGTTAAGACAAAACACTTTTAGAATACAACATTTTAAGTACAAATAGTTGCTGAAATCCCTTGAACATTCTGTTAGTTATTCAATCAACAGTCAAACATATTCAAGGCTGACATCTCTTACAGCTTTGACTGTTTAAAGTATGTAGGCAAAACTTTTTGTCTTCACATAGAGTAAAGGAGAGTTAAGACCTATATCAGATTATTTTTTGCTGTCCTTGTCCCACTAGCTAGATTTACTTTTTTATTATTATTATTATTATTATTATTATTATTATTATACAGGATTTATATAGTGCCAACAGTTTGTGCAGTGCTTTACAAAATGAAGGCAGACATTACAGTTACAATACAATTTGGTACAAAAGGAATCATAGGGCCCTGCTCGTTAGAGCTTACAATCTTCTTTCACTTTTTGTTCTAGAGAGGCAACTGAAAATAATAGGAACTCTGTCCAAAATGAGGGAAATTCCCATCTTGGATAGTTGCCTCCATAACTTTTGCCCTGGTTGAATGATTTGTCTGTATTTCAGGAGGCAACTCAACATGTTGGGGTTTCCTTTACTTTATGTTTCTGTGGCAATGGCCACCAAGAAAATATAGAAGTAAATTTCCCCAACACTGATACAGCAATGAAAACATAAAAGACGATCTCATCTTTTCTCATTCTTAAATAAAGAGTTTTACCTTTACCTTAAGGCTTTTACCAATTTACTAATCATTGAAAAATGTATGCACTATGTTGCATGAACAAACCTGTGTTTATGTTCCCTGTGTTCCTTAGAGTACATATACAGTATATAAAATTAAAGGAGACTTGTGAACATGTCAAGACTAGAAATTCTCAGTGTCTCATTGTTTCTGTTCTATTTTCTCTTGAACAAAGAAGACTTCTGCAACCTGATTATATACAGAGGCTATGTTGTGGAGTTAGCAATTCTTATATATGATTTTAATAACCAGGTGGCAATTCAAAATTTTCAGAATTGAAAAATTCATAAAATTTTCGATATGGTCTTTTTTTTTACAGTGGTGGTTAGAGATGAGCGAATCGAAGTATCCGAAGTGGAATTCGAGTCGAATATCGGAAAAATTTCGATTCGTGCCGAATCCGAAAAACAGCCTAATTCGGACGCGCGAATCGAAATTTTTCCGAAAATGGCGGCTGACATGTGCGGCGACGGAGCGGGGATGTCGGGGAAGGCGCGCAGACAAGGCGCGCTGCCCCATAATGCATTCCTCAACGACATGTGATCGCATCAGCCAATCAGCAGCCAGCCAGCCAGCACTGTGTAATGGTCGAGGTATATATAGCGGCCATTTTGGAAATCTTCATTTGCCTGCAGTCATTGAACAGAGGCAGACCGCTCTGTACTAGGGACAGGGACAGAGTTAGGGCCACAGAAACGAGAATTGGGGACAGAGAGAAGTTACTTAGGGACAGAGAACCATTACTCAGGGACACAGACTTGTTAATGAGGGCCACAGAATCGTTATTTAGGGACAAAGAAACGCTAGTTAGGGCCACAGAATTCATACTCAGGGACAGACAGAATTTTCACTCAGTGCCAGAGAATTGTTACTTAGGGCCACAGAAACGTTATTAGGGCCACAGAATTTTTACTCAGGGACAGACAGAATTGTTACTGAGTGCCAGAGAATTCTTACTCAGGGCCACAGAATTCATTCTCAGGGACAGACAGAATTGTTACTCAGGGACAGACAGAATTGTTACTGAGTGCCAGAGAATTGTTACTCAGGGACAGACAGAATTGTTACTGAGTGCCAGAGAATTGTTACTCAGGGACAGACAGAATTGTTACTGAGTGCCAGAGAATTGTTACTCAGGGACAGACAGAATTGTTACTGAGTGCCAGAGAATTGTTACTCGCACAGACACAAAATTGTTACTTGCACAGACACAGAATTGTTACTCGCACAGACACAGAATTGTTACTCAGGGCCACAGAATTCATACTCAGGGACAGACAGAATTGTTACTGAGTGCCAGAGAATTGTTACTCAGGGACAGACAGAATTGTTACTGAGTGCCAGAGAATTGTTACTCAGGGACAGACAGAATTGTTACTGAGTGCCAGAGAATTGTTACTCAGGGACAGACAGAATTGTTACTGAGTGCCAGAGAATTGTTACTCAGGGACAGACAGAATTGTTACTGAGTGCCAGAGAATTGTTACTCAGGGACAGACAGAATTGTTACTGAGTGCCAGAGAATTGTTACTCGCACAGACACAAAATTGTTACTTGCACAGACACAGAATTGTTACTCGCACAGACACAGAATTGTTACTCAGGGCCACAGAATTCATACTCAGGGACAGACAGAATTGTTACTGAGTGCCAGAGAATTGTTACTCAGGGACAGACAGAATTGTTACTGAGTGCCAGAGAATTGTTACTCGCACAGACACAAAATTGTTACTTGCACAGACACAGAATTGTTACTCGCACAGACACAGAATTGTTACTGAGTGCCAGAGAATTGTTACTCAGGGACAGACAGAATTGTTACTGAGTGCCAGAGAATTGTTACTCAGGGACAGACAGAATTGTTACTGAGTGCCAGAGAATTGTTACTCAGGGACAGACAGAATTGTTACTGAGTGCCAGAGAATTGTTACTCGCACAGACACAAAATTGTTACTTGCACAGACACAGAATTGTTACTCGCACAGACACAGAATTGTTACTCAGGGCCACAGAATTCATACTCAGGGACAGACAGAATTGTTACTGAGTGCCAGAGAATTGTTACTCAGGGACAGACAGAATTGTTACTGAGTGCCAGAGAATTGTTACTCAGGGACAGACAGAATTGTTACTGAGTGCCAGAGAATTGTTACTCAGGGACAGACAGAATTGTTACTGAGTGCCAGAGAATTGTTACTCAGGGACAGACAGAATTGTTACTGAGTGCCAGAGAATTGTTACTCGCACAGACACAAAATTGTTACTTGCACAGACACAGAATTGTTACTCAGGGCCACAGAATTCATACTCAGGGACAGACAGAATTGTTACTGAGTGCCAGAGAATTGTTACTCAGGGACAGACAGAATTGTTACTGAGTGCCAGAGAATTGTTACTCGCACAGACACAAAATTGTTACTTGCACAGACACAGAATTGTTACTCGCACAGACACAGAATTGTTACTGAGTGCCAGAGAATTGTTACTCAGGGACAGACAGAATTGTTACTGAGTGCCAGAGAATTGTTACTCAGGGACAGACAGAATTGTTACTGAGTGCCAGAGAATTGTTACTCAGGGACAGACAGAATTGTTACTGAGTGCCAGAGAATTGTTACTCGCACAGACACAAAATTGTTACTTGCACAGACACAGAATTGTTACTCGCACAGACACAGAATTGTTACTCAGGGCCACAGAATTCATACTCAGGGACAGACAGAATTGTTACTGAGTGCCAGAGAATTGTTACTCAGGGACAGACAGAATTGTTACTGAGTGCCAGAGAATTGTTACTCAGGGACAGACAGAATTGTTACTGAGTGCCAGAGAATTGTTACTCAGGGACAGACAGAATTGTTACTGAGTGCCAGAGAATTGTTACTCAGGGACAGACAGAATTGTTACTGAGTGCCAGAGAATTGTTACTCAGGGACAGACAGAATTGTTACTGAGTGCCAGAGAATTGTTACTCGCACAGACACAAAATTGTTACTTGCACAGACACAGAATTGTTACTCGCACAGACACAGAATTGTTACTCAGGGCCACAGAATTCATACTCAGGGACAGACAGAATTGTTACTGAGTGCCAGAGAATTGTTACTCAGGGACAGACAGAATTGTTACTGAGTGCCAGAGAATTGTTACTCGCACAGACACAAAATTGTTACTTGCACAGACACAGAATTGTTACTCGCACAGACACAGAATTGTTACTGAGTGCCAGAGAATTGTTACTCAGGGACAGACAGAATTGTTACTGAGTGCCAGAGAATTGTTACTCAGGGACAGACAGAATTGTTACTGAGTGCCAGAGAATTGTTACTCAGGGACAGACAGAATTGTTACTGAGTGCCAGAGAATTGTTACTCGCACAGACACAAAATTGTTACTTGCACAGACACAGAATTGTTACTCGCACAGACACAGAATTGTTACTCAGGGCCACAGAATTCATACTCAGGGACAGACAGAATTGTTACTGAGTGCCAGAGAATTGTTACTCAGGGACAGACAGAATTGTTACTGAGTGCCAGAGAATTGTTACTCAGGGACAGACAGAATTGTTACTGAGTGCCAGAGAATTGTTACTCAGGGACAGACAGAATTGTTACTGAGTGCCAGAGAATTGTTACTCGCACAGACACAAAATTGTTACTTGCACAGACACAGAATTGTTACTCGCACAGACACAGAATTGTTACTGAGTGCCAGAGAATTGTTACTCAGGGACAGACAGAATTGTTACTGAGTGCCAGAGAATTGTTACTCAGGGACAGACAGAATTGTTACTGAGTGCCAGAGAATTGTTACTCAGGGACAGACAGAATTGTTACTGAGTGCCAGAGAATTGTTACTCGCACAGACACAAAATTGTTACTTGCACAGACACAGAATTGTTACTCGCACAGACACAGAATTGTTACTCGCACAGACACAGAATTGTTACTCAGGGGCACAGAATTCATACTCAGGGACAGACAGAATTGTTACTGAGTGCCAGAGAATTGTTACTCAGGGACACCTAATCGTTGAATTAAATAGTATGTCAGACAACATGCAGAGGAGTGGCAGAGGAGGCAATGTTTTAGGAGCGAGCAGACGTGGCAGCAGAGGAAGGGGTCGAGGCAGCAGTATTCGCAGCCAGAGGCCAGTGCTCCCGGTGTCATCCAGCGGTCGTGTCTCCACCGACAACCCTGCCGTCATTGATTGGTTGGCTCGGTCGTCTTCCTCTTCCCAGGTCACCTCTGACACCTACAGCCAACGGTCGGTGGGTACGTCAGACACAACCGTTAGTTGGCATGGCCCGGGACCAAGCCCACTGAAATCACGTGTCCTCTACCTGCCCCTGTCCTTTGCTGTTCCCTCACCAAGCGAAGTATCGCATGCTGTGGGCTCAGCCCCACTGTACAGTGAGGAAGAGCTAACAGAGGGCGGTCAGGAACGGGGGGAGACATCGGCCTTTTCAGCAGCCAAGCGAACAAGTACTGGCGAGGAGAGTGGCTCGGTAGCCGGTCTAGAGACAGGTCTGTCTCCTGACCCAGACGCAGCCGAGGGGGCTAGTAGTGAGGCGGAGACCCTACTTGATGATGAGGAGGTTGATCGCACTTGGCAGCCTCGTCGTCATCAGGCAATTTCTTCCGCATCATCAGGAGAAGAGGGTGGCAGCTTGGCAGCGAGCAAAACAGTCGGTGGGTTGCCCAGGAGACAGCAGCAGGGTCGCATCAGTGTCAGTGGAGCCAAACGTCCACGGAGTAGAGCACCAGCTCCACTGCAGCCTACCACCACGGCCAGTAGTGGTGCCGGTGCGCACGGAGGAAGTAGCAGTCAGCCAGTGAAGAGTAGCGGGGGCAAAGTTTCCTACTCGGTGGTGTGGCAATTTTTCCTCAAGCCGCCCGAGGAAGTAAACGTAGCCGTATGTCGACTATGTGGCCAGAAATGCAAGCGTGGCCAGGGGGCCCATGTTGGGACTACAGCGTTGCGTCAGCATATGCAGCGTCACCATTCGGTGGCCTGGGAAAACCGTGATAAACATACGGCGGTTCTGCCTGCCCCAGCCCCCGCTCCATCACCCGCTCCGTTACTTGCTCCGTCACCCGACGTCGTCAATCGCCCTCTATCAGCCAGTCAAGGCTCCAACACCTCTGCTGAGGGGAGTTGTCGCTCATTGGCATCTTCCGCTCGTTCAGATGCTCCTTCTCCTGCTACTCCTCTTCTCGGATTCCGTCAACAGTCTTTCTTGGAATCCGTATCCAAGAGACAACAGTTTGCGAGCACGCACCCGACGGTGCAAAAGCTGAACGTCCTCCTGTCCAAGTTGCTGGTGCTGCAGTCCCTCCCTTTCCAACTGGTGGACTCAGCACCTTTCCGAGAAATGATGGCTTGTGCCGCGCCGCGGTGGAGAGTGCCAAGCCGTCATTTCTTTGCCCAAAAGGCAGTGCCAGCCCTGCATTCACATGTAGAAGAGATGGTGGGCCAGTCTTTGAGCATGTCGGTCTCTGCCAAAGTGCACGGCAGCGCCGACGTGTGGAGCTGTAACTACGGTCAGGGACAGTACATGTCATTTACGGCCCACTGGGTGAACGTGGTGCCGGCACAGCCGCACCAGCAACTTGGACAGGTCACGACGCTTTTGCCTCCACGTTTGCACGTCCTTGGTCCAGCAAGCATGTCCGCCTCTACCACCTCTTTTTCCGCCGTGTCCTCAGCCGCCACCCCCGTGCCAAGTCCCATTACCCGACCGGCATATCACATGTGCAGGGCGCAACGGTGTCACGCTGTGCTGCACCTGGTATGCCTTGGCGAACGTAGTCACACAGGGGAGGAACTGCTGAGTGTAATGAACAGAGAAATCGACAGATGGCTGTCTCCGCGCAAACTAAAAATCGGAACCATGTTGACTGACAACGGAAAGAACATGGTGTCTGCTCTGCGTCAAGGAAGGTTGTGCCATGCGCCATGCATGGCTCACGTGTTCAATCTGGTTGTCAAGCGGTTCCTAAAATCCACCATCCCACTGCAAGACATCCTTAAAATGTCACGTAAACTGTGCATGCATTTCAGCCATTCCTACACCGCAAAGAACACCCTCCTTGAGCTGCAGCGGCAGAACGGAATTCCACAGCATCGCCTGATCTGCGACGTTGCAACAAGGTGGAATTCAACCCTACACATGTTAGACCGCCTTTACGAGCAGCGAAAGGCCATCACCGATTTCCTGATGTTACAAGCGGATAAAGGTACTCCCCTGTGTAACTTAGATGTCAGCCATTGGCAGCTCATGCGTGACACCTGCCGCTTGCTCAGGCCCTTTGAGGAGGCCACGCTATTCGTGAGTCGGCAGGACTATGGGATGAACGACGTCATTCCTCTGTTGCACGTCCTGGAACAAATGCTGTTAACAATGGCTGGTCAGGGTGCGGTAGACGTGGCGCACAGATGTCAACGCCACATGACCCCTGTGGGGGCAGGACAGGAAGAAGAGGAGGAGGTAGAGGAGGACATTTGTGCTCAGGAATTATTGAGTGAAATGGGTGGTTTTTCCACTCAGCGGACAGGAGTGGAGGAGCAGGAGCATCTGGTAGAGGAGGAGGAGGAGGAGACAGAGGACCCAGACGCACCGTGGCAGTATGCTGTGGAGATGGAGGCAGGGAGTCCCTCGCATTCCTTGGCACAAATGGCCCATAGCATGCTCGGTTGCTTGCGTAGCGACAGCCGAATAATAACCATCAGACAGAGGGATGACTTTTGGCTGTCCACCTTGTTGGACCCTCGCTACCGGTCCAAAATGGTGGCCTTTTTCACACCTGCTGAGAGGGAGGCCAAAATTACGTACTATAAAAACCACCTATGTAGTCAGTTGGTCTCTGCCTTTGTGCGCCAACGTCCATCCTCAGACACTGTGGGCCCTGTGCGCTCGCGTTCCGCTGGCATGGCAGCAGGGGAGGGGTGGGGTGGTAGGAGCAGTGGCAGCTCCACCAGCAGTGGCTGCCTCAGTCTGCAGTCGATGATGAGTAGCTTTCTTCACCAGCGCAGTGAGGAAACTACTAACCAGCCGCAGCAGCAGCAGCAGCATCAGGTGGACCTGGAGCAGGAGCTCAAACAACAGGCTTGGGCCTACTTGGACAGCACCCTGCCAACCGAGGTAGACAATCCCCTTGACTACTGGGCAACGAAACTTGACCTTTGGCCCCAACTAGCTGAATTTGCCCTTGAAAGGCTGTCATGCCCGGCCAGTAGCGTGGCATCGGAGCGCGTGTTTAGTGCGGCAGGAGGTATTGTAACTCCGCGGAGGACACGACTGTCCACCCAAAGTGTGGAGAGACTCACGTTTGTGAAAATGAATCAGGCGTGGATTAGTCTGGATTTCAAACCACCAGTTCCTGACACAACTGACTAAATCCGCCATGAATCATGCCTCAAACATGTACCACTTTCAGGTCTCCTCACACTGCTGGTGTGTTTAATTTTTTGACATAGGGTGCTGGCAGATTACGGGCCTCACATAGCTGCTGCCAGGCCCCTAATCTGCCATGGGCCCCTATATACCGCCTCCTCATGCTGCTGCCAAGTCCAGAGTCTCTCATGGGTCCCTGTACGGCCTCCCATTGCTGCTGTCTCCATCGCCACACTCTGCCATGTGCCACTTTCAGGTCTCCTCACACTGCTGGTGTGTTTAATTTTTTGACATAGGGTGCTGGCAGATTACGGGCCTCACATAGCTGCTGCCAGGCCCCTAATCTGCCATGGGCCCCTATATACCGCCTCCTCATGCTGCTGCCAAGTCTAGAGTCTGTCATGGGTCCCTGTACGGCCTCCCATTGCTGCTGTCTCCATCGCCACACTCTGCTGCCATGTGCCACTTTCAGGTCTCTTCACACTGCTGGTGTGTTAAATTTTTTGACATAGGGTGCAGGCAGATTACGGGCCTCACATAGCTGCTGCCAGGCCCCTAATCTGCCATGGGCCCCTATATACCGCCTCCTCATGCTGCTGCCAAGTCCAGAGTCTGTCATGGGTCCCTGTACGGCCTCCCATTGCTGCTGTCTCCATCGCCACACTCTGCCATGTGCCACTTTCAGGTCTCCTCACACTGCTGGTGTGTTTAATTTTTTGACATAGGGTGCTGGCAGATTACGGGCCTCACATAGCTGCTGCCAGGCCCCTAATCTGCCATGGGCCCCTATATACCTCCTCCTCATGCTGCTGCCAAGTCTAGAGTCTCTCATGGGTCCCTGTACGGCCTCCCATTGCTGCTGTCTCCATCGCCACACTCTGCTGCCATGTGCCACTTTCAGGTCTCTTCACACTGCTGGTGTGTTAAATTTTTTGACATAGGGTGCAGGCAGATTACGGGCCTCACATAGCTGCTGCCAGGCCCCTAATCTGCCATGGGCCCCTATATACCGCCTCCTCATGCTGCTGCCAAGTCCAGAGTCTCTCATGGGTCCCTGTACGGCCTCCCTTTGCTGCTGTCTCCATCGCCACACTCTGCCATGTGCCACTTTCAGGTCTCCTCACACTGCTGGTGTGTTTAATTTTTTGACATAGGGTGCTGGCAGATTACGGGCCTCACATAGCTGCTGCCAGGCCCCTAATCTGCCATGGGCCCCTATATACCGCCTCCTCATGCTGCTGCCAAGTCTAGAGTCTCTCATGGGTCCCTGTACGGCCTCCCATTGCTGCTGTCTCCATCGCCACACTCTGCTGCCATGTGCCACTTTCAGGTCTCTTCACACTGCTGGTGTGTTAAATTTTTTGACATAGGGTGCAGGCAGATTACGGGCCTCACATAGCTGCTGCCAGGCCCCTAATCTGCCATGGGCCCCTATATACCTCCTCCTCATGCTGCTGCCAAGTCTAGAGTCTCTCATGGGTCCCTGTACGGCCTCCCATTGCTGCTGTCTCCATCGCCACACTCTGCTGCCATGTGCCACTTTCAGGTCTCTTCACACTGCTGGTGTGTTAAATTTTTTGACATAGGGTGCAGGCAGATTACGGGCCTCACATAGCTGCTGCCAGGCCCCTAATCTGCCATGGGCCCCTATATACCGCCTCCTCATGCTGCTGCCAAGTCCAGAGTCTCTCATGGGTCCCTGTACGGCCTCCCATTGCTGCTGTCTCCATCGCCACACTCTGCCATGTGCCACTTTCAGGTCTCCTCACACTGCTGGTGTGTTTAATTTTTTGACATAGGGTGCAGGCAGATTACGGGCCTCACATAGCTGCTGCCAGGCCCCTAATCTGCCATGGGCCCCTATATACCGCCTCCTCATGCTGCTGCCAAGTCTAGAGTCTCTCATGGGTCCCTGTACGGCCTCCCATTGCTGCTGTCTCCATCGCCACACTCTGCCATGTGCCACTTTCAGGTCTCCTCACACTGCTGGTGTGTTTAATTTTTTGACATAGGGTGCTGGCAGATTACGGGCCTCACATAGCTGCTGCCAGGCCCCTAATCTGCCATGGGCCCCTATATACCGCCTCCTCATGCTGCTGCCAAGTCTAGAGTCTCTCATGGGTCCCTGTACGGCCTCCCATTGCTGCTGTCTCCATCGCCACACTCTGCTGCCATGTGCCACTTTCAGGTCTCTTCACACTGCTGGTGTGTTAAATTTTTTGACATAGGGTGCAGGCAGATTACGGGCCTCACATAGCTGCTGCCAGGCCCCTAATCTGCCATGGGCCCCTATATACCTCCTCCTCATGCTGCTGCCAAGTCTAGAGTCTCTCATGGGTCCCTGTACGGCCTCCCATTGCTGCTGTCTCCATCGCCACACTCTGCTGCCATGTGCCACTTTCAGGTCTCTTCACACTGCTGGTGTGTTAAATTTTTTGACATAGGGTGCAGGCAGATTACGGGCCTCACATAGCTGCTGCCAGGCCCCTAATCTGCCATGGGCCCCTATATACCGCCTCCTCATGCTGCTGCCAAGTCTAGAGTCTCTCATGGGTCCCTGTACGGCCTCCCATTGCTGCTGTCTCCATCGCCACACTCTGCTGCCATGTGCCACTTTCAGGTCTCTTCACACTGCTGGTGTGTTAAATTTTTTGACATAGGGTGCAGGCAGATTACGGGCCTCACATAGCTGCTGCCAGGCCCCTAATCTGCCATGGGCCCCTATATACCGCCTCCTCATGCTGCTGCCAAGTCTAGAGTCTCTCATGGGTCCCTGTACGGCCTCCCATTGCTGCTGTCTCCATCGCCACACTCTGCTGCCATGTGCCACTTTCAGGTCTCTTCACACTGCTGGTGTGTTAAATTTTTTGACATAGGGTGCAGGCAGATTACGGGCCTCACATAGCTGCTGCCAGGCCCCTAATCTGCCATGGGCCCCTATATACCTCCTCCTCATGCTGCTGCCAAGTCTAGAGTCTCTCATGGGTCCCTGTACGGCCTCCCATTGCTGCTGTCTCCATCGCCACACTCTGCTGCCATGTGCCACTTTCAGGTCTCTTCACACTGCTGGTGTGTTAAATTTTTTGACATAGGGTGCAGGCAGATTACGGGCCTCACATAGCTGCTGCCAGGCCCCTAATCTGCCATGGGCCCCTATATACCGCCTCCTCATGCTGCTGCCAAGTCCAGAGTCTGTCATGGGTCCCTGTACGGCCTCCCATTGCTGCTGTCTCCATCGCCACACTCTGCCATGTGCCACTTTCAGGTCTCTTCACACTGCTGGTGTGTTTAATTTTTTGACATAGGGTGCAGGCAGATTACGGGCCTCACATAGCTGCTGCCAGGCCCCTAATCTGCCATGGGCCCCTATATACCGCCTCCTCATGCTGCTGCCAAGTCTAGAGTCTGTCATGGGTCCCTGTACGGCCTCCCATTGCTGCTGTCTCCATCGCCACACTCTGCTGCCATGTGCCACTTTCAGGTCTCTTCACACTGCTGGTGTGTTTAATTTTTTGACATAGGGTGCAGGCAGATTACGGGCCTCACATAGCTGCTGCCAGGCCCCTAATCTGCCATGGGCCCCTATATACCGCCTCCTCATGCTGCTGCCAAGTCTAGAGTCTGTCATGGGTCCCTGTACGGCCTCCCATTGCTGCTGTCTCCATCGCCACACTCTGCTGCCATGTGCCACTTTCAGGTCTCTTCACACTGCTGGTGTGTTAAATTTTTTGACATAGGGTGCAGGCAGATTACGGGCCTCACATAGCTGCTGCCAGGCCCCTAATCTGCCATGGGCCCCTATATACCGCCTCCTCATGCTGCTGCCAAGTCCAGAGTCTCTCATGGGTCCCTGTACGGCCTCCCATTGCTGCTGTCTCCATCGCCACACTCTGCCATGTGCCACTTTCAGGTCTCCTCACACTGCTGGTGTGTTTAATTTTTTGACATAGGGTGCTGGCAGATTACGGGCCTCACATAGCTGCTGCCAGGCCCCTAATCTGCCATGGGCCCCTATATACCGCCTCCTCATGCTGCTGCCAAGTCTAGAGTCTCTCATGGGTCCCTGTACGGCCTCCCATTGCTGCTGTCTCCATCGCCACACTCTGCTGCCATGTGCCACTTTCAGGTCTCTTCACACTGCTGGTGTGTTAAATTTTTTGACATAGGGTGCAGGCAGATTACGGGCCTCACATAGCTGCTGCCAGGCCCCTAATCTGCCATGGGCCCCTATATACCGCCTCCTCATGCTGCTGCCAAGTCCAGAGTCTCTCATGGGTCCCTGTACGGCCTCCCATTGCTGCTGTCTCCATCGCCACACTCTGCCATGTGCCACTTTCAGGTCTCCTCACACTGCTGGTGTGTTTAATTTTTTGACATAGGGTGCTGGCAGATTACGGGCCTCACATAGCTGCTGCCAGGCCCCTAATCTGCCATGGGCCCCTATATACCGCCTCCTCATGCTGCTGCCAAGTCTAGAGTCTCTCATGGGTCCCTGTACGGCCTCCCATTGCTGCTGTCTCCATCGCCACACTCTGCTGCCATGTGCCACTTTCAGGTCTCTTCACACTGCTGGTGTGTTAAATTTTTTGACATAGGGTGCAGGCAGATTACAGGCCTCACATAGCTGCTGCCAGGCCCCTAATCTGCCATGGGCCCCTATATACCGCCTCCTCATGCTGCTGCCAAGTCTAGAGTCTCTCATGGGTCCCTGTACGGCCTCCCATTGCTGCTGTCTCCATCGCCACACTCTGCTGCCATGTGCCACTTTCAGGTCTCTTCACACTGCTGGTGTGTTAAATTTTTTGACATAGGGTGCAGGCAGATTACGGGCCTCACATAGCTGCTGCCAGGCCCCTAATCTGCCATGGGCCCCTATATACCGCCTCCTCATGCTGCTGCCAAGTCTAGAGTCTGTCATGGGTCCCTGTACGGCCTCCCATTGCTGCTGTCTCCATCGCCACACTCTGCTGCCATGTGCCACTTTCAGGTCTCTTCACACTGCTGGTGTGTTAAATTTTTTGACATAGGGTGCAGGCAGATTACGGGCCTCACATAGCTGCTGCCAGGCCCCTAATCTGCCATGGGCCCCTATATACCGCCTCCTCATGCTGCTGCCAAGTCCAGAGTCTGTCATGGGTCCCTGTACGGCCTCCCATTGCTGCTGTCTCCATCGCCACACTCTGCCATGTGCCACTTTCAGGTCTCTTCACACTGCTGGTGTGTTTAATTTTTTGACATAGGGTGCTGGCAGATTACGGGCCTCACATAGCTGCTGCCAGGCCCCTAATCTGCCATGGGCCCCTATATACCGCCTCCTCATGCTGCTGCCAAGTCTAGAGTCTGTCATGGGTCCCTGTACGGCCTCCCATTGCTGCTGTCTCCATCGCCACACTCTGCTGCCATGTGCCACTTTCAGGTCTCTTCACACTGCTGGTGTGTTAAATTTTTTGACATAGGGTGCAGGCAGATTACGGGCCTCACATAGCTGCTGCCAGGCCCCTAATCTGCCATGGGCCCCTATATACCGCCTCCTCATGCTGCTGCCAAGTCTAGAGTCTCTCATGGGTCCCTGTACGGCCTCCCATTGCTGCTGTCTCCATCGCCACACTCTGCTGCCATGTGCCACTTTCAGGTCTCTTCACACTGCTGGTGTGTTAAATTTTTTGACATAGGGTGCTGGCAGATTACGGGCCTCCCATTGCTGCTGCCAGACATGTAATCTGCCATGGGCCCCCGTACCGACTCCTCATGCTGTGACGTTGCAACAAGGTGTAATTCAACCCTACATATGTTAGACCACCTTTACGAACAGCTAAAGGCCATCACAGATTTCCTGATGTTAAAAGCGGATAAAGGTACTCCCTGTGTAACTTAGATGTCAGCCATTGTCAGCTCATGTGTGACACCTGCGCTTGCTCAGGCCCTTTGAGGAGGCCACGCTATTCGTGAGTCGGCAGGACTATGGGATGAATGAGGTCAAATCGGCCATGGGCCCCCGTACCGCCTGTTCACGCTGATGCTGGTCCCACAGTGTGACCTGGGTCCCTGTACGGCCTCCCATTGCTTCCACTCTGCCATGTGCCACTTTGAAATCTCCTCACACTCCTGCGGTTGTCCATTTTGTCATAGGTTGCTGGCAGATTACAGGCCTTCCATAGGTGCCACCAAGCCCCATATCGGCCATGGGCCCCCGTACCGCCTGGTCACGCTGCTGCTGGGCCCACAGTGTGACCTGGGTCCCTGTACCGCCTCCCATTGCTCCCACTCTGCCATGTGCCACTTTCAGGTCTCCTCACGCTCCTGCTGGTTTCCATTTTGTCATAGGTTGCTGTATGGCCTCCCATTGCTGCTGCCTCCACCGCCACACTGTGGCTCCAAACACTGGTTTTGGCCCCGTGACTGGCCAAAGGAGTGAAGTGTGCAGTGATTCTAAGATCGACGGCACTCATCTGCATGTCATACTGACAGACAGTATTATTTCTCTTCCCCAGCAGACTCCAAGGGCATTTAAATTAAAGGTACAGTGTTCTGCACTAATATTAAGTCTCTCTGAAGCCTAGAAACACCCTTTTTTAAGTTAAATTCACAGCGAATTTATTCGACTCGAATCGAATATTGTCCACGAATTCGCCGAATCAGTCGAATCGAATTTTTCATTTCTTCGCTCATCTCTAGTGGTGGTATAAGCAAACCATCTATCAGATTCCTCAATACAAGCATACAGGGTCAGTATTTTTATAGCATAAAAAAACACACATAAAATGTAAATGCAAAGAAATTGCTCATATTAACCAATCAGATTTCTTGCTTCCTTTAAAAGATATAACTCAATATAGAGCTAGGAGCTCCTGCTCCCTTCTCCTTTCCAGTTTTTAAACACATTTCAGGTTAATTGCTCACACAAGGGGGTTCTAAGGAAATCAAAAGGCATTTTACCACTAGGAGTTGTAAGAATCTTGTCTACAGAGACACCTTTCTACGGTGTGAAAAGAGTTACCAATCTCTGGCCAAAAAATAAAATGGCTATATGGAATGAACTTCTTATTTTGAGATTTGATATTATGAGCAATATTAATCTTTGCTGATCAGCTCAAAGTTATATTTAATGTTAGGACATTGATGTTATTTTTCTTTTAAGAAGATTTGAAATATTAATTTATTTAGATTTTCTGTAGAGTATAAAACTGCAAGATTTAAACCATAGTAATGTACATCCTGCTGACCCAAGAGAATGTACTGTTTGCAATATCTCTTATTATGGATTTGTAAATCAAATTATAGGACGATGACATAATTGTCAGGTTTGTCAAAATAAAAGGAACAGAAGAGGGCTCGAAACTAAGAGTAGCAATGAGGAAGCTTTATTAGATAAAAAGGCAATTGGCAACTCACTCAAAAAGATGCGCTTATCATGAACCTCATGCAATGCAAGTTCAGTCTCTTATTCCAGGCCAAGATGTTCTTTCACCGCTGCCAACCAGGTGGTAGGGAGAGACCAGAAGAGTGGGGTACCTGCAAATAATCCCCTCTAGTATTTCTTACACTTGATGGAGAGTAGCCGAGAATAGTTGCTGTCTCATATAACAGGCAACTTAATGCAGTGCATTTGCAGACAACAAATCACATGGTACTGTAGTACCAAACAGTTTGGTCCAGTGCGTTTTTAAAACAAGCACTGCTTTTAAGCACTACTTTCTGCATGGTCCAATGTGTTTTGCAGTCCATTCAAATGAATGGACTGTCACAATGTACTGCACCGGAATCAAATCCCATTTTATTGTCACTATGGCAATTTATGGGAGCTTTTGTGTCGGATGCATCAAGTCACATTAGGTGTAAAGATTGCTACAAATGAAAAAATGCCTTGTCTTTTACCAGCCTTCAACTGTATTTCTTCAGTTGATAGTTGTAAAATGAAACAAGTATTACCATATCTAAGGGAAACAAAGTATACCATTCGCACATGCATACACACACACACACACACACAAGCCCACACACGTACATGCATATTCTCCTAATAAATATAATAAGTAAATTTACGTGTAAGAAAATCCAGCTAATTAATGAATACATACAGGGGAAAAGTGTTGACAGGCTAATTAGTATTTGTCTTCATACAGGATATGAATAGAGACATAATGATGAATGGAAAGTAGGATTACATTGAATTAATTAGTCAAATTGGTGAAGGTGCAGGAGGTGAAATATACAAGAAAAATCATATAGGTGTATGGAAGCTGATTTTAACCATTTCAATACCGGGCAATTTTACACCTTCCTGCCCAGGCCATTTTTCACGTTTCAGCACTCTCACACTTTGAATGACAATTGCACGGTCATGCAACATTGTACCCAAACTAAAATTTTATCATTTTCTTCACACAACTAGAGCTTTCTTTTGGTGGTATTTAATCACCGCTGGGGTTTTTATTTTTTGCTAAATTAACAAAAAAAGACCAAAAATTTTGAAAAAAAAACCATGTTTTTCTTTGTTTCTGTTATAAAGGTTTACAAATAAATAATTGTTCTTCATAAATTTAGGCCGAGATGTATTCTGCTACACGTCTTTGGTGAAAATAACCCAAATTAGGATGTATTATTTAGTTTGTAGGAAAGTTATAGAGTTCACAAACTATGGTATACATCTGAAAATTGATCAATCCTGAAGTACTGACGGCCAATCTAATTTCTTGAAGTCCAAGAATGTCAGAATAGTACAGATATCCCCAAATGACCCCTTTTTGCAGAGTAGACAGTCCGACGTACTTCATAAGAGGAATGGCGAGTTTTTTTAAGTTGCATTCTTTTTGTCATAATTTTTCGGAAAATGAAAAAATTAAAAAAATTATTTTCACTATTTTTTTTTTTACATACTGTCACCAGTGCAGTACAGCATCATCATATAACTGGCATGGCAGTGAACAGGGACACTGACTGGTGACAGTATGAAAAAAAAAAAATATATATTTTTTTTATTATTATTTTTAATTTTTTATTACATTTTCTTTTATTTTTTTTAAGATTTTTTTTCATATTTCACTATGACTAAAGTAGTACAATGTTACCATAGTAACATTGTACTACTTTGGGGAAGTGATCAGTATTTTTTTTTTTTACACAATTTGCTTATAGCGAAGAATTACTTTGCTATAAGCAAGCATTTACCTGAATGAAATCGATTCATTCAGGTTTTTTTTTTTTTTTTTGTGCTTAGCTGTGATTTGGCCACAGCTAATCACATGACATGGTCATGTGATTGGTCCCAGCAGGTCACATGGTACCGGCAACGGGGGCCGGTACACAGATCTGTCATCGGCCGTGTCCGAGGTACACGGCCGGTGACAGATTGCGCCGCTGCTCGGCTCTGCAACCGTGCGAACTGTGCATGTGCGAGAGGACGCCAAATGGCGTGCACCCGGAAAGCTAGAGCATTTTTGCGGCCGCCAAATGGCTATAGGCTGGGCGGCTAATGGTTAAGAATGATACGTATTTAAAAGATAGGTGTAAGACAGACATATTACATAAGTTAAAAAGCTGCAGATACTTTATTGGCAAGTCATATATTAAACGGCATTAAATAAAAGATTTATTTTCCTTCAGTGTGCATTCTGCATGTTTCCTTACTTGCAGGGAAAGCTTCTCTCATCTATCCCTTGGTGCTGTGACACAGTGATGCATCAGCAAAAGTATTAGGGTTTCTGGGCCCATAGATGGAGCTGGGAGCTCTAAACTTGACTCAAAAGTGCATATCTCTTCATGGTAATGGCAGAATGCACCTGATGTGTTTATTGGTTAGAAGAAGCTTTCATTATGATAAGGTGTTTAAATATGTGAAACATTTTTATGCAGAAGGATGTTATCAATAATGTAGATATATTTTGAGACACTGATTCATTTTTAGCATTGGTTCCCACAACAGCTGATCTGATATCATTACATCTGCAAGCATAATATGCAAAAGGCTTTACCAACTATTACTTGTGACATACTGTGAAAGTGATACAATTTTTTTTTGTTAATAAAAAAGAGTTTTATACTTACCTGCTCTGTGCCGTAGTATTGCACCTTATCTCCTCTTCTGGGGTTCCCTACCGGAGGTCTCTGCTCCTGAACTTCTCTGAGTACCCCTATAGCAAGCAAGCTGCTTTGAAGGCACTCATGCAGGCCAGGCCTCAAAGGATTTGATTGGCAGCAGCAGGAACCAATGGCTCCTGATGTTGCCTCTGTGCCTGTGAGAGCAGGGAGAGAGCCCATTGCTGATGCAGATGGACACAAAACTGGATTGATACAGGACTCAAGTAAGTATTTAGGGAGGGAGTGAGGGGAATAGCTAGTGGAAGGATTTTACCTTAATCCAGGTACGAAAAAAAGAAAAAAAAACGTTTTGGCTTTAGAATTACTTTATGATACAAGGTCAATTCACTAAGAGATAAGTACCGCATGACTTTTTGAGTTAAAATAACTCATTTGGTATTTATTTCAAAAGTAGTCAATTCACTAAAAAACACGCATTATTTACAGACTGCATTAAATATTTATGTTATGTGATATTTAGCACTTAAATTTTGCATTATTTTTAGAGTTTTTTCACTTTATTTTTGCAGGCTACGCTGCACCAGAATGGACACAGCAATATTCTGAAACTATGAAAACATTGTATTGTGTTTTCATTCACAAAATGATCTCCCTCTGATGAAATCTTGCAATTTATTTTCATTCCTGAGCTCAGAGGACAACATTTTTACACTGATACATTGTATACTTTTCACTTTCTGGCCAATGCAGAGTTCCTTTAAGTGTTATTTTGTACATTTCTAAAATACCGCCAGCAAACACCAGGTGATAAATAACGAATGTGTGTGTTTTGATAGATGAATTGACTTGAATGATTTATCTCATATTTTTTTCCAGTATCTAGCTCACTATTTTAACGAATGTGCAGTATTTACCTCACATTCGATATTTTACTTTGATGAATTGACTCTTTTATTATCTAATGCGATAATTTATGCAAATGAGTCATGTGTCTGTGTTATCGCATGGGGTAAGCTTTAGTGAATTCACCCCAAAATACTGACATCCATCAAAAGCAGGGGTGACCAGATCTGTGTAGCTGTACAAAGGAGACTGGAACCAAACTAAGTGTAATTATAACAGGATTTATTAACACAACAACAGCCATCCAACACAGCCATCCAATATGAAAACAGTATACAAGCAATAGTGAAACACATGTTACACAGGAAACCAAGTGAAAATTAGCTAACTAAGTATGATACACTATACACATGCAAGTGGGATCAGGGGAACAGATACAGGTGAAACTCAAAAAATTTGAATATCGTGCAAAAGTTAATTTATTTCAGTAATCCAACTTAAAAGGTGAAACTAATATATGAGATAGACTCATTACATGCAAAGCCAGATAGTTCAAGCTGTGATTTGTCATAATTGTAATAATTATGGCTTACAGCTCATGAAAATCCCAAATCCACAATCTCAGAAAATTAGAATATTGTGAAAAGGTGCAATATTCTAGGCTCAAAGTGTCCCACTCTAATCAGCTAATTAAGCCATAACACCTGCAAAGGGTTCCTGAGCCTTTAAATGGTCTCTCAGTCGGGTTCAGTAGGAATCACAATCATGGGAAAGACTGCTGACCTGACAGTTGTGCAGAAAACCATCACTGACACCCTCCATAAGGAGGTAAATGCAAAAGAAGTTGGATGTTCCCAAAGTGCTGTATCAAAGCACATTAATAGAAAGTTATGTGGAAGGGAAAAGTGTGAAAGAAACACACTGCAAGATGCTTGAAGTCCAGTGTGAAGTTTCCACAGTCTGTGTTGATTTGTGGAGCCATTTCATCTGCTGGTGTTGGTCCACTGTGCTTCATTAAGTCCAGGGTCAACGCAGCCATCTACCAGGAGATTTTGGAGCACTTCATGCTTCCTTCCGCAGATGAGCTTTATGGGGATGCTGACTTAATTTTCCAGCAGGACTTGGCACCTGCCCACACTGCCAAAAGCACCAAAACCTGGTTCAATGACTGTGGGATTACTGAGCTTGATTGGCCAGCAAACTCGCCTGACCTGAACCCCACAGAGAATCTATGGGGCATTGCCAAGAGAAAGATGAGAGACATCAGACCGAACAATGCAGAAGAGCTGAAGGCCGCTATTGAAGCATCCTGGTCTTCCATAACACCTCAGCAGTGCCACAGGATGATAGCTTCCATGCCACGCCGCATTGAGGCAGTAATTGCTGCAAAAGGGGCCCAAACCAAGTACTGCGTACATATGCATGTTTGTACTTTTCAGAGGTCCGATACTGTTCTATGTACAATCCTTGTTTTATTGATTGCATGTAATATTCTAAATTTCTGAGATTGTGGATTTGGGGTTTTCATGAGCTGTAAGCCATAATCATCACAATTATGACAAATCACGGCTTGAACTATCTTGCTTTGCATGTAATGAGTCTATCTCATATATTAGTTTCACCTTTTAAGTTGCATTACTGAAATAAATGAACTTTTGCACGATATTCTAATTTTTCGAGTTTCACCTGTATAGGCAGCAAGACCAGGGGAACAGGTAGAAGGCAGCAAAGTAAGGGTAGCAGATACAAGATTAGAATCAAGACATGAAAATCAGGATGTATATAGGGCAAAAACACTGAGACACTGTAGAAAGCTAAAGGAGGGACTAAATGCCTCCCAACAGCTAGCATCAGGAACAGACTAATTTCTTGGACCTGCTGGCTGCTGGAAGAAATCTGCTAATAGACACCAGAACTACACACTTCAAATTTGAGCACCACAATGCCACCAGAAGGTGCTCTGGTTCCTGACACATATGCATTGTGTGTGGATGCCAATATCCTGACCTACTTTAGTGTAGTAACAAGTCTTTAGAGTAAACATTTAGGCCCTGTCCAGCTATAGTTCTCCCTATATAACTCCCCCCCAAAAATGCTTTAGTTTGTATTATATACATACTGTTTATAATAGTTGTATGCCCACTATGGAAATAAATGTTTATCCTTAGAAAGGAATCAAAAAATGTATTGCCATTATACCAACAGAGCACAGAATCAAATTCAAGTACAGTATAGCTACACATAACACAGACACACATATCACTCAAAGTCACTGCATAGTGGTAACACAGTGACATCCGTTCTCTTGAATCAGTAATAAAAAGGGTCAACTTGTCAGGCACAAAATTTGTACAAAAATCTTAAGATTTGCCATGATACACATTTATATTTAAATGGTAAGCCCACACCCCAAAGGCGGACAGCCAGCTAAAATGAGAAGTTTCAGCTGTTGACAGCAGGTGGACAAAACCCAGATAAATGAATTTTTCTCTAAAGACAGAAACAGTCCTCCTTGCTGAATGACGTGTCCTGAACGGTGAACAGTGAACACAAGAGGATGTCCAATTAGTATTCAGTACAAGTGTAGCAGTGAAAGGGTGAAATACAGTCTAAACTAGGAGTGAACATGCTGCTTGCTGTCTAATCAACAACACATTGTTATTACCTCTTCTCCCATCTTTCTAACAGGATTCTGTGTATCTGCTTAATTGAAAGAGTAGGAGGATGTGCTTTTTCATTACAGAGATGGGAAGGCTTTACATTTACTAGATGGATGCTTAGGAGAAAGTCTTGCATTTTCCACCAAGGATATAAAAACAAACTCATATATATTTGAAAAGCTTTTGTAATGGTTGCATAACACAACCCAGTTCCCTGTGAATTTAGCTTCATCTAGCACAAGAAATCAACTATCTCAAGCCTAGTTTAAAAATATGTTGTAGTGAGATATATTGTATGTGTATATATTATTAATGGCCAACGCAAACATTTTCTATATGATTTACAGCACAGTAAAGTTTATTATGAACAATGTTTTGTGTAGAATTAATAGAAACATGATTTGCAAATCATGTCAAGGCAAATTTTAATCAAATAGTTTAACCCTGAAAGAGGGATATATTCCTAAAATCTAGATAAGATGACTTTTAAAAAACTGCTCTGATACAATATTATGGAGCTCAATGACCTGTACTGCACTGCCCACTTATTAGGTAGGTAATCATGTATATGCACTTGATTATAGGTAGGTAAATGAATAATAATAATAAATGAATACACAGTTTTTGCTTTTACTGACAGTTTTCTTTTTTTGGCCAAAAGAATAGCAAAGGAATACATATAAAGCCAGCTACATACATAACAGTCTGAGTATACAGTTTAAACCTTTCATCCCCAAACAGGGATTTCATGAAACCCTAGGGTTCCTCTAGAGGTAGGTAGGGGTTCCTTGAGGACTAGCAGATTGGCCTATAATGTTTTAGCTCTCTGTATGGATTCATTCTTTCCACTTACCACCAATGTATGAGGCATTCATTCTTAAACTGCACATAGATGTAAGGGTTAGCTCCTCACTGACCATAATGTAAGGATGTATAGTTTCCTATCACCCACAGACCATCAATGTATAGGAAATTCCTCTTCCACTAACAGCCAATAGAAGGGGACCCTTCACCAAATGCCAAAACAAAAAAAGTGTTTAAGTGATTCTAAAGGTTGTAATTTAAAAAATAAATAACAAACATGTTATACTTACCTGCTCTCTGCAATGGTTTTGCACAGAGCAGCACCGATCCTGGTGGTCCTGGCTCCTCCCCCCCGCTGAGTGCCCCCAATAGCAACCTCTTGCTATGGAGACACTTGAGCAGACTCGATCCCAAGCCACGCTCCTGTGAATAGACATTGTCCATTGACACACAGAGCATGGCTCACCCCACCCCCATTCTCTCTTCATTGGCGCACTGGCTGTGATTGACAGCAGCAGGAGCTAATGGCTCCCACTGCTGTGTGAGCCAATGAGGAGAGAGAGACCTGAGAGAGCTGTCGCTCCCATGCAGGTCACTGGATTGAGATCAGGCTCAGGCAGGGGCGGACTGACCATTTGGAAACTCAGGCACTGCCCGAGGGCCCAGGGTCAGTAGGGGGCCCCATGAGATGCCCCTGGTACCTTTTTCATAGGCTTTTTTGAGTTTGGGCAAGGACACAGGGGCCCCATGATCCCCAATTGCCCGGGGGCCCCATGAGTTGTCAGCCTGCCCCTGGGCTCAGGTAAGTATAATAGGGGGCTGGGGGGGGAGCTACACCCAGGAAGTTATTTACCTTACTGCATAGAATGCATTAAGGTAAAACACCTTCTGCCTTAAGAACCACTTTTAGCTACTGACAGTAAGGGAGTCTGTCTTGTTTTCTGGACACAATTATTTTTCATTTTAATTTTGTCAACATTACACAAAAGTATTTTATTACATAGAGCAGAGGGTGATAAGACTGATCCACCAATGATATCATATATTCTAGGTATACCATATTCTTTTTTTTTTTAATCACATTTTTACAATAACTGATCTTGCTAATGTACAGTAAGCTGTAGATAACAATCTTAGCAGAGGTTCCCTGAGACCTGTACATTATTTCAAGGGTTCCTGTGGGGTAGAATAGAAATGCTGAGAAAGGTTAAAAGAAACAACTGTTTCTAAACAAATTAGTTTATCTTAGTAACAGCAAAAATGTAGTGAAATCCAGACCAGGCCAAAGTAAACATACCAAAACTTACAGAGCTCACATTTAACTAGTATAATAAAACTAGGCTAAAAAGGAATTACATAATTGGTTCACAGAACTTCTCCAGAAATTTACTTTGCTGCTAGAGTGATTGGTTCAGTAATTTTCTCATAAGTCTGCACTGAGCTACATGTCAAATTACAGGCATCCCTCAACCAACTTTTTGTTTTTTGGTCAGATACTTTCTAAGCAGTAAAACCCTGACTAACAGACTGCAAACACTGCAGCTTCTCTCACAACCAAACTAATGTTGCTCAGATGATTATAGTGAAGGCAAAATCTCTTACTAAGGCTCCATGTACATGGAACATTTGAAAAACACTTCTGAATGAAGGAAACTGACTGCTGGAAAACGTAGGTTAAAAAACATCTGTTTAGTCGTGTTTGCATACCGCATTTATGCACGGGAGCTAATGGCTCCCACTGCTGTGTGAGCCAATGAGGAGAGAGAGACCTGAGAGAGCTGTCGCTCCCATGCAGGTCACTGGATTGAGATCAGGCTCAGGCAGGGGCGGACTGACCATTTGGAAACTCAGGCACTGCCCGAGGGCCCAGGGTCAGTAGGGGGCCCCATGAGATGCCCCTGGTACCTTTTTCATAGGCTTTTTTGAGTTTGGGCAAGGAAACAGGGACCCCATGATCCCCAATTGCCCAGGGGCCCCATGAGTTGTCAGTCTGCCCCTGGGCTCAGGTAAGTATAATAGGGGGCTGGGGGGGGGAGCTACACCCAGGAGGTTTTTTACCTTACTGCATAGAATGCATTAAGGTAAAACACCTTCTGCCTTAAGAACCACTTTTAGCTACTGACAGTAAGGGAGTCTGTCTTGTTTTCTGGACACAATTATTTTTCATTTTAATTTTGTCAACATTACACAAAAGTATTTTATTACATAGAGCAGAGGGTGATAAGACTGATCCACCAATGATATCATATATTCTAGGTATACCATATTCTTTTTTTTTTAATCACATTTTTACAATAACTGATCTTGCTAATGTACAGTAAGCTGTAGATAACAATCTTAGCAGAGGTTCCCTGAGACCTGTACATTATTTCAAGGGTTCCTGTGGGGTAGAATAGAAATGCTGAGAAAGGTTAAAAGAAACAACTGTTTCTAAACAAATTAGTTTATCTTAGTAACAGCAAAAATGTAGTGAAATCCAGACCAGGCCAAAGTAAACATACCAAAACTTACAGAGCTCACATTTAACTAGTATAATAAAACTAGGCTAAAAAGGAATTACATAATTGGTTCACAGAACTTCTCCAGAAATTTACTTTGCTGCTAGAGTGATTGGTTCAGTAATTTTCTCATAAGTCTGCACTGAGCTACATGTCAAATTACAGGCATCCCTCAACCAACTTTTTGTTTTTTGGTCAGATACTTTCTAAGCAGTAAAACCCTGACTAACAGACTGCAAACACTGCAGCTTCTCTCACAACCAAACTAATGTTGCTCAGATGATTATAGTGAAGGCAAAATCTCTTACTACGGCTCCATGTACATGGGACATTTGGAAAACACTTCTGAATGAAGGAAACTGACTGCTGGAAAACGTAGGTTAAAAAACATCTGTTTAGCCGTGTTTGCATACCGCATTTATGCACGTTTGCGTTTAGAAGCGTTTTTTTAATATAACCTCAGGAGACCTTCCAAAATGCCCAGAATGCACTGAAAAACAGTAAAAAATTAACTATTTCAGACATTTTGAGAGAAATAGAGAGAGCGGAAGCAGAGATGACCTGTCTTTTCTGGTTGTATTCACTGTGAATCCCATCATGAGCATAATACAGCATGTTTTAACATTTTTTCCTTCACTCAAAACCTGGAACTGACTGCGCTGGTGTACTGGGTCCATTTGAATACATGGAAAACACTTTGCATGCATTTCTGATGATGAACAAAGGCTCTGGACAGCATCTAGATATGAAACAGTTAAAAACACTTCTAAACAGAAACGCTTATAAATGCGGTTAGCCAAATTTACAAGTGTTTAAAAGCGTTTGAATGCTGATAAAAATCTATTAAGTTTGGTGCGTTCAAAAAAATGACTGTAAACTCAACTGCCTGTAAATGACTGTAAGCAACATAGTGTACATGGACACATAGGAAAACATTAGGGAGAGTTCAGGGGCTGCTGAAAAAAATGCAGAAACGCTCCTAAACGTGAGTTTATCAGCTGCAGTGTACAGTACATGAACCCTAAGGCACAAATCACAGAAAGAACAAGATGAAAAAGGTTAAATCTAAGCAAAATGATGCCATGGACTCAAGGTGACAACTTCCGTCAGGTTTTCTATAATCTTGTTTGGGAGGTATTTACTAAAGGCAAAAGAGCTGTTCACTTGGCAAGTGCAGTTATTCCCCAGAGCTTAGTGAATGAGGTGAAGCTCTGCTGACTTTCATCATCTAATCATGTGCAAGCAGAAATGCTTTTTTTTAAATTTTCCTTGCCCTTGATTGGTATTCTTGGGGAAGCTTCCCCCCATTCACTAAGGTCTGTGGAAAGTTCCTTTGCAAAGTGCAATTTTACAATGTATTTTACTAAACTACCCCCATTGTCTTCAAGACAAAGATGTCACTTTAATAGGATCACAACAACTATCAACACCATTTTTTAACTGGTGGCAGGATGCAAGCTCTGAAAGCTTTTGCTATGTGTTTCTAAATATGGAAACATTACACCCTAAAACAAACATTTAATATATTGCATCTTACAAACGTATAGATATAGAAAACATTTGAAATTATCTAGTGTCTGTGCAGCTGATATCTAAATTGTGATTCACTTCACAAATAAAAAAAACAAACATTTAATATATTGCATCATACAAACGTATAGATATACAACAAATTTGAAATTGTCTAGTGTCTGTGCAGCTGATATCTAAATTCCCTCTAATTCTTAGCTGCTAGCAGCCTTGTGAATCACTTCACAAATAAAAAAAAAACATTTCTCAAAAACTCATAAACCAGTACCCTTAACACATTTATCTCTGTGTGCTTATATAGTCTGTGATAGTAACTAATACAAAGTCCCAAATGCTTTGGTGCAAAATACACTCAAATCTTCAATGTGCAATTGTGTTCCCAATTTTTAAGTGTACTCATTTATGGTCATGATGAGTTCTTGGGAAATGTTTTTTTTTTTACTTTATTGAAATTGGTCTGTGTATTTTGTATGGTATAATATGCCACAATTATAGCAGATAAGCTCTGCACATTATTTATTTTTATACATTTATAGTGGCTGCATTGAGCCTTCTTTTTTCATTTTTTCCCCTTTAAATTACCTATTGATCCAGCCAGTAAGTCTGTTACTTTTTCCATGAAAAAATGGCAGTTGGGGTGGGAGGTGGGACAAACCATTTAATGCTGACAGGGGTGCTTACAATTGTCAGCTCTTATTAAGTTATGTAAAACCTTTATCCCAAAAGGAATAAGAAAACTGTTGCTTAAAAACGTGTTAGCTGGAGTTTGGCTTTATTCTGTTACTCGTGTCCATCTAAATCTGCTAGCACATCTAACAGTAACCTCTACTCAGACTGACAATGCTGCTGTGCAAAAGTGTCTCCATCCAGAGAGCAGACACCCTAAGGCAGGAAGTGTGTTGCTGCCCAGATCACCAAGTGAAAATAAAGAAAAAAAACGAATACATAAACCACATTTAACCTCCCTAGCGGTCTGATTATGTCCATATTTCTCTGCTCAAAGCGGTACATTTTTTTGCATAGAAATATGTTGGTTTTTTTATTGTAGGCCTGTAATTCTTAGATATAACTCACTGAAATCTGTCCAAACAAGAGTCTAGTAAACATCCCGGGTATGATAAAATTTGGAACACAAAATCATAAATTATAATATAATAAATAATAATATAAAATAATAATATAATAATACATTTAATTCAATAATATAATCAAACCAAAAACACTGTAACTTGTTCAGTTTTCAGTGTCTGATGACAAATTTCCCCACAAATCATTATCACTCAATTCTGCAAGTGGTTCTAATTTACTATCGCTGTTTTCTAGCTGGTCTAAAACAGCTTTTGACCTAAAGGGACGCTTTTTGGACGCCATGGACATTTCTCAGTTTCCAAGCAGAAAGAACAGTAAAAATGCAGGCAGGGCACAGGACAAAGCACTAGGGACAAAATGTATGTGAAATGCTTTGATACAGTAATGTAATACTATTAGATTTTAGTGTATTGAGTGAATGTCTCATTTTTACATTTTTGAATTTCCTTCCAGTTCCGTCCCCCGTACGTCCCGACGCTTGCAGGGAACGGAACCCGGAAGACAGATGCAGGCGTCGGCCAGAAGACATGGCCAGGAACGCTGAATGGGGGACATCGTGGGAGCGCAGGACAAGGTAAGTGCTGGAGGGATCCCAGAGCAATGCTGCAGGGTAATCCCGAGTGTAGCTCAGGGTTACCGCTTCTGGTACTGAAACCTAACCCCGAGCTACACTCCGGAATGCCGCAAGGGGGGTTAAAGTGTTAGTTCACCTCTTCATAAAAATTAAACAATTTAAGGATTGATAGGTAGTTATATAATATTTTTTTTGTTTTGGGGTTTAATTCAGCTTAACAAAATGTTTTGACTATGCAAACGTGTTTACATTTTGCCTTTCTCCTTTATTCCAATGCATTTCACCCATTTTTTTCCATTTTAATGAATTAGCCCCCTGGTGTTGTTTAAATAACTATTGATATAAAGAAATAATTAAGACTATAACACATACTCTGGACAATGAATACATACAGTATGTATAACATTCCACATGGATTTGAGTTAAACTTTGATTAATATGATATACAGAAGGGTTCATGAATAACTAATGTGGTATTTCTGGAATTAAGTAAGATGAATTACAATTGGGAATCATGTGAGATGCTGTTTTATTAAAAATATAATCATGCAAATGGAGTTATATACATATGTATGTAAAGTTTCAAGTAATTTTTACCAATGTGTAATACAATGTGAAGCTATTTTACTGCAATGAATGGGGTCTTATGATGTGTAGCAAAATGTACATGGGGAATGAGATAAACTAGTAGACCTGTTTTACTTGTCTCTTGAGCATCTAACACTGATTTAAGCAGAAAATCTATTAAATATTAGATTAAAATTGCTGCTGGTGCAGTGGTCTGTCTCATAGCCTTCGCTATCATCATTCTATGTGTATATTGTCACAGCACCCCATCACAAACCACCTTCCAGCTAGAACATTTTGTATATATGATTTATAACATACAGTATATTTTTAGGCTTATACACTGCTCAAAAAAATTAAAGGAACACTTTTTAATCAGAGTATAGCATCAAATCAATTAAACTCCTGGGATATTGATTAGGTCAGTTAAGTAGCAGAGGGAGCTGTTAATCAGTTTCAGCTGCTTTGGCGCTAATGAAATTAACAACAGGTGCTCTAGATGGGCAACAATGAGATGACCCCTAAAACAGGAATGATTTTAGAGGTGGAGGTCACTGACATTTTTTTCACTCATTTTTTCTGATTGTTTTTCACTAGTTTTGCATTTGGCTAGGACCAGGGTCACTAATGGTAGCATGAGGCGATACCTGGACCCTAAAGAGGTTGCACAGGCAGTCCAACTCCTCCAGGATGGCACATCAATATGTGGCATTGCCAGAAGTTTTGCTGTGTCTCCCAGTACAGTCTCAAGAGCATGGAGGAGATTCCAGGAGACAGAAAGTTACTCTAGAAGAGCTGGACAGGCCTTAACCCATCATCAGAACCGTTATCTGCTGCTTTGTGCAAGGAAGAACAGGATGAGCACGTCAGGCCAGCAGGCCACTGGTGTGAATGTCTCCGACCAAACTATCAGAAACAGACTTCATGAGGGTAGCCTGAGGGCCTGACATCCTCTAGTGGGTCTTGGACTCACTGCCTGGCACCACAGAGCTCGATTGACATTTGTAAATGAACACCAGAATTTATTACCTCTGGAGTAAATTCTGTGGAGAATGTCATGCTGCCTGTAACATTGTTCAGCATGACCATTTTGGTGGTGGGTCAATGATGGTCTGGGGAGTCATATCCATGGAGAGATGCACAGATCTGTACCCTGACTGCCATTAGGTATTGTGATGAAATCCTTGGACCCATTGTCAGACCCTACGCTGGTGCAGTGGGTCTTGGGTTCCTCCTGTTGCATGATAATGCAGACAGTTCCTGAAGGAATTGATAGCATTGAATGCCCCCTATGCTCATCTAACCTAAATCCAAAAGAACAACTCTGGGATATTATTTTTCTGTCCATCCAACGCCACCAGGCTGCACCTCAGACTGTCCAGGAGCTCAGTGATGCCCTGGTCCAGATCTGGGAGGAAATACCCCAGGACACCATCCGTTGTCTCATTGGGAGCATGCCCCGACATTGTCAGGCATGCATACAAGAACGTGGGGGCCATACAAGCTACTGAGTACCATTTTGAGTTTCTTCAATGAAATTTCAGCATAATGGACTAGCCTGCTGCATCATCTTTTCACTTTGATTTTCGGGGTGTCTTAGAATTCAGTCCTCTGTAGGTTGATAATTCTCATTTCCATCAAACGATGGGGCATCCTTGCCTTCCTATATTGTAATATTCTCATATACCTCAACCATATTTACATTTTAGGTCAACCCAAAAAAGTCTTGCATAGTGTGGATAAAGTTTATAATTCCTATTTTTACTGCTATCCAGGGCTCTGGTAATGAGATTACCCTCATCTTCCAGCCTGTTGACAAAAGTGTCACAAGACAGGATGGGAAGAAGGGGGGATTCCACAATAGAGACACAGGCCTAAGAGTTTTACAGGCAGAGAAACTATCCAGAAAATTTGGGAGAGTAATGGAAATACATTAAATGTCAGTTTCAGTTCAAGAGAGGCCGCAGAATAGTCTCAAAGATGCTACACAATCAACAATTTACTCCAAAATAGAAAATGTTCTACTTATTTCCACCTTCCTTGTCACTAGTATGGAAGTATTTATGAATTTGTTACATACACAATGCTAGAAATGTGTTGCAAATGCCTTAATGAATCACCCTCAGACTCTTTCCAGAGCCACTAGGAAGAATTTGCTCACTATAAAAATGTAATTCCTCTTTGTTCAAACTCCTTACAACACACAGTCTTTCTGAGTGGCTGGACTTTGGCTGGACTCCACCTATGAAACTAGAGGAGAGGCAAAGCTGTGGGAAGCTTGACAGAGAGTGGACAGTGCTGGGTTGCTAAGGGAGAGAGGAGAGCCTCAGATAGTTCTTTAACTCCGTCCAGGCATCCAATAAGGGCATACCAGCAGTGCAAAAATATCTCATGGTGAGAGTCAAGGTGATCTATTCTACAGCCATCATCACCCAGCTTGGGTATTTTGCATCCTTCACATCTGGTCTGCTGAGTGTTTTCTACTGACTGCTGTCAGAAAGATATCCAAAAGGCATCTGCATGGTGAGAGTCCTTTAGCCATCCATGTTTGTACTGATCCTGTTGGATCTTTCAAGATCTATTATGCTGCCAAAGAAACACTATTTAAAGGGGCTCTTCCTCCATTCATCTTAATTCACCTTAGGATAAGAGAATGGGAGTTTTTGTCATTTTTTTGTGGATTACAAATATATTTATTTTGATGGTAAGCACTCCAATGTCAGATAAAGCCCTCCCTTTCATTAGCAGACCATGCTTATATTAACTCAACTGGCAAGTTCCTAGTAGTGATAAGCCATACTGCAAAACCTCATTGAAATCAATGGGAGCCAGACCTGTCAAATTAACAACTGCTAATTTTCTAGGCTAATAAGAAAGAGTGTACAAAATTGCATGGAGGGCTGAGCTCTATCTTCGGAACATGTACAGATGCAAAAAATTAAATGCTAAAAAGTTACATTTAAAAATGCCCAATTCCTTTAAAAAACATGCCTGGAGGGGGTGGGATTGCCCTAATACTGCCTGTGTGTGTGTGTGTGTGTGGGGGGGGGTAATATACAGAAATGTTGAAAAAGCACTGAAATTTACAAAGGAAAAAGGCATTTAAAATTGCCAGCAAATTACATTTTTTGCCTGCCTTTTTTTTCTAAATAAGCTTACAATGCATTTTGGGGGACCTTTGGATGAGTCTTTTTAAGAAGCTGGAGATAGTCATTTGTTGGCAATTTAAACTGCATGTTTTTTTCTTTTTTTTTTTGTAAGTGTCACTGTTGCTGTACCACATCCAAAAGTAAGAATAAATTAAAGAAAAAAAAAGGACCATTCCATTGAGTCCCTCCCATAATACATACTAGACTTATTTAGTCTGTTATAGGTTTTAAGAGGGCACCTCAAATGAAAAAAAAAGTGTGAGGTACTCTAGGAAATGTATTCCAGACTCTTAGGGTATGATATAAATTTTAGGATTTTAAGGATTCAATGCAAAAAATCCATACCAGACCCTTAATCCAAGCATTGAGCCTGGCTAGCCTGGAAAGGGGGGGGGGGGGTAGGATGAACATGCACCCCCTGAATCATACCAGGCCACCCTGAACATGAGTGTGACCTCCATTTGGTAAAACACTTTGCCCCTATGTTGATGAGGAAAAGGATTTCTTCCCTACTGCCATGGCCAATGGTTGTGGGGTCTGCAGGCAGGGGTCTAATTGGAATGTGAAAGCCCTCTTTCGCAATAAAGGTGGACATTCAGGTACTTCACCCCTACATGAATAAGTATGGGGCACATAGTACACCCACCTCAGTCAAACCTTCTCTGCATGCACAGATTTTAGTTTGGCTTGCCAGTATATTATATTTTCAAATATATAGTATGAGTGAAATGTACTTGTCATAAATTACACACCTTAGTAGCCAAATTAGTTCACGAACACTAACTTTTCTAGTTATCACAGTGCTGCATTCAGACAGCAAGGGGACCAACATTTCCTTTTATTAGAAAGTCCAGATTTTCACAGCTGACTAGCACCCCTTTGACTCCAACAGTATATCACAATAGTGGCGAAAGGGCAAATGGAAGCCGACACCACTATATCAAACGCGATATAAAAAAAAAGGTCTTATGAACTCTAATCAAATATGAAAAGCGCAACGCTTTAATCCAATTTAATCCTTTCCAATCCGGTTAATGCATTTTACATTTTGCATTAACCAAAAGGGCAATTTTTCTTTTTATCATTTGAAAATGCTGCAGTCATCAAATAAATGTACTAATACTTCACGTGTTTCCAGGCAATGTTGTTGACAGCACTGTGTATATTACTAGTGGATAAGGATTCTTACACACACATATTACTGTAAGCTTATTGACCATCCTTTACAATAAAAGCATTGCCATATACAAAAGTCTTTTACTTTGTTTGCGGGTTGATGGCATTGTATGGAAGAAGTGTACACTATATATGGCTCTTTTTTTTTCTTTTTCTGTGCGGATAACGAACTACAGAATGCAAATTCAATAGAATTTTGGCCATTATGTTATTTTTGTTTCATCTATTCAGACACAGAAAACATGCCGGTGTATTTTTTTTTTCTTATTTCTAACATGGGGGTTTATCTCAAATCCAACTAGCTAAAAAAAAAACTGATGTGATATATTACTATGATTTGCAATCCTATTTTACTGAAGACTATAGTTGTATATAGTTGTGTCAAAGTGCTGGACCCCAGAAATTTCTTTAGCTTTGAAATATTTCTGACGGGATCAAAAGGATAGCTGTTTGTAATGTATTTTAAATGTCATGTCTGGTGACATTGTTGTATATACAGAAAATTGAATTCCAGATGGATGTACAGCTGGCCATCCTACCATTTGTACAGTATGGCATCAATATCTCCCTCTCCGTGCCAGCAAATATCAAAGAAATGGACACAATATAAAGGGATATCTGCAGCGAGTGGGAATATTTAGCTGTCCTTATGTACATCATCCTAGTCTCATGTTGTAGATAAATAGAAAGCTCTCACACTGGTATTAAGAGAGAGTACAGTTTAAGTTAAATTAACAATACTTTACAATCTAAATTTTTTTTAGTATTTATATATTTATTACAAGTACTTATCAAGGGAGGACTGACAACTCATGGGGCCCCCGGGCAATAGGGGATCATAGGGCCCCTGTGTCCTTGCCCAAACTCAATAATAATAATTGTGTCCAGAAAACAAGACAGACTCCCTTACTGTCAGTAGCTAAAAGTGGTTCTTAAGGCAGAAGGTGTTTTACCTTAATGCATTCTATGCAGTAAGGTAAAAAACCTCCTGGGTGTAGCCCCCCCCCCCAGCCCCCTATTATACTTACCTGAGCCCAGGGGCGGACTGACAACTCATGGGGCCACCGGGCAATAGGGGATCATGGGGCCCCTGTGTCCTTGCCCAAACTCAAAAAAACCTATGAAAAAGGTACCAGGGCATCTCATGGGGCCCCCTACTGACCCCGGGCCCTCGGGCAGTGCCCGAGTTTCCAAATGGTCAGTCTGCCCCTGGTACTTATTTACACAGCACTATATATATGTATATATATACACTGTATATATACATATATTTTGCATTCACATCAGTCCCTGCCCTAAAGGAGCTTACAATCTAAGGTCCCTGAAATTTATACATACTAGGGACAATTTAAACAGCTACCAGCTACCTACCAGCTTGTCTTTGGACGGTGGGAGGAAACCAAAGTACCCGGAGAAAACCCACGCAGGCAGAAGGAGAACATGCAAACTCCTGGCATGTTCTGTAATATTACACTTCACACTTAAAGTTATAAAAAAAATAGAAATTAGAAATGTGCACATCATATTGTGTATGTTTAAGTCTGTTTCAGTTAGGCGGGACGTACATTATACATTTTTTTCATTCAACCAGTGGGTTGAACAAAAAAAAAAACAAATGCAGATTCCCTCATCTACATTTTAGAGGTCGATGAGGGAATCCCTCCCACTAACTACTGTGTTTTCATGGCAGGGCCTTCCCCATCATCAGAATACAGTAATCAGTGTTGCTGGCTATAGCCGGCTGCACTGGTTATTCGAAAAAAAAACAAAAACTGCAAGATGATTGTACAAAAGTCAATCGAAAGATTGATTTCTGTACAATCAGGGTGTCCATTTATGGGCTTGAAATTTGATCAATGTATGGCCGGCTTTAGGAATTTTCACTAAATCATTGTATAAGAATTTTTAATAAATTTTTTCAGATTGGATCAGGTTTATTGTTATTCCACATGCCAAGGTTAATCTGCATTTGAATTTAAATATAGAAGATTATACAACACTGTTTAAATGTGTGTGCTGCTATAAAATAATGTTAAAAAAAATCCTGCTGTTTACTTAATAGGATTAGGTTAGACCTCATACTTTGATACAAAAGCAGATACTTGAAATGTATATCTCTAAATAAGAAAAATATTCTAGCCTTCAAAAATATACATTACTTAAAACATTTGAAACCTGTGGATTTTATTTTGCTTTAATCTAGTTTGTTAAAAAAAAAAAAAAAAGAAAAGGTTTTGGTGTAGCTTGATGCAAACTTGCACACAGCTCAAATGGGTGTAATTTCTGGGGCCTTGCGGTCATAATAGCCAATTTGCACTCTCTGTTGTAGGAATTCTGACATATGCTTCTGTATGCATGACGAGTGTAGTGACTGTTACAATTTTCATTCATAACTGCACTGCAACAATATTATTGCAATAGATTTTGATGTTGCTCATATTGCAGATCAAAGATATTTCTTTGATTTACTTATAATCCCAGCTTCAGCAAACCTACTAAAGATTTCTGTTTTTTTTACAGCTGAATTCTAGACAGATAAAAGACACAAATCAATACAGCCTTGTAATCATTATTATATCATTAAATGTAGGTTTTTTTAATGCAAGCTGAATTTGCCCTGGTATTAGAATCTTGTAGTCCCTGGATAGCAGCTCTGGAGTGCGAGGAAGAAGCAGTACAGGGAACAAATCAGTTCATGTGCTGACAAGAAACATGTGTTTCTATTCATTTCACTGTCCAAAAACAGGCTGGAGAGGGTCCAGGACAACCTGGGCTCAGAGGAAGTAAGTTGAATGATGCTGGCCATCAGACTGAGTACATCAAGTAGCAGAAAAAGAGTATTGAGAAATATCCTGAACGAAGATGAATATTGCAGCAAAAGCTAATTTAGTTGTGTTTTTTTTAATGGGCTATTTCCATTTATCTTGTCTAATTAACTCCACCCTACTCCTTTTTGTGTTGTTTTTACCATCTCTATGCAACTTGTTTATTTTGTTAGTAGCATCACATTTTTATAAAAAATGTTGTTAGGAATCAGCATCAGAGATGGCCAGATCTGCATAGCTACACTAGAAAACTGACACCTGACTACATATAGTAAAGCAAATGTATTAATAGTAAAACAAAAGACATCCAAGCACCAGCACACAGGAAGCATAAAAAACAAAAAAACACAGCAAGTATAAAAAAAACCCATAACCATATAACCAAGATGTCTAACTAACAGGAAGCCTAACTACAAACTAACTAAATACAATATGTACTAAAATGGGGAACACAGATAAACAGGGTAGACTGGTGATGCAAGGAACAAATGGCAAGAAGAAACCAGGACTGGGATCAGGTACAAGGGTGAGCACAAATAATGTAGCAGGGTACATGATGCAGGGCAAGAGCAAGATTAGGAGCAGGATAAACAGCACACAGCATCTAGCAGCAAGCAAAGCAAAACTCTGACACAAAGTGCACTAGCAAAGAAGAGATTAAATACCTGCCCAGCAGGCAGCATCAGGTGGAAACTGTATACTAGAAACAGCTGGCTGCTGGGAGACACCAGCTGGTGTACACCAGAACTACAATTTCCCACTCAAAGCAGTGCCACCAGCAGATCTTGACAACTGTACTATAATGTAAATAGTAATATGTATTAAAAAGGCCTTTAATACATTTCTAAATAACTGCAATGTTTTGCACAAGAAACAGTGTCTTTGTACACAATATAATTTACAGCCTTTATAACTTCTTCCACAGTAATAATATTTTATTATTTTAAAACTTTTACTGGTTGAACTGGAAAAAAGGTTTCTTTTTGTGCATTATTTTGTTGTACTGTCTAGAAAATAGTATACTCTTGGAACAGCATTACCTTGTGTGCCTTCTCCCTCTCCCTTAAGAAAACATGTATCACTTAGGAGTTTGTTTAATTATTTTTGCATAGCTGTTCATCCCTTAAAACTGCATGTGAATTAATTCAGTGAAAATGGAGTAAAATTTAATGTTCTCAGACTATATTCTCTTCAGGTCAAAAGTTATTCACTGGAAAAAACAGGCTGAATGGGAAAATGTCACACTATGGCCACTAGATGGAACAGAGGAGCATATTCATCTCCTATGTTATTCAGTATCATCTAGTGATCATAATGTACTATTTTCCCATTTGCACTTTTTTAAAATAAGATTTGATCTGAGGAGAATATAGTCTGAGAACATTTGATTTTGCTACATTTAGATGGAATACATTAACATGCTATTAAGAAACAGCTATGTATTTTTTTTTATATAAATACACCTCTTAGTATTTTATGTAATATAATATATAATATGTAATGTTGCATCAATAGTCCAATGAAATAAATAGATATGTAAAATGTAAAACTCTTCTGGCTCATTAGAGGTATATAGATATGGGAACCCAAGTATATAAAGTTGAATTCCAGGAATATATATGCAATAAAACCATCTATTAGTCACTTGTTTATTAATTCAAAGCAGTTAAATTGTAGTGTTGCTTGCTAAATGAACCGTATTATTTATGCAGTTGCCAAATGCAAGTTAATCAGCCTTGCGGTGGGTGCGTCTCTTCTACAGGGAGGGGTGGGAATCATCAGTTCATAATATTTTACCTGTAGCAACAGCAGCAATTAGGAGTGTAGTAGTACTAAGTATTTCAGGCTTTTGTTGTTAATCTTCTTATTCTTTAGCATCCAATAGAGTTCATAGATATCAAGAGTATTTTCTTCTGCTCCTATGTATATAAGCACATTACTGGTTTTACCTTTAACTAAAAGCATGTAAACTATTTATAAAGGGCTGCATTGTGATATCTTATGCAATAATGTCATCTGTAATGTGGTGTTATTATACATTTTTATTTAGACAATATAGTTAAAACGAAGAGAACGCCTCTAAAAAAGTAAAGTATGACCCATATTAAAAATTACTTTGCTGTGATGCACTAAGTGTATTGATTGTCATGTTGTCCTAGCACTTGTATTCATGGTGACTTTGATTGATCACTCAATCAAATCAGCCATGCAGCTCACAGGACAGCATAGAACTTCTGATGAGCACTGAGGTGGCTTATTTCAGCCATAATCACATGTAGACCAAGTGCAACTTTTTCCCTAGAATATTCTCTAGCAATTGAATGAAAGGCAAGGATTGGACTAAACCAATGTTCCCCAAACCTGTTCTTAAGTCCTACTGACAGGTCAAGTCTTGTTGATAACCACCCAGGTAGCTGTATTGCATTGCTAAGACTACCAGCACATATGTGAAATTACCTCCAAAAGATGCAATGATGAGGAGAATTGAGTGTATGTTTGGGGGACATTTGTCTAAAGAAATAATCATTTGGTCCATTACTTGTTCTTAGTTAGAAAAATTAAAAAAAAAAACTGATAGTGCTTTTAACTCTTTCCTGCTCTATTCAAAATTGGAACAAAGTTTTTTTTTGCTGGAAAACTACTCTGTGTATTTGTGTTATTGGGTTCTGTTGAGCTCAAGCCCATGCAGTTCCTCGCTCAACAGTATTGGCAATAATACCTCTGCATAAACGCTCACTTTCCAGTGTTACTGGCTATGAGCAAACTAATATTTTTTTTCCAGCATGTCCTGTTACCTGTAAGTATCCCTCATATATGGCTATGTACCACTGATTCCTTTATTGGAGGCTCTAATTATCTCCCTTAAACTTAAAATGTATGTTACCCTACATATTTACAGTATACAGTGTTTTATAAATCATAGTCTTTATCATTGTTATGTACATCTTCCATCTGAAATATCTGATTGATCCTGCCAGTCACCTTTGTTCTATACTGATCATACAAAGTACAGAAGCTGATCTGTGTTAGCGTGGTCAGTTTGTATCCTTTGGCTGGCTAATCGGATGTACAAGATACTGTGCAGTCACACAACATGCTTGCTTCAGCTACCATGCCCCCAACCAATCACAGCCTACCTCTGGTACACATCTCCTCCCAATAACAGCTTGCCCCTGGCACACACCCCCTCTCAATCACAGCCTGCCTCTGGCACAAACCCTTCCCAATCACGGTCGGACTCTGGCACACACCCCCTCCCAATCACAGCCTGCTTCTTGTACATACTCCTCCAAATCACCAGTTGCTCCTGAACATGCCTCCTGCTCAATCACAGCTTGAAACTTTCCTTGGGCTGAATAGACTCTGCAATTCAGGCACACAGTGTGTCTGCACATTTTCCTGCCCCGCCTCTACTATCAGGAAGAAAAGATGCATGTTTACATGAGGAAGAGATGCAGGTTTACATGACAGAACGTTTAACCTTGTAAAAAAGGTAAGAATGATACTTTTTTAAATTACGCAAGGGCAGTTATTGTGCCTGCATGTCAGAAGCATGTAAACACTCCTGTTCCATGACATCTGCTGGTCTTATTCCAGCATCCTGGTTTTGGCTTTGGCTCTGTCTGCCTGTCCACCTGCAAAGTGACTGATATAGCCAGTCACTGGGTGGAATCCAAAGTTGCTTTAAGCCAGCCAAGCCTGTAGTCTCATGTTTTTTTATAGTGTGCTTCAAGCACCCTGTTTGTCTACCCTGTTCTGCTGTTTGGATTCCCCTGTTTATGACCTCAGATTGGAACTTGGACTATTCTCTGAACTTTGCTTGCCTTTTGACTATGGATTTGACCGTGGCTATTCTGAACATTGCCTGACTCGTACCTGGACTGTCACTGAACCACTCTGCCTGTCTGCCAACCACAATTACCTGTTTGTTATGCTCAGTTTGCACCTGCCCCAGAATGGTGGCCAGGCACTATAGTATTGTCTGGGGGCAACTGAATACTGGTAGGCCATGTTTGCCTTATGGAAAAGGGGGCTGCTTTAGGTGAAGAAAACAGAAGGCAGCCATAGTGCCTGTCCACCTGAGTTAGGGGTAGGCCTGACACTGCATAGTTTTAACTGTATGAGAGAGTGTATATAACATTGTATGTTCACAACACCTTTAATCATACAATGCATTGTTATAATGTGCTTGTAACATTTTTGCTAAGCGAACCTAAGCAAGTGGTAAGGGTTAGTGTTATCAGCTTTTAGTTGATGAAACTTCTAGATGGCTGGCAATAGAAACAGAACATGTTATAGTCACAGACCTGAGCACAGCAGCAGCGCAAGATAAGTAGTCATTGTCTTTCATGGCTGCCTCCAGCCGACAAGCATGTTAATATCTGACAGGCCTCTATGTCTTGTTTACGGCTGATTGCAGAGTGGTTCTGTTAATGAAAATTGAGGCCATCCTTTTGAACAAAGAGGCAGCCACATGGAATGGTTTAATCAGATGTCGCTCACACACTGCAAAAGCATTTTGTGAAAATTATAAGAGAAGCAAAAAAGAAGAGCCTATTGTCATGTTATTTCTTTTTGTTATACTAACAGTGTTAGGCAATATAAGCAATTATCCTAGTGACAAAATTAGAAGACACATGCAGAATGTTCTCATTCGGTACTGTTGCTGTGGATATTAAGCAGTATGCTCAGTGCATAATATATTTTATATTTAAAAAATTAAGTACAGTAAAATAGAGCTGTTGCTCATAACCTATCAAACTCATCTGTCACCTTTCTAGACCAGAAAAAAGCAAAGGGTGTTTTAAATGACTGCAATGCCACTGCAGGTGACATGTACTGTACATACTGTACATACTGTACATTAGGGTTGATTTAATAAAGGAGTTAGGAATTACCAATAAATTGTTGTCATATTCACTTTGAATCATGTACAAGTGAAACATAAAAACAGGAATTAGCTTTTTCAAATGATTGGAGTTGAAGTGAATCTCCTTTAGTAAATTAACTTCATTAGATAAACTGGTAATGGTATCCAGGACCAAAAGGCCTTTGCAATTGTATTTAAACCAGTGACGTAGCATGCATTGTCAGCTCCCCCCAGCCGCCTCCTCCTGCCCTTTCCCTCCCTCTAATCTGTCCTCCAGCACCAATTGCCATCCTCTCTATCCCTCCATCTCTGCCCAGCTCCCTCACTAACAGACAGCCTGAAAGGTTCCCCGGCCTCACCGCAGACTTTCAGTCAGACTCAGTTCCCTTTGTGAACAGGGGGCTGCAGAAGCTGGAGGAGGTGAGTGGAGCTTAGCACTAGGAGGAGGAAGCAACATCTGAATGCTGTGGTCTCTGCATTATGTCACTAGCTGCTAGAAGCCAGGTGGTCCTAGGTACCGATATTTTGGCAGCGGTAGAACTTGGGGCCTAGGCGGCTGGACCCCTCAAGAAGCCTGGACCCCTTGGGAAGCCTGCATACGTCCCAACTTTACAACTTAAGAATGAGGGACACTTCAAGGAGGCAGTGACCTGTGGTGTTCTACTTGTGCTGCAGCAAAAAGTGTTAAACAAAATACAGTCTTCCTTTTACCCATAAAATACGCTTTTATTGCTGTGCCACAAGCAAGAGTCTCACAGACAACATATTAACCCTAGTACAGTCATTAGAAAAAGACTTTCATTACATATGGTTTTGCTAACACTTTGTCTGAGCCTACATTAAAGAAGAGGTTCATTAAAATAGTCAAGGAGTGCTTAGCAACCAGTAACTGTTAATACAATAAACACTTTGGTGAAGAGTATATAATGTACATTATAGTGTATATTGTGCAGGAGTCTGTAAGATAGAGAGCAGGGGTCAATGGTGTGCAATGCACAGAGTGCAAGGGTCAGGATTGCACAACACAGAGTACTGCTGTCAGTGTCAGGTTTAGGTTACATATCACAGAGTGCAGGGGTCCAAGGTGTGTATTTCAATGTCTTTAAAGATCAGGAGTGTGTAACACACAGAGTGCTTTAGTCAGTGCTGGGTTTTGTAGTACATGACAGATAGAGAGCAGGGGTCAGTAATGCACGGAGTGCAGGGGATGGGAGTGTTATATTCAGAATGCAGGAGTCCTGGAGTACGTAATGCACGGAGTGTAGGGGGCAGTGCAAAATTCCCCCCCCCCCCACAAGCAGTATTCTCTCCCACCTTACCCTTTCAGCAAAAATCCCCACTCCGTCCCCTCCAAAAAAAACAGCATTCTCACCCCTTACAAAGAAAATCTTTGCCCCCTCCCCAGCACAAATCATCCCCCAGTCATTCTTTCTCAGCACAAATACCCCTCTACGTCCCAAATCAAATTCCCCTCCCAGCACAATCCACCATTCCCCCTCCCAACACAAATCCTATTCCTTCCCAGTACAAATCCTCCTTCCCCAAATCACCCCTTCCAGAATAAATCCTTTTCCACCCCACAAATCCTCTCTTCCAGCGTTGTCCCCATATCATTACAGATCCTCCTCCACCAATTTCTCTCTCCAAATACCCCCAGAAATAATCCTACTTCCCCCCATATACCCCCTCCCAGCACCAAAAATCCACCCAAAGCTCCTCCTCCCTGCTAACATTCTCTCCCTCCCTTCAAGCACAAATCCTCCCCACAAATCCTCCTTCTAGCACAAATAGCCTCCTCTCAACATAAATCCTTTCCCCACTTCTAGCACAAATCCTTTACCCCAAATCCTCCTTCCCAGAACAAATCTTCTCCTCACCAAATCACCCCTCACTGCACAGCTCCTTATCCGGGCACAATCCCCCTTTCGCCCAAATCCCCCCAGTGCAAATTCCCTTTCCTCAAATCTCTCTTTCCAGCTCAAATCCTCTCCCCATTTCTAGCACAAATCTCCCCTCATCCTGACACAAACCCTTTTTTGGAACAAATCTTTTGCCCCCAATCCCCTCCAGTACAAATCATCTTACACCCCCCCAAATATGCCTACATTTTAACAAAATCCCTGCATCCCGCAAGTCCAGTCGAGTCCTGAAGCCCAATGCCAGAACAAGTTCCAACACTTGGCTCCACTAACCCAAATGGGAGGGGCAAGCTAGCATGGACAACCAGGACAACTGCCCTGCATCTCTTGCAGGATACCCAGGGTTCCAAATGTTGCAATGGTCCACTCTATGGCAGCTGACATCTCTTTGATTTGAGGGGGGTTGTAGGTTAGAAGGTATGGGCTAGGGGGTACTTTGGGAGAGAAAATAAATTTTGCTGGGGATGTTACGAGGGTCAAACTTCAAATATGCCCCTCTCCTTCTAAGTCCTCTCTAACCCAAAACAAAGCACCCCCTAGCACAGCAATGGGCAAACTACGGCCCGGTGGCCGTTTACGGCCCGGCGGACCTTTTAATCCGGACCGCGGAGCGTGATATATTGACTGTCAGGATGTGTGTAGGCAGGGCAGCATGACGAACGTAAGGGGAGCTAGGCTCCTCTCACAGTCCGCCCTGAAGACCGGAACGGCGCGGAGCAAAAGTAAGTGAATTGACACAGGGGGGACTTGGCTTACTACTTGGGGGGGAATAGTACTGTGGGGGATGAAATACTATATGAGGGATGAATTAATATGGGGGATGAATTAATATGGGGAATGAATTACTATAGGGGGGATGAATTACTATAGGGGGGATGAATTACTATATGGGGGATGAATTACTATGGGGGATGAATTACTATATGGGGGATGAATTACTATGGGGGATGAATTACTATGGGGGATGAATTACTATATGGGGGATGAATTACTATGGGTAATGAATTACTATGGGGGATGAATTACTATATGGGGGATGAATTACTATATGGGGGATGAATTACTATGGGGGATGAATTACTATATGGGGGATTAATTACTATGCTTACTATGGGGGAATATTACTATACTTACTATGGATGACACATACACATCATTCATCTACTGTTGGTCTGGCCCCCGGGTCCAATATATGAACCCATTGTGGCCCTCAAGTCAAAAAGTTTGCCCACCCCTGCCCTAGCACATATCCTCTAACCCCCATCCCCTCCCTAAAATCACCCCTGGCAGAATAATTGTTACTTGCCCATGCCCCCCCACCTTCCCAGTCACTCCTCTGCAAGACTCCAATAAACGTTCTATTACAGACCTCAGATCAGCGCAGATGCTGTAGGCAGTGTAAAGCGGTGTGCCTTCTCTCCAGCTCCTCCTCCTGGCCTGTTATCAAGAGAGGGCTTCCCTTGCGGCTAAGTTCCAGACTCCCCTGAGAGTGGGACAGCGGGAGTCAGGCCCAAAGTGGCACAGGTTGCCTGTAGGAGTGCTTGTTGGTGGTCCACCCAGGAGTATAGCTGTTGCACGAAGATGAGGTCTGCAGACAGATGGCGCCTGTGCGAGGTATGCAAGCCCTTCTGGAAATAGAGGATTACTGGATCAAGGTAAGGTAAGTTACCAGGTAGGAATCAGAGCAGATGTAGTCAGATGGGATAGCCGAGGTCATACACAGCGGAGCGAGAGAGAGAGAGAGAGAGAGAGAGTATCCGTTAGCCTAACTGAGGTCAGATCAGGGGTAAAGCAGAGTAGACAGGTCCAAGAGCAAGCCGAGTCGCTATCAGGAAGTCACAGGTCACAATAACACAGGAAACAGGAACCAGGAATAAGGTATGGGGAGCTAGAGATCATCCAGCAACTTGAGGGAGTGAAGAGCCTCCTTATAAAGGCCGTTTGGCTCCAAAACTGGACCTGATGCATGTATTTCTGCGGCCATGTAGGGTACTGGCGGAAATGTCTGGTCTTCCAGGACTTCTGCCGTGTATAGGACCCTGACACCTGTGTTCATGAAACATCAGAGCCGAGGAGGAGGCAGCTGCAGTCTGGTCTGCAGTGAGTAGCTTATAGATGCAACTGCAAGGATAGAAATGCCTGCAGACATAGAGAGATGTGACTGCAGCATATGGGGGGGGGGGGGGGCAAGTGGGACGGTAAAACCCGGGCGCCCTGAATGTTTGTAAGTATGCAGTCGCTTGGGTATTTCTGCACCCCCCTAAATGTTACACCCAGGGAAACCGTGCCAACTGCCCTCCTTCCCCACACTATGCCACTGTTTCAGACTGCACCTAAATAAGTAATACAGCTATGGTGATCTTCTGCCATTAAAGAGTTTAGCATCTATTCACTTTTTTGTCTCTATGCACTTTGTACCCAGTAATATAAACCACCTTTCCACAACATGATTAGGAAATAACCTAATTGTTGCAACCCTCTGATATGATAACTTAATCAGATTTTTAAGTGTCACCAAGTCTTCCATACAAAAATAACTTTCTAATTCAGTCTTTCTCAACCTTTTCATCCTAGGGAAACCCTTGAAATAACTTTCCAGTCTCAGGGAACCCTTGCTGATAATGTCTATATCTACAACTCATTTTACATTAGTGTGATGGTCAGTTGGAAGAATGCACTTTACATTAGTGGTCATTGAGAAGAATTAACAGATAGATAAAAAGATAAATGGTGTCAGTGGGAACTTATCTGAAAGGCAGAAATTGCTCATTGCATAAGGAGCCCTTAGCAAGCTCTTGAGGAACCCTGGTTGAGAAACCCTGTTCTAATCCAACATAATACCCTACACATCCCTGTAAAATTGGAATCTGTATATGAAGTTTAATTTTTTTTTCTTTTTAAAGTGTTGTCTCTGCACACAACAGGTGGAGGCTTTTTTTCTTTCAATTGCTGTCCCTGGTTACCAGCAGAGCACGTATTTTGCAGTCACATGCACTCCTCCTACAAGCTACAAATCCCATGAACCAATTCTCTTGTCTATTGTAATGTACGTGTCCAGGGGCGGACTGACAACTCATGGGGCCCTTGGGTAATAGGGGATCATGGGGCCCCTGTGTCCTTGCCCAAACTCAAAAAGCCTATGAAAAAACGTACCAGGGGCATCTCATGGGGCCCCCTACTGACCCCGGGCCCTCAGGCAGTGCCCGAGTTTCCAAATGGTCAGTCCGCCCCTGTACGTGTCCTTTTTTGAATGGAATTTTAAGAAGAGGAGCTTTGCTCTACTATTCCATGCTGGTGCTGGTTGCGTTTACATGGAATACTGTAGCCTCATAAATGAGCACAGGAGGGTAGCTACATTCCCACATATAGTAGGACAGACTTAATTCTAAATGCAAATTGTTTTTAAATTAACAAACATGTCATATTTACCTGCTCTGTGCAATATTTTTGCACAACGTATTCCTGATCCTCCTCTTCTCTGGTCTCCTGTCAGGGCTCTTAGCTCCTCCCCCACACCGAGTGTCCACCATAGCAAGCTGCTTGCTTCCAAGCATGCTCTGTGTGTCCATTGACACACAAAGCGTGGCTTGCCCTCCTAACTGGCTGTGATTAACAGCAGAAGGAGCCATGGGCTCCAGCTGCTGCTTCTCTGTCCAGTGAGGAGAGAGAGAGCCGAGAGAGCTCTTGTGCACATTTCTGGATTGAGATAAGAGGCCAGGTAAGTATAAGGGGGCTGGGGGGACATGCCTGCAGAAGGTTTTTTACTTTAATGAATAAAATCTATTAGGATAAAAAAAAGTCTTCTGCCTTTAGAACCACTGTAATCACCCTCATAATGTAAGTTGAGGCACAGCAGATTTTAAATTCATATTTAGTGCTAAGAGATGCTACTATTAGAATGTACAATAGTGACAACAGATTATGGTAATTGATTTATATTTTTTGTTTATTGAGTTTATGACAGCTTAATTAAATACTGCTTACAAATAGGTGTTTGCACTGACTGCACAGAGCACAGCAGTGGATTTAAAAAGCATGAACATGATCACTGAAAAGAGATCTACTTTACACACAGCTGACCTCATCCCTCAGGCCTGTGAGTCACAATCCAAAATAGCTATGTCCAATAAACCTAAAACAGATTTTTTTTTCAGCTTTGGATAGAATGATGAAGGATGAAAACACCCTGCAAGGACAACCCTTCCCTTGCAAAGTAAGCAGTCTACTTATGGAGTTAATTTAGTAAATCAACTCGACAAACATTAAAAAAAGCATTTTTTTTCTGGAGTATAGGAAAAGGTGGAGGATATAAACTCTTTCAGATTCTGTGACCACATTGAGGAGATTTTTTTGTGGTCTCTGGGACAGGAAGTGAGGGGGAAAACACAGTTGAGGCTCAAGCAGCAATCAAGCAAGTCAGAGCAAGTGTGAAAGCTTTCATTTTCTAAGGTGTATTTGAACTCAAGCCACTGATATTCCAATACATAGAAACATAGAAAAGACCAAGTAGTCCATCGAGTCTACCGATTTTTTTTTTGTTTGTTTTCTGGGGAGGAGTACATGGATAGTACACAGTTCACAGCATCTGATGTAAGATTAAAAAATGTAGGATCCATGTATGGATCAGAAACAAATTCCAAGCAATTGCTAATAATGTAAACTACACTAAGCTGTTATCGTCAACCTTTTTTCACCAAAACATTTTACATTAAGCTATTTTTTCAAGTTTCTTTGTATGAAAAATGGCTAGTCAAAAAAATGTAAATTGGCAATATAAAAAATTCAATGATAAAATGAAAATGTAGTAGGAATAGATGGGAGAGAGTGGTAATTTATAAGCTACCACCATTTAACCTCTTCCTGTCCATTTCACAGTAATTTAATTTCTTTATAAATTGGTCCTTGGCATTCATCTGTAATCCCTTGAATGTACATGTTTGCCCCGGAGCATGCTCTCATTTGTGCTCTCGCACATATATCTGAACTAGCAATGGAGCATTAACAGTAATAGGCTATCATATGAGTATGCAATCCATCTTATTGTGATTGCTTTTAATAGATGTGCTTGCACTAAAGAAGCCTCTGCGGCTAATCTCTCCTTTACAATGAGCTAGTTGCATTAATGTGTGTTGGGATGTGCTGTCAGATATGCTACATGTACTTTTTTTGGTGTGTTTTGGTGTTTTACTCCAATGCATGGGCTGCCTTAATGCAATACACAATAACACATGGTATAACATAATTCAACCTCTTCATGCCGGCCGCACACAAATGTGCAGCCTCCCAGCGCCTGGGCCTAGACGCCGAGCATCCGCACATTTGCACTCTATTAAAAAAGGATATATGTGCCGAAAGCGCGAGCCCTGCGTGCTCCCAGCACACATGTCCGGTACTTACGGAAAGGTCCCAATATCCTCTTTCAATCGGGAACCTTTCTCGATCATGTGACCGCCGTGACAGAGCGTCACGGGTGTCATATGTCCCTAAACCCCACCCCGCCTCCCAGCTTCTGAAACTCTTAAAGGGCCGGGAGGCGCCGGCGTGAAGGGGTTAACATGTGTGCTCAAAAATAACAGAATAGTATGAATAGGTCCTTAACACTTATAGAAAGGTATTATTCAGTCTAAACAAATGTCTTTGTAGTTTTTACTTTGATTTAGATTGTGAGGCTGCTGGGTTTGGTAAAATGCAACTTTTGCTACTCAAATTAGCTTAGATCCAAACCAGACAACAGAAATAGTAATTTACTGCAAGCCAATAGAAGCTGTGCTGCATCTGTACACTCCCTTCCCAATCAATAGTGGGGACTAGGTGACGTGAAAGAATGACTTACGTTTTTTTTTGTTTGATAATTCTTCCATGCTGGTATAGCCAAGACATGCAACATAGTAACATAATTAGTCTGGCTGAAAAAAGTCAAAAGTCCATCCAGTTAAATCGTTTAAAAAAAAAAAGTTATAATCCTACACCCACAGTTGATCTAGAGGAAGGCAAAAAAAAAAAAACAGCAAAGCATGATCCAATTTGCTCCTGCAGTTGAAAACATTCCTTCCTGATCCACTGAGAGGCAATTGGATATTCCCTGGGTCAACTTTACCTATAAATGTTAGTATCAAGTTATATTCTGTGTATCCAAGAAAGAATCCAGGCCTTTTTTAAAGCAATCCACTGAGCTGGCCAGAACCAACTCTTGAGGGAGTCTATTCCACATTTTCACAGCTCTTACTATTAGATTCAATTTTTTTTCTTCCAGATGTAAAGAGTGCCCCCTTGTCTTCTGTGATGACCTCAAGGTGAATAGCTCTACACCAAGTTCACTATATGTACCACTGATGTATTTATACATGTTGACCATATCCCCCCTTAATCCCCTCTTCTCAAGAGAGAATACATTCAGTTCCACCATTCTTTCCTCATAGCTGAGCTTCTCCATGCCTCTTATCAGTTTGGTTGCCCTTCTCTGTACTTTCTCCAGTTCCCCAATGTTCTTTTTGTGAATTGGTGCCCAAAATTGATCTGCATATTCCAGATGAGGTCTTACTAATGATTTGTACAGGGGTAAAATTATATATCTCTCTCTCTGGAGTTTATACCTCTTTTAATACGAGAGGATTTTTCTTGCTTTAGAAACCGCAGCTTGGCATTGCATGCCATTATTAAGCTTGTGATCTACCGGAACTCTCAGATCCTTTTCCACCATTGATTCCCCCAGTTGTACTCCCCCTAGTATGTATGATGAATGCATATTCTTAGTCCCCAAGCGCATAACCTTACATGTATCATCAATAAACCTCATTTGCCACATAGTTGCCCAATTAAACAGTGCATTGAGGTCAGCTTGTAAGTTGGAGACATCCTGTAAGGATGTTATATCACTGCACAACTTGGTGTCATCTGCAAAGACTGAAATGGTATGCTGACCCCATAAACAGAGGATGTGTTTCATAAAAAGAGAAGTGGTTTGGTTACCGCTTCTGATACAAATTGTGCTCAGTAGTGTAATTAAAAAAAAACATCTTATCTGGTAGATAGGTGATGGCATTATTATTAATACATCATTTAACGTAACAGAGAATTCTGCTCACTATGTGCTTGGAAATTTGCGTCTAGTACTTGATGGATTTGAAAGAAATAATTAAGTGTTCTTCCATGGAAAGACCACTTACTGTTATCTCACATATATATTCTTATTATTATAGCCAAATTTACCACCCTAACTCCTCGTCCCACAGTTTTTACACTACATAGACAGTAATATACCGAAACGTGCGGATTGTTCCCGATTGGTGAGCTATTACTTTGTGGAATATTTCGCCGAATGGTTCACGGCGAATATCGGCATTTTTGTGGTGAAATTGGTCCCATAGAAATGAATGGCGGAATGCTCAAAACTAGAGTGGGAGCTGACAAAAGCTAGAGTGTGAGCTGAAAAATCAGGACATGATTTCTAAACTGCCATCACTCCCTCATTTTCAAGCCCACCTACACAAATCTTATATCAAAACGTTCAGCTATCCCTGCTGCCACTAAAAATGTCCATGGCTAAGCCATAGACCTGATAGTTTCCACAATATGACCATTTGTTTGCAACTCACGCTGCCTATTGACAATCATTGAAACTCCACTCTAGCACCCTCAAATTTGAAGGGCAATTTATAAACTGCGACTGTGCCTTCAGTTGTAATATTTCAGAGACATACTATGCACCAAATGTAGGTCTGGGTCTTGTGATTCTCACAATATAAAGCTCTTCCGTGTAGGATTTGTAATTTTTAAACTACAACCGTTTGAAGATGGCAAGCGCCAGTGAAGTGAGCAAGTTGGAGCAGTTTGTTTTTAACCGCTCTTCTTTGCCCTTGCTGTAGAGTGAGTTGCCATAGGAACCCAGGTGTGTGAGCAGGCAGCAGAGTGACAAAAGCTAGAGTGTGAGCTGAAAAATAAAAGTTGAAATGCATTAATCACTCTATCAAGCTTGCCATGTGCACTTTTTAAATTTGATCAATCAATTGGTTAGTGTAATGTTTACTATCTTTACTCACTCCAAACACTCCACGCAGTTACTCTGCCCACTCCATAAAGTTACTCTGCCCAGTCCAACCTTTTCACAGTTACTCCAGCCACTCCAACCACACAATAGTTACTCAAGCCACTCCACCCAGTTACTCCGCCCACTCCAGTTGTAGACTACTGGTGGAGGCAAGAGCACTTCACACAATTTCCCCAGAAATTGTAGCTTTTCTAGTTAAAAAGTGTATTGTAAACAATGCAAAACAAATGCTCATTTAAATATAGTCCTCAACAGCCCCATAAGATATGTATCTATTTTGTGTGTGCTATTTGTTTTTGCAAACTCAGATATTAACTTAAAATATTAGTGATTACATAATTTTGGTGATGTACATAGCCAATACAGTGAACAGAGCCCAGTAGGTCCTCCCATTAAAGACTATTTGCAGAAAACTAGAGAGGGCAGATGCACTACTTGTCACCCTGCACAAGGAAAGAGCATGGCAGTTATTGGTCTTTATTACAAGAAACCTCTGCAGGGAAGAAATTGTTGGAGGTATTTCATGGTGCATTACTGCACAGATCTAGAAGAAAAACAATAATGTCCAAGATCAAGAATCAAGTAAAAGTACAATAGGCACTTGACGTTAGACAATATTTGTTTAGCCTGAATTTCCGCAAAAACCAAGATCTTATGTTATCTGGTTAATGATGTTAGTGAATGATGTTAGCTGGCTTTTGCAGGGAAACATTTCCTCAGTGGTTGTGATATACACATAATTGAGGAGCAATATTAAATCCACATATACCAACATCGAGTAATTCAGGTTAAGCAATCCAAACACAGAGCATACAAGCAATGATAACAGGCAGATTTTAGTTTTCTGTCCTACGTTTTCATCAAAATGAAACCTAACATAGCTCTTTTATACTTTCCTCAGATATCCTGAAAATGTATCAGTCAAAATGAACTTTGAAGTCTAGACAACTGTAATCTATCTTTTTAATTGTTAAACAACTAGTTCCATTGTCTCACTCCTATGGCAACTCAGGAACCTACTGGTCTTGAAGTTGCAAGTCGTAATTGTAATAAACGTATGGATCTACTTGTATTCTGGCCGGAAGTTTTCTTTTTTATCTTTCAAATATTTCTATTTTTAATAAAGACAGGTAGGAAAAGTAGTATAACGTTTTACACAAAAAATGTTAACATATCCAAATGAATCCATAGAGTTACAAAATAGACTATATAATATGAGCAGAGCATGTTATAGCCTTACCAAAATACAGCACATAAAGAGATGGCAGACACCTAAAGGGCTCAACCATCCAACATTATAGGGTATCATTATACAACCTTCAGATCATCAGATATCTTAGTAGATTACCTACAAGAGGTCAAATAAACCAAAAGGAAATAAGGAGGGAAAATAAAATAATAGGAAATTGATAAGAAAGAGAAAGCACAAAAAGAGGTTATATAAGGTTCGGAGCAATTTTAGGGGTTTGCGGAATGTCAAGGGAAGTGATTTGGCAGAATGTGGAGAAAACATTTTTCCAGAAGGTTTGAATATGAGGACAATTCTGCCATATGTGATATTGTAGCACCCCCCCCCCCCCCACACACACACACACATACACAAAAATCTCCAGCAGGTATCTGGAAAGTAAGATATAATTGTTTGTATCATGAAAGGGCATCTATACCATCTAGTTAAGAGTTTAAAGTTCCTTTCTTGTGTTAAGAGACCACTGTGAGTTTGTGTCAGAGGTTGAAGGATTTCAGAAGATCAAAGTCAGAGAGGGTACAATGGAGTTTTTATTTCCATTCTGCTACATAGTAAATTCTTGAGGTAAAGGTTTCCAAGAGTAAAGCTGGAAATAGATGGATAGAATTTCAAATGAAAATACTTAAGAAAAAAATGTAGAAATTCGCAGAACATTTGTTTGTCCTTTGAAATGTTTTGTTTGCTTTTAACATATGATTTTGGAATGAAAGAACTTTCTCAAACAAAAATCACATACTCTGTTAGAAATTTATTCACTGAGAAAAATGTTCTATCCTGCTCCTTTTAAATTTTCTTGTCAATCTGGTCGAAAACTAATGTCAATTTGACCCACTAATGAAAAGAAAAACAAACTTTCTTAGAACCTTCTTTCCCCAAGAATTTGCATTCAAATTCTACTCATCTATGGTCAGCCTAATAGACTGTAAAGTAATGAGATAATATGGGTCAGTCAATCAGAGTAACGGCAAATTTGTTCATAAGGGGTCAGAGAGCGTATTCAAGATACTGTCTGATGTAACAAAGAACAGAATTTGTGACGTTAAAAATTTCACAGCCAGTGACAGGCATAGTCTTTTATAAATGATGGCTATATTAAACTGTTGTAAAGGTTTAAGCTGTTAAATCTAGTTTAGATAATTCCAATACCGGAATTTCATATGTACCAACCACACGCAACATCTCCATCGATATGAAAACATATTAGGCAGATATGTAAGGTCTGCATTCTTTAACTTCAAGCCTTATTTGGAGATTACTCAGATTTGCTAGCATGTCCTCAGTTGTACTATGGGAAGCAGACCTGTAGTGTAATAGAAGCATTAAAAAAACTACGCTAAGTGGAAATCTTTTGTGCAGTATTGTTAGCCTCATTTTTAAAGTTTAGTTCCATAGCTACCCTGGTCTGGGCTGTGTCAAAATGTGCTTAATGTCCTTTGACTAAAGAAAATCCTGATAGTCTTTTGTTACAAATTAGGCACCATTATCTTTATTTACAGTTAGGTCCATAAATATTGGGACATAGACACAATTCTAACATTTTTGGCTCTATACACCACCACAATGGATTTGAAATGAAACAAACAAGATGTTCTTTAACTGCAGACTGTCAGCTTTAATTTGAGGGTATTTACATCCAAATCAGGTGAACGGTGTAGGAATTACAACAGTTTGCATATGTGCCTCCCACTTGTTAAGGAACCAAAAGTAATGGGACAGAATAATAATCATAAATCAAACTTTCACTTTTTAATACTTGGTTGCAAATCCTTTGCAGTCAAATACAGCCTGAAGTGTGGAACGCGTAGACATCACCAGACGCTGGGTTTCATCCCTGGTGATGCTCTGCCAGGCCTCTACTGCAACTATCTTCAGTTCCTGCTTGTTCTTGGGACATTTTCCCTTCAGTTTTGTCTTCAGCAAGTGAAATGCATGCTCAATCGGATTCAGGTCAGGTGATTGACTTGGCCATTGCATAACATTCCACTTCTTTCCCTTAAAAAACGCTTTGGTTGCTTTTGCAGTATGCTTTGGGTCATTGTCCATCTGCACTGTGAAGCAGCGTCCAATGAGTTCTGAAGCATTTGGCTGAATATGAGCAGATAATATTGCCTGAAACACTTCAGAATTCATCCGGCTGCTTTTGTCAGCAGTCACATCATCAATAAATACAAGAGAAGCAGTTCCATTGGCAGCCATACATGCCCACGCCATGACACTACCACTACCATGCTTCACTGATGAGGTGGTATGCTTAGGATCATGAGCAGTTCCTTTCCTTCTCCATACTCTTCTCTTCCCATCACTCTGGTACAAGTTGATCTTGGTCTCATCTGTCCATAGGATGTTGTTCCAGAACTGTGAAGGCTTTTTTAGATGTCGCTTGGCAAACTCTAATCTGGCCTTCCTGTTTTTGAGGCTCACCAATGGTTTACATCTTGTGATGGACCCTCTGTATTCACTCTGGTGAAGTCTTCTCTTGATTGTTGACTTTGACACACATACACCTACCTCCTGGAGAGTGTTCTTGATCTGGACAACTGTTGTGAAGGGTATTTTCTTCACCAGGGAAAGAATTCTTTGGTCATCCACCACAGTTGTTTTCCGTGGTCTTCCGGGTCTTTTGGTGTTGCTGAGCTCACCAATGCATTCCTTCTTTTTAAGAATGTTCCCAACAGTTGTTTTGGCCACGCCTAATGTTTTTGCTATCTCTCTGATGGGTTTGTTTTGTTTTTTCAGCCTAATGATGGCTTGCTTCACTGATAGTGACAGCTCTTTGGATCTCATCTTGAGAGTTGACAGCAACAGATTCCAAATGCAAATAGCACACTTGAAATGAACTCTGGACCTTTTATCTGCTCATTGTAATTGGGATAATGAGGGAATAACACACACCTGGCCATGGAACAGCTGAGAAGCCAACTGTCCCTTTACTTTTGGTCCCTTAATAAGTGGGAGGTACATATGCATACTGTTGTAATTCCTACACCGTTCACCTGATTTGGATGTAAATACCCTCAAATTAAAGCTGACAGTCTGCAGTTAAAGCACATCTTGTTCGTTTCATTTCAAATCCTTTGTGGTGGTGTATAGAGCCAAAAATGTTAGAATTGTGTCGATGTCCCAATATTTATGGACCTGACTGTATATCTAGTGACATTCCTTCCAAAAATCTAACTACTTCTACTGACTTCTATGACATTTAATCCAGATAATTTTGGCTATTTTCAGAACAGGTCATTACATCTAACAAAGTACAACTAAGAGAAAAGCTTTTTTTTTTAGTTTTAGACAGAGTGAAGATGGATTTGAACACCTGTCAGGTTTTTATTGCTGTTAGGGAGATTTATCATTATCATCAAAAGTGAAAATAAAATAAAATTCCAAATCTTGGATTGCCTCCAGAAAATGAATAGAGGGAAAATTTTCCAATGGGGACACTAGTTCTGGCAACCTTGGGTGTCCCCAAGAAATTACCTTTATTTGCAGAGATTTTCTCACTTCCTGTTTTGGCTGAGACATGGAGTGAAGGTAAATCCCCCAGTGGGCACAGATAGCAAAAAAAAAGGGTTATAACCTTCCTGTACTCCATCCAAAAAGAAAGAAAAAGTTTTGTCTGTAGTTCTACTTTAAGTGATCCTGATGTTATGAAGCTAAAGAAATATATTTCTATAGATTCTATATCAATGTACTCCATAGACTTTGTAGGTAAAGCTTGAAAATATTTTCTTTTCAGATTCTAACCAATAAATAAACATTATGTTACTTTATTTTTACCTCATCATATTTAAGAGAGCTTAAAGAATTCCAGGTAAGGATATTTTTACATACAGTAGTTACATTGGTCCAGCTTGTAATTTTGCATATACTATACTGGATCCCTCTAGAAGCTGGAAATCACTGTAGCAGGTATCACTACTATAGTAATCAATTGTAGACACTACCGGTCACCATGAAATATAAGTACAAAAACACACAAATGTCCAACTCTAGGTCCCCAAGAAAAATATTATTTTCAAAATGTCTCCATACACCTCGATGGTATCTTCTTTTAATCCACCAGTTCTTAACCGCTTGCCGCCCTGCCACTGTGTATATATGTGTGCAGGGCGGCAGTGGAGCGCAAAACCACGTTTAAAAACGGGTTCCGCGCTCCCGACACTTTCGCCGGCAGGGGGCGCGCGCGCGCGCTCCCGCCGACCCGCGGGTGACACTATTTGATCCAGGAGGGATCAATCATTAGATTTCAGCCAGTGATTTCTGGCTGAAATCACATGATCGGTCCCTGTCCTATCCTGTCCTGTGTTGACATACACAGGGCAGGATATGATGTCATTCTTCTCTGCCTGGACACATTCCGTTCCAGACAGAGAAGAAGACATCCAAAAAGTGAGTACACAAGCACTACACTACAGTTAGAACACTCTAGGACACATTTAACCCCCTGATCGCCCCCCCCCCCTCCAGTTAACCCTTCACTGCCCTGTCACCAGTGTTACTGATCAGTGAAGCGATTTTTACTGATCAGTGTCGCTGGCGACTTTCGATAGAGTTAGCGCCCCTCCCTGATAGCGCCAGATTGCCCGCCAGTACACCAGTAATCCCGTTTAACCCCTTGATCGCCCCCCCCCTCCAGTTAACCTCTTCACTGCCCTGTCACCCAGTGTCACTGATCAGTGAACCAATTTTTACTGATCACTGTATCAGTGTCGCTGGCGACTTCCGATAGAGTTAGCGCCCCTCCCAGATAGCGCCAGTTTGCCCGCCAGTACACCAGTAATCCCGTTTAACCCCTTGATCGCCCCCCCCCCCCCCCAGTTAACCCCTGCACTGCCCTGTCACCAGTGTCACTGATCAGTGAACCAATTTTTACTGATCACTGTATCAGTGTCGCTGGCGACTTCCGATAGAGTTAGCGCCCCTCCCAGATAGCGCCAGCTTGCCCGCCAGTACATCAGTAATCCCGTTTAACCCCTTGATCGCCCCCCCCCCTAGTTAACCCCTTCACTGCCCTGTCACCAGTGTCACTGATCAGTGAACCAATTTTTACTGATCACTGTATCAGTGTCGCTGGCGACTTCCGATAGTGTTAGCGCCCCTCCCAGATAGGGCCAGTTTGCCCGCCAGTACACCAGTAATCCCGTTTAACCCCTTGATCACCCCCCCCCCCTCCAGTTAACCCCTTCACTGCCCTGTCACCAGTGTCACTGATCAGTGAACCAATTTTTACTGATCACTGTATCAGTGTCGCTGGCGACTTCCGATAGTGTTAGCGCCCCTCCCAGATAGCGCCAGTTTGCCCGCTAGTGCACCAGAAATCCCATTTAACCCCTTGATCGCCCCCCCCCCCAGTTAACCCCTTCACTGCCCTGTCACCAGTGTCATTGATTACAGTGAACAGATTTTTACTGATCACTGTATTAGTGTCACTGGTGACTTCCGATAGTGTTAGCGCCCCTCCTAGATAGCGCCAGTTTGCCCGCTAATGCACGGGATTTTTTTTACCAAAAACATGGAGCAGAATACATTTTGGCTTAAATTTATGACTAACTTTGAGTTTACGATATATTTTTTATAGCTGAAAGTAGAAAATATTGTTTTTTTTCAAAATTTTTGTGGTTTTTTTTGTTTATAGCGCAAAAAATAAAAAGCGCACAGGTGATCAAATACCACCAAAAGAAAGCTCTATTTGTGTGAAAAAAAGGACGTAATTTTCGTTTGGGTGCAGCATTGCATGACCGCGCAATTATCATTTGAGTTAGTGCAGCGCTGTATAGCAAAAAAAGGCATAAATTACAGTATCTATACCATAGTTTGTAGACGCTATAACTTTCACACAAAGCAATCAATATACACTTATTGGGATTTTTTTTACCAAAAACATGTAGCAGAATACATTTTGGCTTAAATTTATGACTAACTTTGAGTTTACGATATATTTTTTATAGCTGAAAGTAGAAAATATTGTTTTTTTTCAAAATTTTTGTGGTTTTTTTGTTTATAGCGCAAAAAATAAAAAGCGCACAGGTGATCAAATACCACCAAAAGAAAGCTCTATTTGTGTGAAAAAAAGGACGTAAATTTCGTTTGGGTATAGCATTGCATGATCGTGCAATTATCATTTGAATTAGTGCAGCGCTGTATAGAAAAAAAAGGCATAAATTACAGCATCTATACGATAGTTTGTAGACGCTATAACTTTCACACAAAGCAATCAATATACACTTATTGGGATTTTTTTTACCAAAAACATGGAGCAGAATACATTTTGGCTTAAATTTATGACTAACTTTGAGTTTACGATATATTTTTTATAGCTGAAAGTAGAAAATATTGTTTTTTTTCAAAATTTTCGTGGTTTTTTTGTTTATAGCGCAAAAAATAAAAAGCGCACAGGTGATCAAATACCACCAAAAGAAAGCTCTATTTGTGTGAAAAAAAGGACGTAAATTTTGTTTGGGTATAGCATTGCATGACCGCGCAATTATCATTTGAATTAGTGCAGCGCCAAACAGCAAAAAAAGGCCTGGTCATTAAGGGGGGTAAATCCTCTGGGGCTCAAGTGGTTAATGTTCCACCAATTTTCAATGCTCCTCAAACCAATGCTAACATTAAGAACTGGTGGATTAAAAGAAGATATCATCAAGGTGTATGGAGACATTTTGAAAATAATATTTTTCTTAGACCTAGAGTTGGACATTTGTGTGTTTTTGTGCTTATATTTCACGGTGACCGGTAGTGTCTACAATTAGGATCTGAAGCTTCTGGGGTGGAAGTAGTACTATAGCAGTCTGGGGTTATTGTATCACAAGAATTTTATTTAAGGAAGGAGTGGTTTTTGATACAGATCACTACTATAGTGATCTCTACTAGCTTCCAGGTTCCCTGCTGAGTGGCTGTGCTGCTGCAATCTGAACACAGGAGACTGGCCACATATCACCAGTTGCCATTGCATTTTCTCAATGAATTCAAATCAGACTGTGGAAGAGGTGGAGAGTCAGGGCAGTGACATAACACTCTCAACCTTGTCCAATCACTGGACATAAAATGCAAAGCATTTACTGAATGGAATCCATGCAAATTCCTCTTCTCCCAGCAGGGTGGCATGGGACCCAGACGCTTGTGGAGATCACTGTAGTAGGGCTGCTTACTACAGTGATATACATTTTCTAGAGGGATCCCACAGATATGGAATATACAGTACATAGTTATATTGGTCCAAGCCAGGCTAATATAACAAAGTAAAAATGTACATACTTGGATTCTTTAAAAAATGTTGAGAGCTGCTAGCCTGTGTAAGACAGAACTTACTGCTCCATGTCCTTTTACCATACAGGGGTTCTGTTACAAGTGGTTTCTAATTTGCCAGTATGGGCTGAAAGTGTCGAAGTAGTAAAGATGGTCATTCTTCATTTCAGTAAATCATTATTTCTTGAATTAATCGATCATTATTAAATTAGGCCATTACGTTTTATGGAATAAATGTGAAGACTGATTAATTGGATTAATTGTCTGCCCCTCATGGTTATCCTTTTCATCCCATGGCTTTAGTGCTACATTGGACGGGTAATCTGCAAACCTTATTCAAGTTTTCTGGTCTTTATTGAAGATAAAAGTTGTTGAAGGACAAATGTCTGATTCTCAGTAAAAATGGTAGTTTCCTAATCATGACGCATAAAGAACTGTTGTCATGGCAAACACTTTTCTATAAAGAATTGATGCCACCTATAAAAGCCTATACAATTGAGGACTTACTCCTGCAAAACAATTTTCCTCAGATGGGAAAGAGAAATTTAAAAAGACTACCCACTTCAATTTGGCTACCTAAAATGGAAAGCTGGCAAAAAGTTTGCTTTGGTGTGCAAGAGATAAGGTTAATTTGTCTAAGAGCATTTTGACATTGCTGTAGCCTATTAATGAATGTCTTTTAGAGTGAGTAATGCAAACATGGGTCTTCTAGGCAAATGAATGTATAATTAAACCTTTGTTCCATTATACAAAAAAAAGTGAAAATGTGACATTATTAATTTCAGTGTCAGAACTTGAAATTTGCACTATTTCATCAGGTGCCTGGTCAGCCTGTTCTAGATTATGAACAGATGTGTCTGGGGTTGAACAGCTCTATTTAGCAAAGTGATTCATTTTGTTATAACACCTGCCATGTTTCCCTTGTGCAAGGTATAGTTTTATGCATCCTTAAAGACATGGTAGACTTTTAAACATTTTTGGTGGTTTAACAAGATATTAGTGTAGTTATATTCCATGAGCTTTTTGCTTGCCTTGTCTTGTAAACCTCATGCACACAGGACTTTTGCCCATCTTCCTAGATTCTTTTCCTCCTGGAAGCAGCATTTTGACAGACAAAAATGCTTGACACTTGTAAATGTGTGTAAATGTGTCAAGGTGTGTTTAGGCACATTTAGGTGCACCAAGTGCTTGGGCATTAATTCATTTCATTGGCCACAATAATAATTTATTCTGGCCATTAAAATGAATTAACACTCAAGTGCTTGACTCATTTAGTGTTAATGTAGGTTTACACATGTTTACAAACGTCAAGAATTTTTTTCTGTCAGAATGCTGTTGCTCCTGGACATGCTGGTAGTGTTTTTTTCTGCCTCTCAGCGACTATGTGTGCATGGACACATAGGCTAACATGCAGGAACATTTAGAGGCAGAAAAAATACCAACACCCTAACAGTACCATTAAAAATTTCCAGTGCTCATGAGGCCGTAATGATGGGCTCACATGTTGTTACTGCAGTTTGTAGAGTCATGGCTGATCGTGACTGATCAATTTCTCAATGTCCAAATATTGCTTCAGCTAGCTTATCCCTATGCACCAAAAGGACAAGACAACTTCCTATTTCTGTTACACAGTGTCCAATGCATGACCTCACCATCTTCAAAGAGCCCTGAGTAATAAGCACCAATATTACATTTAAATGCAGGTTTTATGCATTGAAACAAAACTTCACCATAATAACTAGATTAAAAATAATGTTCTTTAACAAGAAACATTCATTCCAGAATAATTATGCTACCAAAATGAGTGTGTGCTGTAAATTGTCTCCACCATTGCTCCTGTTTCTTCTTACATCATAGGATAAGTTCACATTTTAACAAAAAATAAATGCATCATTTTTTTGCAGGTAAAAACAAATGTGCATTTAATATTTTTTGTTTCTGGAGCCTCTAAATCATTGCACCAGTGATCATTAGATCACTGAACCCATGCAGGTCTGACCTGTCAGTGTATCTGCTTGCTCATACATCACTTTTGAGCAAGCAGATACAGTGGGGCAAAATGAGAAAAAAAATCCAGACAATCACATTGGCTGATTTGGATAGAATTTATTTGCAAATTATGGTGGAAAATAAGTATTTGGTCACCTACAAACAAGCAAGATTTCTGGCTCTCACAGACCTGTACCTTCTTCTTTAAGAGGCTCCTCTGTCCTGCACTCATTACCTGTATCAATGGCACCTGTTTGAACTTGTTATCAGTATAAAAGACACCTGTCCACAACCTCAAACAGTCACACTCCAAACTCCACTATGGTGAAGACCAAAGAGCTGTCGAAGGACACCAGTAACAAAATTGTAGACCTGCCCCAGGCTGGGAAGGCTGAATCTGCAATAGGCAAGCAGCTTGGTGTGAACAAATCAACTGTGGGAGCAATAATTAGAAAATGGAAGACATACAAGACCACTGATAATCTCCCTCGATCTGGGGCTCCACGCAAGATCTCACCCCGTAGGGTCAAAATGATCACAAGATCGGTGAGCAAAAATCCCAAGACCACACGGGGGGACCTAGTGAATGACCTGCAGAGAGCTGGGACCAACGTAACAAAGGCTACCATCAGTAACACACTACGCCGCCAGGGACTCAGATCCTGCAGTGCCAGACGTGTCCCCCTGCTTAAGCCAGTACATGTCAGGGCCCGTCTGAAGTTTGCTAGAGAGCATTTGGATGATCCAGAAGAGGATTGGGAGAATGTCATATGGTCAGATGAAACCAAAATAGAACTGTTTGGTAGAAACACAACTCGTCGTGTTTGGAGGAGAGAGAATGCTGAGTTGCATCCAAAGAACACCATACCTACTGTGAAGCATGGGGGTGGCAACATCATGCTTTGGGGCTGTTTCTCCGCAAAGGGACCAGGACGACTGATTCATGTACAAGACAGAATGAATGGGGCCATGTATCGTGAGATTTTAAGTGCAAACCTCCTTCCATCAGCAAGGGCATTGAAGATGAAATGTGGCTGGGTCTTCCAACATGACAATGATCCCAAACATACCGCCCGGGCAACGACGTAGTAGCTTCGTAAGAAGCATTTCAAGGTCCTGGAGTGGCCTAGCCAGTCTCCAGATCTCAATCCCATAGAAAACCTTTGGAGGGAGTTGAAAGTCCGTGTTGCCCAGCGACAGCCCCAAAACATCACTGCTCTAGAGGAGATCTGCATGGAGGAATGGGCCAACATACCAGCAACAGTGTGTGCCAACCTTGTGAAGACTTACAGGAAACGTTTGACTCTGTCATTGCCAACAAAGGATATATAACAAAGTATTGAGATGAACTTTTGGTATTGACCAATTACTTATTTTCCACCATAATTTGTAAATAAATTCTTTCCAAATCAGCCAATGTGATTGTCTGGATTTTATTTCTCATTTTGTCTCTCATAGTTGAGGTCTACCTTTGATGCCAATTACAGGCCTCTCTCATCTTTTTAAGTGGGAGAACTTGCACAATTGGTGGCTGACTAAATACTTTTTTGCCCCACTGTACTTACTGACAGGAAGGCTCAATGAATTACCATGGTGCTGTGGAGCGCCGTGGTAGTACATTGAGAACTAAAAGCTGACAGCTGCAAAGGCTGTCTATACTTGTAATTTTCCCATTCACAGGATACTGTGAATGAGTGACATGGCCAGTGGGTGGAGCCCCGCATGGCCACATTTTTTTCAAATTGAGACAGCCAGCAAGGAGGAAAAGATCCCAGTTAGCTGTCACAATGCTAATGGGGGGGGGGGGGTGCAGGGACTGGTCCGTTCATAACATGTTGCATGTTACACCCTAAATATGGGTATAACATGTAACATGTTATGAACAGTGAACATATCCTTTAAATCATTAGGCTGTCAGAAGATCGGCCTCTACAAATTTGGCAAAGTGCCGAACAATAGAGAGCAACTGAGCATGCGCAGAGCAGGGTGAGACAGTGTTGTACTGGATTTTAAACAGTATAGGCACTTATTTTTTAATATTTTACATAATTATACCTGTAAAAGGAACCAGCCTGAAGTGATCTAATAGGCCTTAATTGTATAACTACAGTTCCACTTTAATGCACTACCTACACTGTGTGAATTTTATGCAGTTCTGTTTTATTCTGTTTCTTCCCCTTTGCTTACACTGTTCTTTCCTTTACAATGGACACTACAGTGGCCAGACCTCTGCTAATAACTGATATGAAATGTGTTTGTCCATGTGTAGCGAGGTCGTATCTGCTCTGATCTGCTCTCATTTTTTCAAAATTTCTGCAAAGCATAGACCTTTTGCAAAACTCAGAACAATTACTGTATATATTTTGGTCTGTTTGTGGTGATTGATTCTCACCTCCTCTTGCATTTCTTTTATGACTTTGGCCTGTGTCTGTGGCTGATCTGTCTTTGAGAAACATCCACTCCCAATTCGTGTGATCCTTATCAGTTCCTAATTGGGGCGGAGAAGAGTTGCTCATTTGACCATCTCCCAATAAAGTTAGACCAGCTCATGGGGGAGGTCACAGATGGGGGGCACAGTCACAGATGGGGTGCAGTTTTCTGCATGAGTGTGTTTGATGCTGGAGTGTGAAGCTGCAGTTGAACACAGCAGTTTAACTAAAACAGGATAACTCAAGCAGCAGGAAGATACAACAAGGAGCTCTACTGCACGCTGGATGGACTGCAATTAAACACCCTGGGAAAAATCTCCTACAAGTCTGATTGCCACTCCATGTAGCTTTTAATATGCCGCCTCTACTCCTCCTTTAAATATTACTATCCTGTGCTCCCAAAATAGCCTTTCTTTACCCCTCTGCTCCACCTCAAAGCTTATACATCTCACCCTCACTGCTACCATCTCCCTACTACTGCTCTCATCACCTCCTGCTGATACTTTACTCACCTGCTGACCCAAACACCAGGACTGGAAGGCATGTGTACTTGTATACATTCCACTCCCATTTTACTTTCCTCACCCTCCTTCTTCTCCTAACCTCTGAGGATATCTCCCCAAATCCTGGTCCTCCACTATCTCACCCCCACACCAGGCACCCTCTTTCCCCCGTGAATAGCCATAATCCGCTCAATTTAATATCAATCCCCGTGCTCCCCTCCCTCATGTGCAGTCTGGAATGCCAACTTTGTATGTAATAAGCTTACTTCCGTCCATCACCTTTTTGTCTCCGACTCCCTTAACCTACTAGCAATTACAGAAATCTGGCTTCAAGCAGCAGATTCTGCTTCTCCCACAGTACTTTCATATGGAGGCCTTCTCTGGACCCACTCACCCAGACCCAATGGTCAGAAAGATGGTGGAGTTGGTTTGTTTCTATCCCCACTGAGCACCTTTCAAGTCTTCCATAACCCTCCTTCTCTATCCTTCTCTTCATTCAAGACTTAATGCATTCGGCTGTTTTCTTCCATTTCTCTGAGGATTGCAGTGACCTATCGGCCTCCTGGACCAGTGTCTCACATTCTTGATGATTTCTCCACCTGGCTACCCTACTTTCTCTCCTCTCAACTACCAACTATCATTCTTGGAGATTTTAACATCCCCATTAATGTGAACAACCCAGCTACATCCCATCTCTTCAACCTAACCTCATCTTTTGCCTTAACGCAATGGACACAGTCCTCAACTCACTTTGATGGGAATGCATTAGACCTTCTCTTCTCCCATCGTTGCACTCCCTACACCTCACAAACACCCCCTTACCGCTCTCTGATCACAATCTCATCACCTTCACAGTGTCCTCGTCTTCAAACTCCTATCCCTCAAAGCAGCAAACAATTACCCACAGAAACCTTCCCAACTTTAACTCTTCTCTTTTTTACTCTGCAACTGACCACCTCTATGATACAATCTCTCCCCTGTCCTGCCCTGACCTGGCCACTGCTGTCTACAACAGTTTGCTTTCATCCACACTAGACTCACTTGCTCCTCTAACAACATGGAGCATCAGGCCACAACCATTACAACCTTGGCAGACTGAAGCCAAATCTCATCAAGCTTTCACCCAATATAAATCTGCTTTCTTAACATACAATTCCTCCCTCCATGCTGCCAAAAAAGCCTACTTTGTCACTCTCATCAATAGCTTGTCATCCAGGCCTTTTCATCTCTTCTCTACTTTCAACTCTCTACTTTCTCCACCTCCACCCAGTACCTCACTCACTGCTTACGAGATTGAAAATCATTGACCAACCAAGATTGATGCAATTAATAGGGGTATCTACACTGCACAGACATACATCCCACTTAGCATACCTTATACTAAACCGCCCTCAACACTTTCCTCTTTTTACCTTGCTACTACCGAAGAGGTCACTAAGGTTTTCTCAGATGCCCATCTCACTAACTGCCCCCTGGATCCTGTCCCCTCACAACTACTACGGTCACCCTCTTCTTCCATCCTATGCTCCCTCTCTCACATCTTCAATATCTCCCTCTCTAACGGTGCATTCCCCTTCCCTCTAAAGCATGCATACATCACTTCCATACTTAAAAAACCCTCCCTGGATCCCACCAACCTGAACAACTTCAGACCCATTTCCCTGCTCCTGTTTACCTCTAAACTCTTAGAACGCTTAGTCTACAATCGCCTGAGCTCCTGCCTCACTGACAACAACCTTCTTGACTCTTTACAGTCTGGCTTTCGCTCACTCCACTCCACTGAAACTGCCCTAGCTCACTAATGATCTACTAACTGCTAAAAACAATGGCCACTACTCCGTACTCTTACTACTTGACCTCTCTGCGGCTTTTGATACTGTTGACCATCCCCTCCTCAAAAAAAAACTCCACTCTCTTGGCCTCTGAGACTCTGCTCTCTCCTAGTTCTCCTCCTACCTATTGCAGCGCTCCTTCAGAGTTACCTATAACTCTGGCTCCTCCTCTCCACTCCCTCTTTCTGTAGGGGTCCTTCAAGGTTCTGTCCTTGGACCCCTACTCTTCTCCATCTACACCTCCTCCCTTGGTCACTTGAAAAACTCCCATGGCTTTAAGTACCATCTCTATGCTGATGACACACAAATCTATCTTTCTACTCCTCACCTCACCCCTTCAGTCTCCCTTCGCATTACTAATTTACTAAATGACATATCAGCATGGATGTCCCTCCACTTCCTCAAATTCAATCTTTCCAAAACTGAGCTCATACTATTCCCTCCAGCCCGCACTCCCTCCCCTGACTTCTCCATCAAGATCAATAACACAACCATTAGTCCCTCCCCTCATGCCAGGGTGCTAGGAGTAATCCTAGACTCTCGTCTGTCCTTTCAGCCCCAAATCCAATCACTGTCCAAATCTTGTAGACTTCACCTCCACAACATCTTCAAGATACACCGGTTCTTAACCTCAGAAACTACTAAGCAACTTATTCACTCCCTTGTTATCTCTCGCCTTGACTATTGTAACTCTCTCCTCAGTGGCCAACCTCATCGCAGGCTATCCCCTCTTCAGTCTATCATGAATGCTGCTGCCAGACTCATCCACCTTACTAACCATTCCATATCTGCCACCCTTCTCTGCCAATCTCTCCGTTGGCTTCCCATTGCCCAACGGATAAAATTCAAAACATTAACAATAACATATAAAGCCATTTATAACTCTGCCCCAAATTACATCACCAATCTTGTCTCCAAATATCACCCAAACTGTACTCTCTGCTCCTCGCACAACCTCCTGCTCTCTAGCTCCCTTATCTCCTCCTCCCATCTTCATCCCTAGGACTTCTCCAGAGCTTCCCCCATCCTCTGGAACTCTCTACCCCAATTTATCAGACTATCGCCTACTCTGCTCACTTGTTGGTGATCTCTGAAAACCTATCTCTTCAGGGAAGCCTCTCCTGCCCTCAGCTAATAATGAAATCTTCTACTCCTCCTACCAGTCCATCCCCCACAGGTACTACCTTCTTGTACCACTAGCACCTCCCTCTTAGATTGTAAGCTCCCAAGAGCAGGGCTCTCCTAACCCTCTTGTATGGAACTGTATTGTTGCTGTATTGTCTCCCGTTATATTGTAAGCACTGAGCAAACTGTTGGTGCTATATAAATCCTGTATAATAATAATAATAATATGTTGTCAGAAGTCTGCAGTACAGAGCAGCTTAGTGTAAATAAAAAGGATGTTCCATGGGTGAATAGGGAAAGCTGAACCTTCCACAAAATACAGTAAATCAGACTTGATTTAAAGTAACACTCAGTGGGAGAGATTTACCAAAACTGGTGCACTCAGAATCCGGTGCAGCTATGCATGGTAGCCAATCAATTATAACTTCAGTTTGTTCAATTAGACTTTAACAATAAAACCTAGAGTTTGATTGGTTTCTATGCAGAGCTACACCAGATTTTGCAGGTAGGTAGGTTTAATAAATAACCCCCAGTGTATACATTTAGCAATTTACAAATGAATCTTCAGGGTCAGGACACAAACATTTTTAAGTACAACTTAAAAGTATATGTAGGCTCCTTTTAGTTACCTGCTCTCAGATAGCTCTCAGATAGTTATGAAAAATTAAAAAGTCTTGAAAACAGGCTCATTTTAAAAATACTCAAAGAGTTATGAAAACAGTGCTCAGTGATTTCTTTGTAGCACTGTATCATTTAGATGGTGCAGCGTTAGCATGTTCCATAATTAAACTTACATGGCCAAGTTCAATGTTGCAGTATTCTAAGATAGATTAGTTTGATTAACAGCGCTGTATACAAGCCAGAGGAGAAATATAAATGGAAAAGATACCCTTTATGAGAGCCTTCATTTTCATATCTTAATTTTCCTCTAAATGGCAGTGACATATAAATTGAGAAAGAAAAGATCTCCCTTGGGTAAAACATATCTATATAATGATGTTTTGTAGGTCAGACTCAGCGCCAGAGGCTGTCTTCCCATTGGGATCATGTCCAGTGAATGGATTTACCACCAGTAAATTTTGTGCCTTAGTCTCTTGACTTGTCACTAGGTATTACTGCATGATTTCTTACAATTCATTGCTTTCTAGCAAAGCACACATTAAAATGTGGACTCTTTTATTAACTGTTTTCCTATAGAGAAAGTAAAATAAAGGTTTTTGGGGAAACTTTTACCTTTCTTTGTCTAATGTGTTTTATTTCTGTGATTGTTTTAAAGGGTGTAGTGCAGGAAAAGAGGTGTAATAAACTGTCAGAACATTACTGTGGCATACCACTCCAGGCAAGAATGTCTGGATTTTCATATAGAAATCATTCCAGTGCTCTGTTTTTATTTCACAAGACTAAACTTTTTTCAGAGCAAAGCTCAGATTACATTTTAAAATACATGGGCCAAAAGCAAGCATAAACTAATAAGACCATTGCTGTGTGGGGGACAACAAATGCTTTAATGAGGAATTGCTTGCTAAAGCCCAGTTTCAGAACATTATGGCAAGCTCTGGTGTTGTGTAACTATCCATCAAAATTCTTCTTAAAAATGACATAGTTTTTAACCACATCAGTACTGGGCTCTTTCACCCCCTCCTGCCCAGGCCAATTTTCAGCTTTCAGTGCTGTCACACATAGAAGGATAATTACTCAGTCATGCAACACTGTGAAAAAATAATTTTTCTTATGTTTGCAAATAAGTAATTTTTCTTCATAAATGTTGACCATTTCTTTGGTAAAAATAACCCGAATCAGTGCATATTATTTCGTCTTTGTGAATGTCATAGAGTCTACAAGCTATGGTACCAATCATTGAAAATTGATCACATATATTATACTGACTGCCAATTTCACATGCCAGGACAGTACAAATACCCGCCAAATGACCCCTTTTTGGAAAGTATATAATCCAAGGTATTTAGTAAAAGACATGGCAAGTTTTTTGAAGTTCTAATTTTTCCCAGAATTCTTTGGAAAATGAAGAAATTAAATACAATTTGTTTTTTTTGTCATATTAACTTAATATAACTTATTTCTCACACGTGGAAAAAGTATACTTGCAACTACACCCCAGAACACATTCTGCTACTCCTCCTGAATATGGCAATACCACATGCATGAGACTTTTTCACAGCCTAGCCACATAGAGAGGTCCAATATCCAAGGAGTACCTTCAAGCGTTATGGACGTTAAGACCAGGCCTACTTACAACACTTTCTGCTTACATGTAGAAAATCAGTATTTTTGCTAGAAAATTATTTATAACCCCCCAAACATTATATATATTTTTTAGCAGAGTCTTTAAAGAATAAAATGGAGGATTTTGCTAATTTTTATGTCAAACAGTATTTGTGCAGTGTTTTTTTTTAACTAAATATTACACACTAAGTCAAAAATACACTGTAATGAATTAAAATGCACACAAACACAGTATAATACCCTATTTTTGGTAAAATTTAAAATATGGTGCTGTGCCGAGTATATACTGCACACCAATGTCCCCAATTTAGAGTTACAGAGGAGATCTGATGCTAGAATTATTGCTCTCACTCTGACGTTCATGGCAATATTGCCATTTACATATGCATACAGGACCGACATGTGCGCTTGCCTTTGCAGGAAGCATGGGGGGGATGGGCGGCACTTTAAATGTTTTTATTTATTTATTGGTGGGATACTGGTACACTGATAGATGTATTTATGCACTTGTGCACTTGTACACTGTGACAAATGTTGATCATCCACCGGCGGACATTAACAGATGTTGATGGCCCACTAGGGACACTGACAGATGTTGATGTTTCAATGGAACACTATTGCAAATGTTTTTGTGCACTATACACTGTGACAGATGTTGATGTGACACTGGTACACTGTGACAGATGTTGATGTGACACTGGTACACTGTGACAGATGTTGATGGGACACTAGTATACTGTAACACATGTTTTGTGCACTGGTACACTCTTGATGGGATACTGATACAGATGTTGATGGGACACATGGACAGGGACAGATTGTGCATGGCGTACTGTGTGGGGATGGCTGTAGTCTGTGTAATCTGTGTGTAGCTGAACATTAAAATCATTAGCTACACACAGATAATGTCAGGCTACAGCATCCCCCTTGCACTGAACTCTTACTGAGCTCAGCGGGTGAGCCAACACAGAGACACGTGTCTCTGTTTACACTGTGTGATAGCTGTGATTGGACACAGCCATCACATGATCGGGAGGGACAATCACAGTGCCCATATTCCATTGGGACACAGCCATCACAGTATGGTACCGTTGCAGGGCCCGAGGCAGGGCGAGACACACATTCTGATGGGACATATAGGTACATCCAGTCAGAACGGCGAAGCTCCAACTTGGCCATTTACGTGCAGTGGCTGGGTGGGAAGCAGGTAAAAAAGAAACAGATGTGGACTGGAAGTAAGCTTATGATGTATAATTTAAGACACAAAATTAAAATGAATCTGTGCTCAGACTATGCACACTAAAGTATTTACATACTCTTAAAAAGCAATAAAATCACTTTAAAACAAGTCCACATTTATCTCCGTAGCTATAGACACTGTGGGAACATGTGCCTTCAAAGTTCACAACAGAGGCACTGAAATTTTGTATTTATTTATTACCTTCTATTGCAACAGAAACTTGTCAATCGGCTATCCCTCTAATATACTGTAAAACAAACAGAAGATGCTTATAAGCCGTTAGAAACCAGAAACAGTCTTTCTTGTGACCCTTGAATATTTTTGAGTTAGAATCGCTTCACATTACAAGCATATAAAGAGGTCACGAATGACTTGCTTTAAAGCTCTTTTTATGTTTATAAAGAATATGTAAATAGTTTAATGTTCATTGTCTAGGTACAGGTTCACTTTAAAGTGGACTTTTCACCTCATTGGCAAGGTCTGCTTAGTCAGAGTGCCCTCTTCCCTTCCCTAAAACACTGCATAAAAGTACCCATGTGGGGGAATGTGAATTAGTTAAATAATATCTCCCCTAGGTGATGTTATCCTGGGAATACCAAGCGGCCCAAATCTCACCAGAAGATACTGCAATAGCACAGAAGCACAGACAATGCCACATTTTCAAGGATCTGACCAGAATCAGGATGAAGTCACCCTTTGCCTTTGCCAGGTGCTGAAGGAGGAAGTTGGGGAAAGGTAAGCATGGTATATAACCATTTCTCCCCCCAAAGGTAATTTTATACAGCATTTTAGGGAGGGGGGATGTGGCAACTTGAATAAGCAGAGCTTGCCGCTGATGTGGAAGGTTTGCTTTAAAGACACCACTGACCTATGCATTAATTTACAAATACGTAATTGGTAAACACCTGGCTGATATTGTAAGCTGAAATATCACTTTCCATGGCTTATTTTCCAAGTTTTCACTATTTTACATAATAATTATTCAACTAGTATTAAAATTAGATGTCAAATCTATCAAAATCTAAAATATGAGACAATGTATCAAGTCATTAGTTGCACTAGGGGGATCTCAATGTAGTTAACAGTAAATTACTTTGTTTCAGGCTGAAAAATACTAAAAAATATTGAAACAGCCACAGACTTTTGTTAAAGTCACTGGAAAATCATATACTATATTTTCTGCTGCCCACAAACGGCTGTAATTTATTCTTTGAGTGTACACACAGCAGAAAAGTTATGTATGGTACTTTTTGAAAACTATTTAATCTCATTGGCACAGTATGGACTTCAGAAAGAAAAGAAAGATATTTGTGCAGAGACAGAGGCTGATTCATAATCAAGATTAATTCAGAGAGCAAACATCCTAACCTCTCATATACCCCGAAATCAATATGTGTGGTCATTACAAAACATGGCATAGGAGCACAAGCAAATGCAGATGTTTTGCTGCACGTAATCAGTTTATCTCTGAATTCAGCACCATGGACAGAAAATAATGCATCAGAGTTTGATTGGAGGTTAGGCTGGCTTTTATCAGGTCATTTACACACCAGTGAAAAGCAGAACTTGCATTAAACATTGGCAACAGCGCCAGAAAATGTTTCTGCAATTTGTCAAAAGCAATTTGCTAATGGTAATCTTGTCATATTTTAAACACAATTATGGGTTGTTATTTATCAACGTCTGACAACTTCAAAAATGTGACAGTGTGGGAACAAAACAAGCAGCCAGTTTATCAAATAAAAAAAAAATATTCACAGTATTTTCCACCTTTTTCCTGTAAAGTACAAACTACTTTAATGTTCACCATGTAATATAAAGAATGACATTGATAATAATAATAATAGCTTGGCACAGGCAATACAAGGCTCAAGATGTGATTTAATTACAGGTGTAGAAGAGTTGAAACCACTGTACAGGCTAGATTCAGCCCTAAAATAAAGGAGTGGAGTAAATGACTTTTTTAGCAGTCTTAGAATACGAAACAGATTTTTGTTGTCCTAGGTTAAATGGGATGGTGAGATAGTGGAGCAGAAGAGGTAGAGATCAAAAGACACGCAACTAAGATGTATGTTGTACTTCTGGTTTATAAAGATATTACCTTCTGTTAAAATGTTACTAAACCCACATTAGTAAAATCAGTCTGTATATGCAGTTAGTCTAGGTTCACACCTAAGTGTTTTCCTCTTTGCAGGAACGCACTACAGTCCATTTAACATTATTTCCTTTGTGACATGTTCACATCTGCTCATTTTCACCCGGGGCATATTTTGGAAAGGGTCAGGGACTTTTTTAAACTCAACAAGTTGTGTTTTTGGTTCTATAGACTTCAATGGAGATGTTGCAGAAAAACACGTAGTGAGTTTTTGCTTATTGCGTTTTAATCTGCCTAGCAACAAGGAAAAAACACAGCAAAAAATGCGCAAAAATGCATGTGGATAAACGCAAAATGCACCGTAAAAAGTATTGCAGAAATGGATCAAATGCAAACTGCATAGGTGTGAACCTAGCCTAAAGCATGCTTGTTATACTCACTGTGGAACCTAAGGGGTTAATCCTCTGCATTGTGTAAAAACGCTGTTTGATCCTGACTTCTCTGATCCTCCCCTTCTTCCAGTGCCCCCCTCTTGTCTCCTGATAAGACATATTGTGTGGAGTAACTCTGCACATGCACAGTTTGGTGTGTATTGCTTGCAAGGTTTTTTTTTTCTTGGGAGAGTGCATGTAATCAGTACAGGGCCCTTCAGCAATGTCTAGACAGAGGTCAGGGGTTCTGCATCCCCCTAAAGTAAAATTAAAACTCCTCCTGCAAGCTTTAACATGTGCTCAGCCGGACACTGATAGAAGTCACAAGACTGCTCTAACTGCTGATGAGAAAAGGTATTGAACAATTTATATTTACTAAAATAATTGCATTTCCATGTTGTGTGTACTGTGGGAGACCAGATATAGCGAATGCAGGGTCCTGGGTTTAGTAACTCTTTAAGACGTAAAAGATCAGTTCAGTGATGTTTTTATTTACATATTGCATACTATCAAGTATCTTTACGTATTATTTTAGATTGAAGCTGGAAATGATCCAGATGTTCAGGACTCCCCATCCAACCCAAATATTTGCTTCTTTTTATGAACTCATTGTTTGTACAATGTCCCTGGTCTCATAATCCACCAGTAGTGTTCAGCCGGACACTGATAGAAGTCACAAGACTGCTATAACTGCTGATGAGAAAAGGTATTGAGCAATTTATATTTACTAAAATAATTGCATTTCCATGTTGTGTGTAATGTGGAAGACCAGATACATGGATGCAGGGTCCTGGGTTTAGTAACACTTTAAGACGTAAAAGATCAGTTCAGTGATGTTTTTATTTACATATTGCATACTATCAAGTGTCTTTATGTATTATTTTAGATTGAAGTTGGAAATGATCCAGATGTTTAGGACTCGCCTCCCCCAAATATTTGCTTCTTTTTATAAACTCATTGTTTGTACAATGTCCCTGGTCTGATAATCCACCAGTAGTAGTGTGTTTTGTACATGCAGGCTACAGTGTAAGAATGACACTATTTACCTCACTAGATACCAAAATTGCACATTTTTCTGGAATGAAATGATTTATGTTGATGAATTGTGTTTGTTGTAATCTATCACCAGCAGCATCATTATTATCATCATTATCATCATAAACATAAATTAAAAAAAAGCATGATTTGACATTAAAATAAAAAAAAATTGAACCCTTACATAAATTAAAAAAACCCAAAACCTATCCACTTCACAGTACAAATCTTCCCAAAATCTAATTAGCCCTCAGCACAATTTGTTACTTTCTCCTTGACTTACCAAACCTTCCATCTTTCCAGGATTCCCCTTAGCAGTATCACAATAAAGTCAAGGAGGAATTCAGTCAAGGTTTCTATGGCTCTGCAATATGTCGCTGTGTCTGAGGTCTGACAGGCAGCGAGACTGTGAAAAAAGCCGATGGCTGCTGTGCCCGGCACTAGCAAAGCCGATGTGAAATGCAATGAAGATGTACACTATAACCAAAGCATACATGTACTAAAAAGTTCATGAAACCAACAGAGATACAGGCCTTCAGTGATAGTATCTACTGTTCTTATCTCCCTTTCTATCTCCCTCATGCTCTCCCTTGAGCAGTTATTAGAGTATGCAGTAATTGAGATCCTTCTCTTGAATAATTCCAAGCAATAAATAAAGAATTAAGGGAAGGATTTCATTCAAACGTAAGGCCTCATTCATGCAGAATGTTTTAACCACTTCCTGTCCGGGCACTTTTACCCCCTTCCTGTCCAGGGCAATTTTCAGCTTTCAGCGCTATCACACTTTGAATGACAATTGCGCAGTCATGCAACACTGTACCCATATGAATTTTTTACCATTTTTTTTGAGACAGATAAATCTTTATTTTGGTGGTATTTATTCAGCTCTGGGATTTTTATTTTTTTTTGCTATATAATTAAAAAAGTCCAAAAATTTTGAAAAAAGTGTTTTTCTTATAAAATTTTGCAAATAAATAATCTTTCTTTATAAATCTTGGCCAAAATGTATTCCGTTATCTTTTTAGTAAAAAAACAAAAATATGCCAAATTAGTTATAACCAAAAATTATAATTTTTAAACATTTTTTTTTACATTTTTATTTTTTTTTTTATATTATTACTTATGTTTTTTTTTTTTTTTACATACCGTCACCCTAGCAGTACAGTGTCACCATGGTGACACTGTACTACTTGTGGGGGGTGATGAAGTTTTTTTTTTTACAGTGATTGCTTTTACACTCATATAGGATGTAAAAGCAATCATTTCTCTTTCTCTCTGTCTGCATTCTTGCAGCCATTGAGAAATACTGTGTGAGCTGTGATTGGTCAGAGCTTGTCACATGGTACAAGGCGGTTGTGAATAGCCTTGTACCATGTGACCTCTGTGATCATTCACAGATTTCACACGTAGTAAGCAATGATGTCACAAGTGACATCTTGCTTACTACTTTGCATGTGATCACTGATTGGCCAATCAGTGATCACATGATCGGGACCTCGTACAGAGGAACTGTCCGACGATCGGTGTTTCACTGTGTCCCGAGGACACAGCAGGCACCGGATCGTGGTGCTGCGAGCTCCCAGGGAGTGTGCACAACTAGAATTAGCGGGTGCCGTTTATGAACGGCAACCCGCCCCTGGAGTGCCACCGCCCTGCCGTTTAAAAACAGCAGGCAGACGGCAAGTGGTTAAAGTGCCAGCAGCATTTCGGCAGAAAAAACACCTGACATGCTTTTACAAGCGTTTAGGCACATTTGCAAGCAACAAGCGCTTGGGCGTTAATTCATTTCATCGGCCATGATAATAATTTATTCTGGCCCTTGAAATTAATTACCATTGAAGCGCTAATTGCGCCTAACTTTAATATGCATTTAGGTGTGTTTTCATACTATTTTTTCTACCAAAACACTGCTGCTCCTGGATCACTGGCCCTGGTAAACGCTGCTGCTGCTATAAAAACACTAAAAAAGCTTCTAAAAGTCTATGTCTGCATGGACACGGATAAGATGGAGGGCTGTTTGGAAGCAGTGAAAAAACCTACCTGACTCCCCTAAGATCTCATGCACACTGGGCAATTTAGAAATGGCAGCAGTGTTAGCTGTATAGTCACAACACAAGTTTTTCCGCTTTTTTTTTGTATTTTTGCATTAGCGTTTAACCACGTTTTGCCTTGTTTGGCTGCATATTTCCACTTTTTTTGGAGTTTTTTCTTCCAAAAATAAATTTGGCTCAAAAAACACCTAAAAATGCGGGTTTGCCATATTTTACCATGCTTTACTGAGTTTACCAGAATTTACAGCTAAAAAACTCTTCTTGAAACTCACTAGTTCTGGGTTTTCTTTGCAGGTAGAAAACACCCCTGGCAAAATACGCTAATTAAAGCCCGTGTGTGCATGGACACATAGAATAACATGGAGAGCCATTCGGAAGTAGTAAAAAAAAACCCCACCTGACTCCCCTAAGGTCTCATGCAGACTGCGTTAGTTGTATAAAGTCATGTTAAAAACACATGTTTTTCCGCCTTCTTTACTATTTTTGTATTAATGTTTAGCCAGGTTTGGCCACATTTTTCCACGTTAGCATTTTTTAGATTTTTGTTTTTCTAAAAGTATATTTGGCTCAAAAAATGCTTAAAAATGCTGGTTTGTCATGTCTTACTGTGTTTTACCGCATTTACCAGCGTTAGAGAATTTTTACAGCTAAACAATCCCACTAGTTCTGGGGTTTTTTTTCAGCCAGAAAACGCCTGTGCCATAAAACGCTGATTGAATCCTATTTGTGCATGGACACATAGGATAACATGCTGGGAAGTTTACTGCTGCATAGGAAAAACTCCAGAATCCCAAACCAACAGCTGTAAAATGCCCAGTATGCATGAGGCCTCAAAGTAGTGCCAATTGCTGTGCCATTGTTACTGCTTGCTAATTCATATGAATGACTCCTCACAAAGAATAAATGTAGAAGATGTATTACTGCTCAGAGTGGTAACTTCACACATGCACACCCAAGATTGGGAACTTTACTGTGCAGGAAACCATTTGATGTACTGTATTGTAGTCAGGGGTGGACTGATCATTTGGAAACTCAGGCACTGCCCGAGGGCCCAGGGTCAGTAGGGGGCCCCATGAGATGCCCCTGGTACCTTTTTCATAGGCTTTTTTGAGTTTGGGAAAGGACACAGGGGCCCCATGATCCTCTATTGCCCAGAGGCCCCATGAGTTGTCAGTCCGCCTCTGATTGTAGTGTTTCAATTTGTAAGATAAACTCTTGGTTTGCTTTTCAGTTTTAACCCTTTCGCTGTACCAAAGATTATGGGATTGAGTAGGATTAAAACAAGCACACAATCCCAATAGCAGCCATGAGCTTGTTTTAAAGTGTTACTAAACCCACAAGAGTAAAATCAATCTGTATATGCAGTAAAACATGCTTGTTGTACTCACTGTGAAACCTAAGTGGTTACTTCTCTGCATTGTGTAAAAACACAGTTTGATCCTGATTTCTCTGATTCTCCCCTTCTTCCAGTGTCCCCCTCTTTTCTCCTGATAAAACATATCATGTGGAGTCACTTTGCACATGCTCAGTTTGGTGTGTATTGCTAGAAAGTTTTTTTTTCCTTGGGAGAGTCCATGTGATCAGCACACGACCAATCAGCAATGTCCAGACAGAGGTCAGGGGTTCTGCATCCTGCTAGAGCAAAGATTATGGGATTGAGTAGGATTAAAACAAGCACACAATCCCAATAGCAGCCATGAGCTTGTTTTAAAGTGTTACTAAACCCACAAGAGTAAAATCAATCTGTATATGCAGTAAAACATGCTTGTTGTACTCACTGTGAAACCTAAGTGGTTACTTCTCTGCATTGTGTAAAAACACAGTTTGATCCTGATTTCTCTGATTCTCCCCTTCTTCCAGTGTCCCCCTCTTTTCTCCTGATAAAACATATCATGTGGAGTCACTTTGCACATGCTCAGTTTGGTGTGTATTGCTAGAAAGTTTTTTTTTCCTTGGGAGAGTCCATGTGATCAGCACACGACCAATCAGCAATGTCCAGACAGAGGTCAGGGGTTCTGCATCCTCCTAGAGCAAAATTAAAACTCCTCCTAAAACCTTTAACCAGTGCTCAGCTAGACACTATTAGAAGTCACAAGACTGCTCTAACTGCTGATGAGAAAAGGTATTTAGGAGTTTATATTTACTAAAATAATTAAACTTCCATGTTCTGTGTACTGTGGGAGACCAGATATAGTGAATGCAGGGCTCTGGATTTAGTAACACTTTAAATGTATCACTTTTAATATGTGCTGCATATAGATCATAAAAAAATCATAAATCTGTGTTGCTGGTCAGTATTTTTACACGTGTACATACGTACATGTGCAAATATGCGCAAACATGTGCAAATATGTGCGTATGGCACACTCCCATGATTTAAAAAAAAAGAGACACATTTTTATCTGTGTGTGCACATACACACAAATACATGCAAATATGTGCATGCGCTACACACCCCATTTTTTTCTGCCAGTATATCTGATGTTCATAGATCAGTACCATGAGCAAGTACTCTAATGTTGTAGTTTTTGTTGCTGTTGCTATTGTGAGCTTGATGCTAACACAAATCTGTTTTGAACTGAATGTATTTTGTAGCCAAGAGGTTAATCAGATTACTTTCATGCTGTTTGCAAGAGGTTAATTAGAATTAATTTAGAAGGAGGTGTTGTACAGCATACCAGTAAATCAAATAGTCATATCAAGTGTGCATGTTAAATTAATTGTAAAGGTACAACCTCATTTTCTTTAATAAATAAAAGAAAAATTTGCTTAAATAACTACACATTTTCCCTTTAGAAATTGCATAGTTTTTCATTTCTTATATTAATCCCATTTGCTGTTTTATGTCCTCAAGGCATTTTCTGCTTTATAGAAATATTGATGTCAAACTTTTTTAGTGTTATTAAATATGGATAGCATTCTGAACTCTTCAGATATACCAAATACATTAAAACTGAATTCAAATTAGTATCTCATTTCAGACTTTCTGCGGCAGTTAACCTGAGGATAAATGTACCAATAAGACCCCATCATACTGCATATATCATACAAATTATAAATAAATAAGCACTGCTGCTATCTGATAACAGTTTAAAAAATTCATGAATATATATGTAAATGTTCCTATACTCTGACAGGCCTTATGTCAGATGAAATTACCCATATCCCAAACCAATGTCTCTCCAAGCCACTGTCAGTAATCAGCACAATAATATCAAATTCACTGCATGGGGTACAGACAAGGTGATTTGTCACTGGAACCTTACTGGACTGATGCCATGGCACAGCAATCACCCACTTCAAGTCCCTCCTTGTTTTAATGTATTTTGCACAAGAAAATTCTAAAATAAAATTATGAAATATAGTACTTAGTGATCCATATCCTCTGAACATTATTACTTTGAAATAGAGTTATTTGTTAAATATTTTCAGCCTGCATGCAGCACTTTTTAGTTTTGATTCCATTAAAGCCGATGTATAAAAGCTGAAAAAAATAATTGCTCTTCTTTGCAACCAACCAAACTTCAGATTGGTTTTGTGTACTGCAAGTCAGACTCCAAACCTCTCACATCCAAATTGTACTCACTCTGACAAGGGTGACCTGCAGTGACCTGCAAATGTACTGAAGAAATAAGATGAAAGGCTCTATCTTTAGTCCTCATGCACACTTGACGTCTTTACAGCTGACGTATTTTTTGGCTTTTGGCGTTCTTTTCTACAACTAGCCCCCAGCATGTTATCTTATGTGTCCATGCACACATAGACTGTAATCAACGTTTTTTGGCTGGGATGGTTTTTGGCTGGGAAAAAATCCAGAACTAGTGGGTTTCTAGAGGAGTTTTTTAGCTGTAAAATGCTCTAATGCTGAAAAATGCTGAAAAATGAGGCAAAATGCTGTAAAATGCCACAATCCAGCATTTGTGGACTTCTTTTGAGCAAAAATTAATTAAAAAAAACACCAAAAAAATGCAAAACGCGTAAAAACATGTGAAAACACCGCTAATCGTGGCAAAACGCCGCTAAATGCTAATGCAAAAATGCTGAAAAACTCATGTTTTTGATGTGATTAACACAGCTAACGCTACCAGCGTTATCAAAACGCCCAGTGTGCATGGAGCTTTAACATGTTGTACATTTAGAATTAAGGTAATTTTTCATGAACTGCTTCTTTGATCCGGGCAAGGAACATCTAAAAATGCCAACTCACTTCCTGTTCCAGTGACAACTTCACATTTCCCAGGTGTACTATATGTGCTGGTAGCAATGGCCCCAGAAGAAATAAAAAAGATGAGTATCACCAGTGAAGACACAAACAGCAATAAATGCCCTTGCCCAATTTATCAAAAACAAAAAAAAAGATGGTGCTTTATATACACTTTAAAAACAACAAAACATATGCTTTTAAATAATGTAAAGGGTGGTAAACTTATTACATCTGTTTTTTTTTTTTACGTTCCCATTTTTCTCCTGTTGTCTAACAGTAGATCCTCTATTCCACACCCATGGCCTTTCACATAAACCCTTCGCCTTTCACTTATGCAACAGATTTCCACTTTGGCTTGTTTACATTACTGAGTTTTTTAATGGTCTACAGAAGCAGTCCCCAGTGAGATGGTGCTTATCAGGATGATTCAAGCATTTATTGTGCACTTTATTTCAGAGTAACACTGGTCTAGCCTCTGTAATTTCTCCTTAATATAGAAAGAAAGCTCTTCCACTCTGGGGAGTAGGGATTAGAAAGCATATATGCCTACCTCAAAGTCCAACCTCAAGGAGCTCTCTCAAAATAAACATAAGCACGCACTATTGTTTATTCAACCTACAAGGGAAAATCCAGCATATGTCACCTGGTGCGCTATAGCAAAGATTACAGGCTCCATTTGATGGCCCATAGTATGATCCCTACACTAACATCCTCCTCTCACACAGTCTGCTCAGGCAATGCCCTCTAGTAGGCTATTCAATGTCAATTTATGTAAACCTTATGTGTTGCTGCTGCGGCAGCTGTTCGCCACACTCAGAATGTTGGAGGGCACATTGCCACCAGCTGAAACACAAACTGACCTCCTCTCTGGATACCAGAAGTTTGTAACTGTAAATCTGTCATCTGCATTCAGTGGCGAGCTCTGGAACTGTGGAGGATAAACACTTAGAAGACCCAAAGCTCAGCGCAACTAGGGCTAGCAGGTGCTAGAAGAACAAGCAGCCATATTTGGTGATGCAAGTGACTGTAAACATTCACAATGCCTGTCTTGCTTTCCCACTGCTCATGTCCTGCTGTGTGGCCTGGACTACTCACCTCTTGCTGTGCCTGTGCAGCCTGGTTCCTATCAGGTCATGGCCTGGGGGTTTGGGGACCACTGGTCTACACCACATTAAAATTGTGCACTTGTGTAAAGCTGGGCAAATGAAATCTTGAACTATTTGAGACTTTTTGCATACATTTTCCTAGGAGTTTTCATATGAATTTATGTTGGAAATTCTAATAGTATATATCCAGCTTAAGTTTGAAAGAAGAATGTCAGGAACCTCCAGCATAAAGTGTTTTTAACAATTCCAAATCAGAGCACTAAAGGGCACTTAAAAAAAAAAGATCTGGAAGATCTGCAGTTTTTTAAATAACAGTGTTGTATTTACTATAATGGTTGGTGATACAGGTAGCAGAGATAGGGAGCAGCACCAAGCTTCAAAATGTACAAATTGTGATAGTATTTTTCTTGTTTTGTTTCCCCTTCACTGTTACCTTTGGACTTTTGTTGCCAAATTCAGGAAGATGGGGTACAGGGAATCTTGAAAGTCAGAAAGCTCTTTATGGTTCAGAAAACATGAAACCACTTCTCCTTTATCTTCCTAGTAGATCTGCATATATGAAAAGTAGGCTTACATATAAAGCAAACCTCATGCTTCCTCAAGTGAAAGGATTTTGTACTCACCATAAAATTATTTTCTTTGGCCCCATTGAGGGTCACAGCTAAATGATAATGACAATGTAGAGTTGTTTTGCCACCTACAGTAGACAATGACAATGGGCACATAAAAAAATGAAGGCTTGTCCATTTAAGGTTAAAATGTCTCTCACTTCACACCTGCTCAGTTGTACCAAACAGTCCAAAGAAAGGACAATAGGAAAAAGGAGAGGGAGCTGTGTGTTTTTGAATAGGCTCTGAGAAAAGGATTCTACAGTAAGTACAAAAGTCCTATTTTTTTCTATGGTTCAGTAAGGGACACAGCTTGATTATAATTAAGCAAGTCCAACCTAAGGAAAGCTGGCTAAACAGACGGGTGGACACAGCAACACAATCACAGAAAAACCAACACAATAAGAGAAATCAAGTAAAATAGGAAACCAAGGGCATAAAGCCGACATTTGCAGAACCTTTTGTCCAAAACTATCATCTGCCAAGGCAGATACCATGATATAGAACACAAAAAATAGGTTTCAATTGCACAAACCTGAGACACAAGGACCAGATGACAAAAGAAAAATACTCACTGTTCTAATGGGGTGGACATTTTAATGGGAGAAAAAAACACTTGCAGCACACATGCATCATCACAACCTGTTGAATCCAATAGAAATAGTTTATCTGAAATCTGGAGAACCCCTTTATCAACTTCTGGAAAAGAACAACTTCCATCTGCCTAAAGAAAGCCGTGTATGAGAGACATCCTGATGGCCCTTACCACATCTTGCAGTGAAAATAGAAAAATCTCTTCAAAGGGTGAAAAGCAGAGACCACTATGGGCAAAGAGAGGCCCTTGGTCATAAAATAACCTTGCTGTTGTTTAAAATCTAATCGGGCTCCTTACATTACAATTTTAATAACTCAGAGACAATTTAGTCAAAGTGTTGGTTACAAGACAGGCTAACTTGTAGAATAACAATGTAGAAGAAAAGCTTCAACAGGGTCCAGAAACACCAATATTATTAGATGTTGATCCCACCTCAGAGTGGAGGCCCAAAAAGAGGAGCACATGGGCAATCCCTTAAAAAAAAGTAAAAATCAGAGAATTATTACCAAGACACTAAAAGGAATAGACAGCGCAGGCACCAGACCCTGGATGTTTTAAGAACCAAACGTTGCTCTACTCCTAAAAGATTGAAGAAAAAAACACAGCCTAGCTAAAAGGCCTCTTTAAGCGTGGTTGGAAAAATGTGAAATACTCAATAAAAGACCGATCCTTGAAAAAATAGATTTTGCCAATCTGACAGAGGCCACAGCATGTGGGCTAAAGACAAACAAAAGACAAACCACAGCACATGGGCTAAAGACATAGTTAGCATACCACTCCCCACTCTCTACACACCAACCACATAGGGTCACACGCCTGGCACAGCAATAATTTATAGAAAGCCTTGTATTCTTAAAAAAAATATAAGGCATTCCATGAATGGCAGCAGTGCCTTGTGAGAAACCCCCTGTAGCTACTATGTAGAAGGATGGCTGCTCAGCACAGGAAGATAGCAACAAGCACTGTGGCAATTAATACACTTATTGCCTTTCACTGAGATCACTCAGGTTTAAGACTTGCATATTTATATTGGCTCAAGCTGAACCAATGGAACTGCGCAATAAAAATCTTACCTAGACTTCAACTTTCAAACAAAACTTCTACTGAAAGAAATATAGAGGTTGCGATGCTATATTTTGTTAGCTAGAGTTAGCCTGGCAACCAGCATTTTCAGTGCTCTTCCTCTTTCTCAATACAGGTTTCCTTTAATTAAAAAGAAAAGCTGTCTACATGGTGCCGGTACCATCATTTGACAAACACTAAAGCTACTGAAAAGATACGTAAGTACATTATTTGTTAGCGTGACTGATGGCTTAATATTAAAAATTAATCTGACCTTTTCTGCTACTGTCTAGTGAAATACATGATTAAAATGGCAAAATCCAATGTCACAGCTCTCTGAAAAGTACAGTACAAAATATGCTATAAATACACTTTACCCGGTGTGGAAGGACGTCTGGTTTAAAGGATTAACAGGCGTACAATGAAAACCTAAATAAAGTACATTCTGTAGCTTTCCCTGCAGTTCACATTTCAGATCAGAATGTGAGCACTATTAATTAAGGCAACACGTACCTGTAGCTGTAATAGCATGCCACATTCACAGCAATAGAAAAGAGATTTGCACACTCTCTGGGAGGGAAAAAATTGACTAAATAAGTTAAGTGAATGTAATTGTTCACAAATCATAAACCTCTTTCCTAACTTCATAAAGACCTGAAAAGGCACAGAGAGGATTTAATTCTTTTTCCTTTTTTTTAGGAAGGAGCTGTATTTTTGCATTACTGTAAACTCAAGCATGAATAGTTTTAAGAGGGAAAATAAAGACACAATGAGATTTGTTTATAAAAGAAATAAAATCTCAAGGGGAAGTTTAGGTGCTGTCTATGTCAGCCAGTGTGATTCCAGCTATCATTTCTCTATTGCAGAAGAAATATACATCTGACTATTAGTAATAGATAAAAAGGTTTGCTGGGGCAGTGGCCAGCTGAGATAGTGTGCATGTACTGGAATCAGCAGAACACTGAGTAAGCCAAACCTTTAATGGGCAAGCCAAGCCCTGAAAGATCCACATTAGGACATTTGAAAAAGCAGCAGAAGTGTTGTGTTGTATATTTGTCCAGTAGTGCCGTGGACAGCCAAACAGCCACAATAGTGGTGGATGTCTTGATTAAGTATTATAGCAATAAAAGTCCTTACTTCAACAAATCATTTATGTATGCTTGGAGAAAACATCTATGGAGTAGCCTTGCTTTTATGTAAATAATTTGGTCATTCCTACAAAAAATTGCATATTAATAAAAAGTAAATTATTTGCCTGGAAAACATTATATATGCAGAGAATCTGTTTACAACAAAAAACTCTTTTTTTAACTAGTCCTGTAAAATGTATTATATAAAAGGAAATGGTCAGCGACAGCAAAGATATATCAAAGAAATTTTGCATAATGTAATGATTAATCAAGTTTTTTTTTGTTTGTTTTTGTTTTTTTTTGGAAATTACTATAAGTTTTTTTTTTGCTTGCAACCACCTGAGAACTTGATTTTTGATTATTATTCATGTTTTTTTGTGTTTGTAATATCAGTAATATTTTTAGTGTAACCTAACCATGGCTTAAAAATCATTCATGACGTATATAGCTGAACTTTTAGCAACAGCAAAAAACTGACTACGAACAAAAGAAATAGTTATTTTATGCTATTTGTATGCATTTCTGGACTGCAATAATCATAACACTATCATCAAGTTAGAATTGTTATATTATACTTTACTCATACTCAGGGAAATTCATCATGCCTGATGTTCACTACCATCAAGTTTGTACACATTTGGACAGGTGTCTTCTGGCAGTGTCTTTTTCCCAGAAGAATATAATAACAATTTAGATGTAGAAACATATGTCCATTTACATCCGTTTGCATGCACCTGAATGCACATCATTCAGTTAGCTAAGTTCCACTCTGTAAAATCAACACTAAATGGACTGCAAAGACATCTTTTTCTTGATTGGTGAATCAGAGCTATACTTTTCAAATGTAAATGGTTCTTAACATAGAAAACCATTGTTTGGGTTCAGATCCCTTCAACACTGTTTGGTTTATGGACCATGAATGCTCATGCAGAATGATCATTCTTATAGGCTCACCACAGGACTATATAGCACAATGGATTCTTTCCATTACATATTATAAAACACTCATTAGAACAGAGGGTATTATGACAGTACTGTAAAACATGTCACTTAGCAATGCATGTTTTTAGGCTGATATTCTAAAGGAATTGAAAATCTTCACTCAGTATTTGTAGGTGAATTCACTTTACTATACACATTTAAAGTATATGTAAAACTAAAAATTTCATTTCGCATAGAGTAGGCATGTGAAGACCAAGGCTTTCCTGACACTTTTTGTTTACATGTAAAAATAAGTATTTTTTGCTAGAATATTACTTTGAATCCCAAAACATTATATATTTATGGAGGCCCTAGAAAATAAAATGGTGGGTGTTTAAATTTTTTTATGTCACATGGTATTTGTGCAGTGTTTTTTCAAACACAATTTGTTTGGAAAAAAATTTTTTATTTTAATGCACAATATAATACACAATGGTTTGGTAAAATATAAAAGATGATGTTACACCAATTAAATAGATACCAAACATGATATGATTTAAAATCGCACACGCCCATGCAATGATGACAAACTACGTAAATTTTACTTTCCAACGGTGAAGCTTTAAAAGCCTTTACAGGTTACCACTTTAGTTTTGCACAGGAGGACTGGGGCTAGAATTAGCACCCTTGATCTGACATTTTCAGCCATACCTCACATGTGTGGTGCAATCACTTTTTACATATGCGTGCGGGACCAACGTGTGCATTCACCTTTGCACGCAAGCATATTTTAAAAAAATATTTATCACATTTTTTTATTTTTAAACTGTCCATTTAATTTTTTTAATCACTTTTATATTTATTTATTTATTTCAGGTACTTATATAGTGCTGTCAATTTACACAGCGTTTACACATATATATGGAATATTCACATCCCTAACCCTCAAGAGATGTACAATCTAAGGTCCCTAACTCACATTCATACATACACATATTAGGGCCAATTTAGACAGGATCCAATTAACCTACCAGCATGTCTTTGGAGTGTGGGAGGAAACCCACACAAGCACAGGGAGAACATGCAAACTCCATGCAGGAGGTGCCATGGTCGGAAATCGAACCCATGACCCATTTACTGCAAGGCAGATGTGCTAACCACTAAGCCACTGTGCCGCCCACAGGGAATAGAAATATACTCTATGATAGCAATAGGCAGTGACAGATACTCTTTAGACCTCAGATCTCTCTTCTGCCCTTCAAAGTTTAGATCATAATTTCGGTATAACCACTCAAAGTCCAGTGATTTACCCATACTTCGCTGGCTCTTAAGTGGGTAGAGAAGTTTTGGTATCCCTCTCATATTTTGTATTTCTGTCTGTGTACCCACTAGGGATATTCCCCCTCTATTTCTCCTAGTCATGAAAACAGAAAGTGATGAAAAACTCAAAATTTACAGTTGTCACCAGAATAGGAGGCAAGAAAAAAAATATTCCAATTGGGACAACTGTTCTAGTAACAAATGTCTATGAGAAAATTTCTCACTTTCATGAGATTTCCTCTCACGCCCTGCTGTGGCTCCAGAACAATGTGAAGGGGAATCTCCCCAATTTCCAACATTAGATACAGCAGAAAATATAAAACTGACAGAGGCTTTAACCCTTTCCTGCTATTCAAGACAAAAAGTTTGGTTTTTGATTTCCTTTAAATATAATGTGGATTTTTTTGAATTTTAAATAGACTAAATTACATAACAAGATTGTGGCAATTCCTAACAAACTGCACGGTTTTCTAGATACCCTGTATTTAGTGTAAATTTGGATTGTAAACGTGAATATGGAGAAATTGAGGAAAGTGGAAAACTAGATCTGGACCCTAAATGTTATCTTATAGGTATTGCTATCTTAAAGTATTGATTTTAATGTAAAGAACCAGGCAGGTGGCTTCTAAACCCCAGAGAATGTCCACAGTCTCCTTGGCTTGTAGTGTAACAAAAATAGAAACTGAAGCCCCACATCACTGAGGTCCAGGTACAGCAAACCAACTGCTGACAAAGCCTGGGCTTGTAATTGCATTGGAAGTTTCTGCTCATTTCTAGTCCATTCACATTGTGTTCTATCAAACCCTGATGAAGAGTACATTTTTGGACCCCTGAAAAGTGTTAGCCAGTCTTTGCAACTCAGAATACAGTTGCATATGAAGTTCTTTGCAGTGGTGTGGTGCTTCCATTTCCATTTGTGGTACATAAATACTGTATGAGGTAGACCAGGTTTCACATCCACAAAAATGCATCATTTTTAAACAGATAACCAAAATTCACTGATAACATAAAGCCTGCTCCATCAGGAGAGAGTCAGGGTGTCCAGTGGCAAGTTTAAACATTAACAGCAATGCATGCATCCATCTAAATGGTTCCTGACCAAAATGGTGTTAGGTTTTCAGACACTAGTTGGTTCTATGACTAAGTCTTTTCTATCAATCCTATAGATAGTATGACTCACAAGCTTACAGTACTCACCAGATGCCTCCTTCTTCTTGCAAATAATACATAACTTGTACTCTCAATGCCTGTACTGATGCCACATCCTCTGACCTTGGAAAAGTCAGTAACCATTGATCTACATTCCCAAAGTTCTATATGCACCCTTCAGCATCTCTCTTAGCTAATGATGCTGCTGTCAGAGCCATGTGAGGCCCCATACCCTCTGTGATGACAGGATGACAGAACCTCATGACCTATACAAATCAAGAAAGTAAATGTATTTAATTTTTTTATTATTCCCATTTTAAAATGTCAAATATTTTGTGAGATTTATGAGTACTGGCATTTCATTGCAAGGAGGGTACTCCTACCACTTGTGTCTACTGTGACAGAGCTTTCTTATATGCAGTAGAGAAAGACTCTAGAAGAATCATTTTTGCAGCTAACAAATTATTACATTAATCAGTCACTTAGCACTTAGTGTAGCTTTGGTTTCGTTGATTGAGTCATTGTTCCCAATACTTACAAACACAAGTCTTGTATATGTAAAATATTTGGCTTAGAACATACATCAGAATTTGTTGTAGATGGAAGATAAACAAATACTAAAGCTAAGAGGTTTTTTTTTGTCAATTGAACAAATTAAGAAAAGGTTTTTTGTTCTTTTTTTGCCATTTGTGTCCCATTGAGATTTCCCTTTATTTCCAGTATTGCAGACACAACAGGATATTTCTAAAGTGAAAGAAACACACTCCTACACATTTGTCAACAGAACAGGTATCCCAACCTATATACCCAGAATTCCCCATCTATTCCTCTGTTTTGGTAACAGAAAGTGTAAATCTCTTGAACAAGAACACAGACAGCAATAAAAACCTGAGAGGGGTTGCTATTCCATCTAAATTGAGAAAACAATGTTTGTAGATACATTTCAACCCTAAATTATTATAAACAATAGATGTAAAACTAGAAAATCTCTTCTCACATAATTTCTTATATTAATAAAATCTTTGGACACATAGAAGACAATATAGTCCTTTTTTTTTTGCTGTGCCCTACTTCTAAGTGAATTGTACAAAATACGCAATACAAACTTTCCAGATACAAAATGCAACTTTTCAAAGTTACAAGTCCCCAGGAAGTCAACTTAAATGTCTGTGAAATTCCATGTTTATTACTCTGCTTATTAATCTCAAGTGAAAAAGAAAAAAAATAAAATCTCCTGAATTATTCATGACTACTTCCTTTTACTAACAATCCCCGTGGCCTACATTTTAGCAGCTGGGAAAGCCACGGGTAGTATCTTAAGCAAAATGTGCATGACATTGTAAGTCGAGTTGTTAGTTTTGTTGCTGAAAAGGCTTTCATTTTCTCACACAGCATAACAAGAACTAAAACAATATACAGTTGTCATTCTAATATGTTTTTCTATTACTACTGAAAAGCAGCAATCAGAACTTAAAAAAAAAATCAATGATTCTGGGACAGTTTTTTTTAGAATTAATACAGCTGTGATGGACATTTGTTTCAGTGGATGGATCAAGGCTTGTTAGCTCACTGAAATATAGAAAAAACAATGAGTACTTCCGGAAGTGTGGATTTTATAGGTCAAATTCTCACTGGTTCCTCTTGCTGTGCCCCACATCATTGCTGTAGTCTATAATTTTGTGGAGGTAAATAGCAGAAACCCTTGAAGGCAGCAGGGATCTCAGGAGATCAACACTTCTTGAAGTTTTTTTTTTCCTCCTGGTGGACCATTTCTACTGAATGCAGCAGCATTAATCAGTAGGCATATACTTATCTTATCTTGCGTATCTTAGTAAATTTAGCTGACCTATTTAGTAAAGTAACAATGTTACTTTATAGCTGAACCTAAAATAGAAAAAACATATTTACTTAGATATGTAATAATAAAAATAAATACATGTATTTGGTGAAAGATCAGCATATCTCTAAATATGGCTTGATATGAGCCTCCTGCAGTGCCCTGTACAGCAGCATTGCGAGAGGCAATAGCATCACTGTGCTTGGCACAGTGCTAAAAACTTAACCTTGATCTTAATTACAGGATGGGAGGTGACCTCATCAATGCTCGGCTTCTGTGAGTGGAGCTATAATAAAGGAAGTAGCATAAACATGCTTTGTTATCCTGCTATTCAGTTCAGCCATTGGGAGAAAGGAAAAGCTGCATTGTGTATGCTCTAAATCACACCAGTCAGAGCTTACACAGGAGTAAGGACTTGTCCTACAACCCTTTTGTGACAGAACAAGTCAAATATAGGCAGCACAGTGGCTAAATGGTTAGCACTTCCTCCTGGCTAGTACTAGGGTCATTGGTTCGAATCCCAACAAGGGCACCACCTGCCTGGAGTTTGCATGTTCTCCCTGTGATTGCGTGGGTTTCCTCTGGGTACCCTGGTTTCCTCCCACACTCCAAAGACATGCTGGTAGGTTAATTGGATCCTGTCTAAATTGGCTCTAGTATGTGTATGTATGAATGTGAGTTAGGGACCTTAGATTGTACACCCCTTGAGGGTTAGGGACTGATGTGAATGTACAATATATATGTAAAGCGCTGCGTAAATTGACGGAGCTATATAAGTACCTGAAATAAATAAATAAATTACCAAGCACCACTGCTGTCACATTCTGTGATTGCCATGGTCCATCATACAGAAACATAGTATATTCTTGATTTTGGGAGCAGAGTGGAGTGGCAGGAAAGTGAAGCCAAGGGTGGCATTTGACGAAGAGGAGACACGATTCCTCCTTTATTGAAATTTTTATATTATTATTATTATTATACATTATTTATATAGCGCCAAAAGGTTTGCTCAGCGCTGTACATTGTAGTGGGGGATAGTACATGAGACAATACAGTAACAAAACAGTACACGAGGGGTTCGAGGGCCCTGCTCTTTCGAGCTTACAATCTAGGAGGAAATGTATTGTAACTGAACTGTCTGCCTCATGGTGCAAAGCACCGCAAAGACTGTTTGTGCTATATAAATCCTGTATAATAACAATAATTATTAAAGCATTGAAGAAAACGTTTTCTTTGCTCTTCAGTATGTGATGCTGAGGTTATTATTTTTGACCCTTTTCTGCCAATGAGTGATTTACTTTTTTCTCAGCTATATGGCTTAGGATCTTTTGTCTTTTTTTCATATATTAAAACAGACATTTCCCAAAGCTCACATCAAAAAAAAAAATCAAATATTAGATAACATTCTTTATTTGGTGTTTCCTATAGTACCTCTGAAAATGTTTATTAAAATTATATTTTCAATATGAATAAATAAACTGTTATTAGTATGCACAAAGCCAGTACAAAAGAATGCTTATAAAGATCCAGGAAATAGGAGGTTTTTTGTGATGCATACCCGCTCAATCTCATTATTACATTCCTTCACTTTACAACAATTTATAATGGAAAGTTAGAATGTCATAGTAAAGTGTTAAAATAATAATAAAAAGTAAAGAGATTGACAAAAAAGCGAGAAAAAAAAAAACTGTCAGAGGAAAAGTTCCATTTCCAGCTGAACTACAATGAAAATAATGACTTGCACCAGCTTCAGGATGGAATTCTTGATCAGTGAATTTTTAGACAAAGGAAAGAAAGGTCTATAAACTGGAATAGTTTCTATAAAAATTTATTTAATATTTCATCATATTGGTAAAATGAGAAGAAAAATTTCTGAAAGCAGATTTATAAATAGGCAAATCTGTCAGAATCAATATCATAAATAGGTCCTATAACTTCCTCAATGCCTAATAAATGTAGGTGGAAAAAACTAAATAAGTAAAAAATGGATAAAAAAAAAAACCGGGATACACTTGGTTAGAGACTAATTGGAAGTCAAAAGAAAAAGGGGAAAAGGGGGTTCCAAAATGGAAATTGTGGATAACCCCAATAATAAGCATAGCCGACTCACATAGAAGTAACTATGTGGTGTCCTCGGGACCCAAAAATAGCATATAGGAAAAGGAAGGAAAACATAGGGGAAAGAGACCCCTAGGTCAAGAAGTTCCAAAAAAGGACCTTTTTTGGACCTTCTTGACCTAGGGGTCTCTTTCCCCTAGGTTTTCCTTCCTTTTCCTATAAGTAAAAAATGGAGTTTGCAAGTGAAAAATAAGGAAACATAAAAATATCTTTATTGTACTTTCTACTAAATTCCATTCTTACTTCATTGAAAATGGTCTCATCAATCTGTGATGCCTAAAAATCCTACACCGAGTTCAATCACCTTAACATTAAACATACCATATACCAATGCTTGACTGATTACAGTGTGTGAGCTCCCCCTCTTAAGCCCCGTATACACACTGAGAATATCGGACAAATGATCTTCCATTTTTATTTTTGCATGCTAGTCTCATATGGGAATTGAAGAGGTTACTAAAGTTATGACAATTTTCATATGACAGAATAAAAATTTGTTAGTGATGTATGAAAGGATTAAATGGAATATAACTGAATCCATTTTGTATACACTAATACAAGATGCTAGTTTAACATACATATATGAGATATGTACACACTAACAAAACTGTCTATGCCAGCTTCATGTAGAAATGAGTGTTTTTGCAAACTTTACAAAAAAGCAGATAAGGTTTACTCTCATTTCTGAAATGTTTTAACCACAACTTGGGCGTTGGGTCAGATTACAGCCATGGTCTGGGCGTTAGACCAGATATGGTGTGACAGATAAAGCAGAAGAGTGAAAATGCAAACCTCATACAAATAATTGTTGAGTTAAAGTAAAAAAATGTACATGTATTTGACTGGATGGTCTGAGGGTGTGTTTGCCCAAAGACTATAGTATAATAACCCTGATGTTATGCCAATAAAACTGAAGTGTTTGCAATCGCAACTGAGGTGACTTGAGTGCATTCACTTTCCGAGATTTCGTAGCTGTGTCCAGGTGTGACTGTTGGTATCTTGAGGGGGCCCCCAAGGAACAAAGGAAAAAGACCACCTACCTACTTTCAATGTAATGTATTTGTATTGTATTTTCGGCTGAAAACTGCACTGGTTAAATGAAAATCGTATGACTTTGTATCATACGACAAACATTTTTGTGATTGTATGATTTTCTGATCGTGTACGCGGGGCTTAAGTCTAGCCAAGTGTACAATCCAAACGCACATATTCCTGCGTTGAAAATGGCTGTGTGTATAAGCGACTGTCGGCTGGAACCGAACAGAATCAGCAAGGGAAAATGTTACCAGCACACTGATTTTTTTTTTTATGGGTCCAAAAGTTTTAATGAACGATCACATAGTTACAGCAAGGCAATGTTTCAGAGTCTCGCAGGACCCCTTCCTCAGGCATGTGACAAATTGTGACAGAAACTGGAGAACTATTTAAGAAAACCATCCACCAACCAGAGTGGAGTGAAATTAGCCTGGCCCCGCCCCATGATGTCAAGTTCCCTCCAAAAATGCATTCAAATAAATGTAAACAGAAACATTACAAACTGCGAAAATAAATAAAAAAATAAAACAATAATCAGATGTTCATAAACTGCATTCCCAGGGATATAACCATCGTGGTCACATGTATATCATAGTACTCCCCATATAGTAATAAAGGGTCAGCTGAAAGCAGCGCTGTATTCTGGAAACAACGACCAGCAACATATATGTCCCTGACAGAAGATAAAGACTGTTGCCTAGAGATGTGGGGGGTGTCTCCGATTGCCAAGTGAGCTGCAATGGGGACACACCTACAGTGGTCCTATTAGTGCAGCGGCCGACAGTTTCATGGCAACGCATGTCACCTGCATGCACTCTGCAAGTTTACTAATCACGCATGCGCTCAAAGTCAGTGTGCTGGTGACATTTTCCCTTGTTAAGTCTACCCAGACACCCTACAATCTGATTAAAAAATTTTTGTACATTCTTCTTATATACCAAAAACTTTATAGTGTATGAGCCTTGCTAATCATTCAATGCATTTTGATTCTAAGCAGGTAAGCCCTCGCATTGCATAGTTTTTGGTAAAAAAAGATTTCAAATTTTAACATGTATGAATTCTTTTAGTATGTTTTCTACTGTGCAAGGTTTCTAAAAAATACATATTTTAGGCAAATAAACGATCAATATTGTTAAGTAAATCTAATGGTTACCTGAACAGAAAGGGGTGCTTTTTGCCTTTGTATATTCTGCTCATTCTGGCTAATTTATTATAAAACAAAGCTACAGTACATATTGAATACAGTAATACATGCAAACCAATCAACAACCAGCTTTTACTGTTACGACTTATTCGAAATCTGATTGGCTGCAATAGACTACTATGTACATTTACCATTCCATCAAAGCCCCTTGTGTTTCTTAAGTAACTTGTTTGAATATGCATAAAAAAGCAAACCCTGGTTCTATATTCTAATTGATCTTAATAAAAGTGATGGAGATTATATAAAAATAACAAATTAGTATCGATAAAAAAAGATAAAAGTCCTCTACTGTGTGTAAGCAAAACAAAAACTGATTTAAAAGTCTCTAAGAGGTCTTATATGCCATTTCTTTATAGGGAATGGGAATCTTAAAATGTGAGTTACTCAGCTGTATTCCTTAGTGACAGCATTATAACAGATGGAGATCTACAAGCAATGTTAGGTTATTGTCTTGAAATAAAAATGAATTACAAACTAAGAGTAAAGCAATACATAGTACGCCCTTCGTCATCTATAAAAGTGTGGGTTTTTTTTTTCTGCAGTTGATCAGAGAGAAATACAATCCACCTGAGAATGCCAGTTAGAGAAGTAAATTCCAGTATCACTTGTACTTCATTGAACAGTTTTATCAGTATATATATTGCTTACCACTTCTACCCAACTTACAAGAATAAAAAAAAATCAGTAAAATGAATAAGACATTTTCCGGGAAATGACGGTGGAAAACAAATACAGGAAAACAGAATGGTAAGAAGGGCAAGAAATAACTCTAACTACTTGCCCTCCACCATTTTTGTGGTACGGTGCTGCATTGCTGACAATTTCACGGTCATGCAACGCTGTACATAAATGAAATGTATTTCCTTTTTTCCCACAAATAAAGCTTTCTTTCAGTTGTATTTGATCACCCCTGTGTTTCTAATTTTTTGCGCTATAAACAAAAAAAACCTGACAATTTTGAAAAAAAAAACGATATTTTTGACATTTTGCTATAAAACATATCCAATAAAAAATGTCAAAAATTTAATTTCTTCAAAATTTAGGCCAAAAGTTATTCTTTGCTAAAAAAAATCCAAATTAGTGTATATTAATTGGTTTCTGTGAACGTTATAGCGTCTACAAATGGCGGTATATACTGTATACTGTATTTTTTATACTAGTAATGGCGTCGATCAGCAACTTAAAGCAGGACTTCAGGACTGTGGCGGGCATTCTGACACTGGGTGGGAACTGACTAACTGCCACTGACATCTGCTGAGCAGAGAGATACAAAGCAGAATGTCCATGCTGACAGGAGAGAGATCTGTGTTGTTTACACCCAGATCTCTCCCCTCTCAGCTTTGCCGGCGATCGCTGAGTTCCAGCCCAGAATTGGCAGCTTTGACCCAGTGATTGAAATCCCTAGCCGCCAATAGCGGAAATGCAAATCACGTATATATACGTGATTTTATACAGCCGTGACGCCCTGTTTTCATCAATAGAATTCCTAAATATTACATGATAAAAATATTCTGTTGACATCATTATCACAATCAAGGGCCTACCTGCCAGTTTTCAAACACCAAAATAGTTGATTTCTCATAATTGCCAATAGAAGCATGCCTTTAAAAAGTATAAGCATGTCTACATTGTATCAGAAAAAAGATTTTGTTTCACATGCAACAGATATACTTTAATGCAAGGTTACGAATGAGACAGGTAAAACATATCTTGAGGTGCCTATCATTTGTTCCTGTCAGGGATATGTTGGCCATGGCATAGGGGCCTGCAGGTGTTCGTACTGTTGTGCGTGGCCATGCACATATGCGCACACATATGCGAATGTGTGGGTGTATGTGCACGGAAATGTGCATTGGCTAATTCTGGTGCCCACTGGCCTATAAAGGTGGCCTATAATGGTGCCTCAGCTGCACTAGTGAATTGTTGTCTGATCTGCAGCTCCCCTTCCTATATTCCTGTGCCTGTTCCTATGAGTGATTACCTGTGATTGATCCCAGCCAGGGGCGGACTGACCATTTGGAAACTCGGGAACTGCCCGAAGGCCCGGGGTCAGTATGGGATGAGATGCCCCTGGTACCTTTTTCATAGGCTTTTTTGAGTTTGGGCAAGGACACAGGGGCCCCATGAGCCCCTATTGCTCGGGGGCACCATGAGTTGTCAGTCCGCCCCTGATCCCAGCTTGTTTCTTGGACTCTGCCTTTGCCTTCTGACTCTGCTTTATCTGCTCCCACCATCACCGACCTTGGCTTGTGACCCGACCACTCTTCTACCTGCCATTCATGTCTGATCCGCTTATCTGTTACCAACCCAGCTTGTTTGACCCTATATACAGCCTGCTACCAGCCTGCTCCACTGCCTGCCTGCTCTGCTACCAGTCTGCTCTGCCACCAGCCTGCCCTGATGTGACGTCTGCCTGCTTCCAGCCTGCTCTGCTGCCAGCCAGTCCAGCCATCCCATCTGCCAGTGAAATGCCAGCAATTTCCGCACAGACTGCAGTACTGACCAGGCACTCATACCCCGCCGTGCTCTTGTGGTTGCTGTCACATCTTCAGTGACCCTGGAGCTTGAGCCGCACGAGAGGCCTTCCACTCACAAGTAAGGTACGTGACAGTTGCATAACTCTCCCTAGCTTTCACACATTTGGGTTTATTTGCTCACTCTGTCAAGTAAATAGGTGAAGCTTTTTCACTACCAACATTCAATCAAGTGTCAGCAAAAAGCCTGCATTTTTCATTTCCCTTGCACATTATTGGGTATTCGAAATGAATGAGGATTCACCTTATTAGTAAACATTCACTATTCCTTTAGTAAATGAACCCCACTGGGTGAAATTGCTCTTAACAACCATTTATTAGAGATGAGAGCCATGCTTGATTTTTGAATGTTCACTTTTTCAGCCTACATACTTACTGCACTATGATGTTTATCTTTCTATACTCTGACAGCTTTTCAGGTATTGCAAACCGCAATTCTTCAACTACTGCCGAATAATAATCTATAATATATCAAATAAGCTAATTTTGCTGCCTTACATTGACCTTTTTACATTAAACATTTTTCTGTAACATTTCAAGTAACACACAAATGTGCTTAGTTTTAATTACAAAGACTAACCTGTAAATTACCTCATTCATTTTCTATTTTAATTTGAGAAGGAGAATTATTCATTTGAACAATTATGTATTTGTGTTTTTCTATGCATGCCTTAAAGTGCTAAGTGACTCTGCAACTCTTTATGCTTATTAAATTGAAATCTTTTATTCATTACCGTATTCTTGTTTCATTTATTTACACGGTCTAAAAACATTTCAAAGCCCACAGGCTAAAGTCTTTTCTAATGTGCTGCACTGTTCATTTTTTGCAGTTTCCTGGACTAAAGTGAATCTGAAAGAAAAAAAAATCCACACTGTAACAAGTATAAAGTTCAGGCATCTAGAACTGCCTACACCTATACTTAGCAGCCTGTAGTCCTACTTGCCACTATGATCAAGTCTTCAAAGCATCAACATTCTTTTGGACATGATAACGTTTGCCTTTAGGCTTCCTGTAATTTTCCCATTTGTCAGTGAGGCATCCAATCATAATGATCAGGTAGGAATGTGTGGAGGGTGGGGAGGGGGGATAACACTACCAGAATTTGCTGTCCAAATGAGAAAGGCTTGGCATTTAGGTGTAGTAACAAACACTGTAATTTGCTCAAGGTAGGTATCTGTATTTAATACTTCTTAACAGCATAGCAAATGTCTATAAAGATCTTTTTTACTATAAAATATGGAAATAAAGTATAGCCTTTGCAATGAACCTGTGCTAAATTTAAATCCCTTAAACTGCAGGCATAGTATAGAACAGTTATCTAGAGATGCCTGCATGTAGGGTCACTCACCCTATAGAGCCCCCCTGGTGCCCAAAAGCCTGAGACTCTCAGTAGACTCTCAATATGCAAGTAGCCATTTAACATTCTGTCTCCATGCAGGTAGCTTTACATGGTATGACACCATACATGCGAATGAAGACAATTTTATTTTTTTCTTCCACATATAATGATAAACATATATAGATAAACTACGATTGGCAGCTCTTACATTACATCTTGTTTTGACAAATTGCAAGTCAATTAAATTATTATGTTGCAAAGCATATAAGGGGAGATTTATTAAAACTGGTGCACACAGAATCTATTTTACAATTGCCTCACTAGTCACATCCATTCAAACCCTTAAAATTGAACTGCTAATTTGGTGCAAATAGAAAAGTAAGCTTGTATTTGCCAAATATTTGGTGCACTGACAATAGAGTATTTGACCCATAATTCACAGTTTCACTAATAAAAAGGGCAATAAATGGTAGCAACATCATTTTGTAGCTTAATAAATGCGATAGGGCACTTGTGAGATGGGGAAACAGCTCTCATTGTTCGAACACTGTTTGTGTGGAAGTAAATTAATGTTTTGACTGACATTCTGCTGTTTAGCCACAAGCTGTCACTGTTTTTCTAACACAGCCTCAGACTGCATAGATATTTGTATATTCACGAAGAGGTGGGGTTTTGCACACAGATTTGGAGAGAACAGGAATGAGAGAGAGAAGCCATGTTTTGGAGCATGGTGAATAAGGGGCCGTGTGAGCTGAGAATCTGATGACATCCAGGTGTGAAAGCTTCCCTCAGTAACCAGAGATTGCTGCCAGGAATGCTGATGAGATTGCTGCCAGGAAGCTGATGAGATTGCTGCCAGGAATGCTGATGAGATTGCTGCCAGGAAGGCTGATGAGAGCAGAGGAACTAAGCAACATATACGGCAAGACCGCATGCTTGTTGGAGAGACATTTGTTCTGTTCAGAGCCACCAGCGGATGCAAAGCAGACCCGGGCCGGTAAGATCGTGCACGCACCTCATTTCCGTGTTGGCGCCTTGAGACTGAGTCCAGGCCTATAGTTAGTTAGTTAGGGTCTCTGTTTGTGTCAGGCCACAAGCATTTATGGTTGTGCTTATTTGCCACATCTAAGTAAAATTCTGTTGTGGAAAAAGCTGGTGTTGGGGTTGCTTTCCTCGTTCGTGACTTCACTGTATCCTGGGGAGCCCACCCCGGTACACGGCTTACACACTGCTATCTTCAATGGTATGACTATTTTTTCTTTTTTCTTGTTCAAATTTTTTTTGGGTTTTTGACAGGGGGTTGGAAACAGAAAAAAATGGACAATACATAAACAGGTAAACAGAGGTGTTGATTACTATAGAAATGGTTTCCTTACAAAGATGGGGAGAAAAACACAGGTACGTAAGTATAACATTTTGAGATCATTTTTTTTCTTTTTAAGTTGATTTCATTGACATGTTTATAAAAACAGGTATTCAAAATTAAAAAATATATCTCCAAAATAAAATGTAACATTCATTACAAAAAAAAAATCTAGTTTAACTGCTCCTAAGAAGTGTATGGAAATGGAAATGTCCAGCCATGAAATGTCTGCTGAACCTTTATTACCTCCATGCAGACATAATCCCAAGGAGATTACCTCAAGAAAATGTTGAAAGAGTTGTTTTTCTTTGTAAAGGGAAGTATATTTTTGCAGCATGAGATCCATGACCTTTTGAGTGCACTTTCAACTCTAGTAAATCAGATCTTTGGACTGAATGGCATCTAAGAAGCTCAGCTTGTATGAAAGCTTTTACTGCAGGTCTTAAAATTCCAAGTCTGAAACTTTCATATTTTGTCTATTAGAGATTGTTTTTTAATAAACACAAAAAAATCCCAATAAAGGACAGACAACATCCAGCAAAAAAGAAAACTATGAACATAATTGTAAAATATTACACAATTTAAAAAAAAAACTATCTAACATAACCTTATGCCCCCCTTCCCCAAAATAAGAAAATCAACAAGCTTCCAACATCCATCATCTTCACATCAAACAGTTATAAAGTGATTCACTTCAACCTATAACCCCAAACTTTTTAATACAGCAATAATCAGACAAATAAATAGTTTGGTACCAGACCAGCTTTCTATAACCATTCCAGCCAAATATTTAGGAAATTATTCAAGCCTTTATGTTGAAAGGCCAACTGTTACACTTCAAATGCAAGTTAATGGTCGATAGCCACTGCCTTACTGCTGTTGGAGACATCAAGGTTCATGATTGTGAAATTCTTTTCGTAGCAAAAAGCAATGTTCCGCAATGTTCTGCTAAGCCCCAGGCTCAAATTGACATGACTTTGTGGAACATCTAAATGCCCCAAAATACATGTATAAGGATTACATAAACAGGTAACATTAAAGGATAAGTTCACCTTTGGGAACATGTTATATGTTCCATCTGTTTTTAGGGTGGAAAATTTAAAGTCTTCCAGCTCCTGCAGCTCAGCAATCCGATTCCTCTGTGTAACCAGCAGTACAGGGGGAATGTCCCTGTGCCAGCTGTCACTTTTCTGTCATTCACAGTTCTGTGAATGAATAAACTACAAGTACCGGCATCTTTTTGTGGATCTCAATGAACTACCACAGTGCTGTTGAGCACTGTGATAGTTCATTGATTCTGCCTGCCTGTACAATGTATGCTTTGTAGGCTCCTAAAAAAATAGTAAATGCACATATGTTAATCTGCAAAAAAAATTTGCATTTATTATTTTTTTAAAAGGTGTACCTATCCTTTAATGTGTTAAATAACATGTTTCCAATGTATCACAAGCAAATGATATTTTCAGAGAAGTTAAATCTCCTGAAGCTTGACCACATTGAGTACAATTGAATTATCCTAGATACCTGTTTTATAAAGTGAATATGGGGTTCTATATTTCCTATTAACAGAGAGTTATTCTCTGAGAAGCTAATATTGAGACTGAAGCAATCACCTGTAAAACCTCTAGCCACTTATTTTCATCTTGTCAATGTATCCCTTGTGAGCTGCTATGTATGCACCAATATAAATGTCTAATTCCTCACATAAATAATATATACCATGTGAAAAAAAACAATATTGGGCTAAAATGAATATATAAACCTATATACTGTGCACTGCAAGAAAAAGAAAAAACAAAAAAGTTAGACCAGCAGCTAAGCACTACATATGACTCTCATACACATCAGTACAAATATAATCACCCAGTTAATGCTGTGGTGGTGAAACTATGATTATATGCTGTTCCAATCTTGTATATAATGGACTGTGAATTACATACACATGCTCTCTGAGTGTATACCAAATAAATACATAAATAAATAAAATAAAATTGAATGTGTAAATAAAAAAGTGTCCATGTAAATAAAAAATTCCACCTCCATGCCCAACCAGACCACACTGTGTGCCACTGCCACCAGGTGTACTCTCACTTTAGCAATATGACCTCCCACTAAGTGTTTGGTCATAAAGTGTGGGTGTCCCTTTAAATGGACTATAGTCACCACTCCCCAGAATGCCAGATACTGGAGATGAAACTCTCCTCCTGTTGCCTCCACTCCACAATATGCAAAAAAATACTGAAGATAGTGCTTTATCCTTAAAAACTTTTATTGCCTGCCACAAACAGATAAATACCGCTCACATAGTGTAGGTGCTAGATCGCACCAGATATATCCAGGCATTATATATATGCAGCAACCTTATGCAATAGCACTATATCATAATCCACACTTGCCGTATCGAGTTGTCATCCAATCCCCAATCCAATGCATTTTGTCACAGGGCACATGACGTCCTCAGAGGTTTAAATAATGAGATTTATTTAAATTGCCTTATAGGTAATTATTAATGCAGTTGGTGAACATACCAGTATGGAGGGCTATGTTTACAAATCTGTGATTTATATTATGCACACAATTTAGAAATAAGTGAATCCAATGGGTGCCATGTGTAATTTGCATTGGGAGATAGTTATTTCATTTAACTCTTAAGCATAGATCTTGATAAAGAATTTTAACTCATTTGATCAATTGAGGACGAAAGAAAAACTTTTCATCACTGCCCATTCAATGCTTTCTATTTCAATATTTTTATTAAAGAAGTTTTTGGAATAGAACAGGCTCATGATACACCCAAGCTGGGGCAGAGCGGAAGAAAAGCAGATACAAATCAGCAGGGTATATTAGCCAAGTAATGGAATGTCCAATGGCACCAAGGGGGAATGGCAAAAGGCAAAACCAATCAATATCACCAGCATTACATTATCTTACCAAAACAATTAGGAAAAACCCCTGCCAAGAAGTATCAGCTCAGGGAAAATGGGAGAGAAACATAAACTAATGAAAAGATGAAAGTATAGGAAAGTAGAAAGAAATAAGGAAGGGAGAAAAGATTCAGGGAGAAAGAAAGTAAGAATGGAAGAATCACCGATCCAGGGCCAACACAGGCAATGACTACAAGAGGCCATAGCTAGTAGGAGGCAAGGACGGCAAGGAGTAATTTATCCAAAGTTCCCAAACCTTAAGGATTCTCGGATGAGAATCCTGAAGAATGCTAGACATCTGTTCACTGTTCATCATAGCATTCAGCCGGGTCTTCACACCCTGGAAGGCAACCGAAGGGGCTCTTCAGGCTTGAGCTATAGCACGTTTGGTCGAAATGAATAGGTAGGATGCCAATTTCTGCAGAGACATGGACAGACCCAAAATTGGACAATGCAGGGGGCCACTCTTTCATCCTTACAGACCATAATATGAAATAATGTTTGCAGCAAACCAAAAAGCCTAGACCAGAAGCCTATCAATCGTGGGCATGTCCACCAGATATGCAGGATGTCCTCATGTAGACCACAGTTCTTTAAACATCTATCTCCACCACTCAGATTAAAGTGAGCAGTCCAAGCCGGGACCCAGTAATACCGCAGGAGAACTTTGTACGCTGCCTCAAGAGTGACGGTATTAAAAGAACATTTTGCCAACATCTCCCAGACCTTGTTCCAATCCTCCGCTGCAATTGAGAAACCTAGATCTTGCTCCCATTGAGTCACATAGGACAGGGACGGGGAGGAAGACCTACTGTTAAAAGAGGCATAAATTACAGAAATGAGACCAGGAGACCCTGGGGAATGTTGACAAATGTGTTCAAAGGGCGTTTTGAGGTAAGGATATGTGGAAGTACGATGTAAGGACATAATCCAATGGCGTAATTGCAAATAACAAAGATTATTCCCGTGGTGGAACCCCCTGTGACTCCCGAAGAGTCTGCCCATTCAATACTTTCAAAAGCCGTGGTTGTATTCAAGAACAATAACTGTCTAGCTCCAAAGTACCACAGAAGTGTTTAAACATTTTATAAGTTATGCTGAATATTGAAGTCATAGAAACATTAGGCATGAAGCATGTTTGATCAGAATTTATGATTTTTTTGTATTACTATAACCAAACACTTTTCCATCATTTTGGCAGTTAGTTTAACATCTACTGTGAGCAAATATAGAGTGATATGAATCTGGATACAACATGTCTATACCTGGTTTCAATATAGCCCCAAGTATTTGTCTCATACATAAGGCTGCTAATAAATTAAGCTTAAAGGATGACAACTAGTGTCCAAAAAAGGCTAATTCATAGATCTTATATATCTCTGCTAGTAAACTATTCCCCAGAAGCCTTATAATTAGGAAGTGTTTATAATGTGTTTTTCAATTCCAAGAAAGGAATTATATTTACTAGAAAATAAGTATATTTCAATTCCTAGAAAGGAAGTATATTTACCTTATATTTCCAGACTACAAAAATGGTTATCTTAATTAAACACTTATATAATTGTCGATCTAAGTATGATGGTTTATAATCATAAAGAGTTATTGTAGAACACACAGAGTGTCAGATATAGGGATGAAAATATAGAAGATATAGACAAGCAATATTTTGGGGAACATAAGAAACTACCATACCCGTTTCACTTTCTGTCGGCTCTATAAAATATATGTAGAGGGCTGTTGGACCCATGCTACAATTGCTACTAAATAGTCAGATGTTCCTCCCTCAGTGCAACTCTTTTCACTATATCCTGTATCACTTCACAATTATTTAAAGGCATAATGTAAGGATTATTAATATACTCCACTCCCACTATTTACTTGCACTATCACTTATGACATACTTACAGATTAGATTCAACAGCTAAAATTTGTTTTAGCTGAAATACCAACCAAGAAGCCTTGCAATTTTTCCACATTAAAGCAGGGTATACCAGCAGGTTGAGAAAAAAAATCTGACTGATTCCCTCATCGACACAAGTGATGTGGATACTGAAAGCTCCCCCCTGCACTATTATATCCTGAAAGCAGAGACCCCCTTCCCAACAGAATACACTGATCATCGTTGCAAGTGCTGAGTTATTATGGTGTTCCTATAGGACCGCTAGACAAAAGCCAGAATAATGACCAGCTTCTGTTGAACAGACCAAATTTTGATACGTGTATACCCAGCCTAAAAGGTTATTAAATTCAGAGTAAAAAGAGGAAGATGCAGGAAACAATCACAACCAAAAAGGGTATAATTTCTGAAAAGCAGAGGTATCTCTAAAATTACTTTTGAATTGTATTGCTATTGGAGAATGAACAGATATCCCCTAACTACATAATCAGTCTTGTAGATTAATGGCTTAATATTAGGAGAGCCAATTGCTAGGTTTATTCTAGATAAAGTGGAATGCAACCTAGAAAAATAAGATGTTTTTTTCTCTCTAGGATACAGCAAATACCATATATTTATTATCCCAAGATCCTGCAACAGTTCAGAAAAAAAGAAAGACAACTAGAAGACTGTAACCCAGGAGGAAAGGGTCTATCCATTAAGTAATTATTAAAACTATTATATTTGAAATTATTATTATATTATTAAAATCTCCTACTGTGATAAGAAACATGTACTGCTTATTCAATGCAATTTCATCACTTAACGTTAACATGGTGATGAAATATAAATATTAGCAATTGTACATTTAGTGCAGTGCTACAAAATCCATATCTAGCTTTTAGATCCACCTCTTTCTAAATACAAATTATTAATATTATTATTATTTAGGAATTATATAGTGACATCAGTTTGCACAGCACTTTACAAAATAAAGCCAGCACAGTATGACAAAACAAACCAAAAAAAACTGCCCTTAACTGCAAAAAAAGTAGTATTCTCAGACTGCAGGACTCATACTGTATAGATACCAGACCTTAACACAATATATGAATCAAAATAAAGTGTGGTGCCCTTTAAAATACAAATCTATCAAAGTGACAAATAATGAATAATCCTATTATATAAATATAATAAACAGATATATAGTGATGATGATATAAATACCAGCACAAGTGCAAAACAAAATGTCCCAATCAAATAGTCCATATAAAGAACCAAAAAATCTTCAGTGCCAGGAGATAATAACCAAGTGCATAGGTAGGAAAAAGGTGCTTCAGAACCCCTCTGCCAAGAGTTAACAGAAACTCTTAACATATGAGGCAATCTCAAAGGAAGATAACACAAGCCATGGCAATTAAGCAATGATACCTGGATATGTACACTCAGCAGGGAACAAAAACACAGAGAGGGACTCTCATATTGTAATATATAAAAACCACTTCAATTTATCAAAGCAAATACACTTAGAATTCTGCTCAAAGTGATCACATTTTAGTAACAGTAAGCGCTGCTGGCTTTCCCATCGGTGTGCACTATGTCTTCAGGTGTCTGGCCCCACCCAATGCATTTCTCTCTAATGAGTATCTTCAGGGAAAGAGGATGACACAGGACACTGTATAGATAGTTTATATGCAGTTACAGAAGAAGATATTGCACCAATGTAGGATTCACAGCAACAAAAAACAGCAATGAAAACTGTGCTCAAAAGCCACACAAATCAAAAATAAATAGAAAAGTAAACAACAAAAATAATTAATGTGTTAATAAATATTTATCAAAACCACCAAACTTTATACTAATACAGTATATCCACCATCTGATAATATGCTCGCCATCTAGTGGTCAAAAAAGATTATACCTCAATAAGTCAGTTAATGGAATGAAACGAAATGAAGATAATAAAAATTATTTTCTTAAAAAAGGTGCATGATCTCCATCCTACAATTCATTACAGTTATAAATAAAATTGTATTAAAATACCTCAAAACAATAAAAACTATTTAAAGTTACAGAAAGAAGACAGGAAAAGGCAGGAAAAGCTCAACTATTACTGATAATTAATCCCCAGGGACAATATGTTTTCAAATATTAGATTTACTGGATCTCTCACTGTGAAATCATTCTCTGGGTATTATTCCCCTACCAGCGGGGAGAAAATTTATCAAACTCAATCAATTTCAAAGAGGAAGGGTCTTTAATATGACAAAAAGAATAATGACAAGACAAATGATGTGCCTTAAAACCCTTTTTGATATAGGCTATATGTTTACCTATCACAAGAGCACTGGGGGTTTGGATAGGTTAACATATAGCCTATATCAAAAAGGGTTTCTGTACAGCATCCCGTGTCAGCCTCTTTCTCTAAAAACGCTCATTAGAGATATATGCTTTGGGTGTGTCCAGACACGTGACGTCATCAGGGGTGGTTACTGTTACTGAGAGGTGATCACTTTGAGTGGCATTGTAAGTATATTTGCTTTGATGAATTGAAGTGGTTTTTACATATTACACTATGGGAGTCACTCTCTGTGTTTGTCCTCCCTGATGCTTTTACATATCCAGGAACCATTGCTGAACTGCCATGATGTAGGGATTTCTGGCTGCAGAGCAGCAAGGCACTGTGTGATCTCCATTTGAGATCATCTTATGTTACCTCTTGGTGGAGTAGCTTTGAAGCACCTCTTTCCTACTTATGCACCTGGCAATTATCTGTTGGCACTGAAGATTGTGTTTGTTCTTTATGTGGAGGGTAAGGATGGGTAATTAGGATTCACTACATGAGCCAAAATGCCACATGTCTGCTCACATTTCAGCTCAGGGCATGCCCCCTTTTCCCAATGGAAAGATTCTCAAGCAGATTGGAGGGATCAAAGACATAGAGGTGACCACATTACACTTATCACCTTTCACTATCCCAACCTATCCTTGCTTGCTAGTATAGCATGAAGTCATCTTTAGGAGTGCTATTGAAGATAATTGAACATTGTTGCATCTGCTTTAGGCTAATCTGTAATGATTAATCAAAATCTAAATAAAAACTAAATAAAAAAATAATGTTCATGTCACTTGACATGTATATTGCTTATTTTATTTGCAATATGTAGATATATCAAAAGCCAAATGTAATACTTACAGGTATTGAAGCATCTTAAATGAGTTTTTCTTTTTACATAATTTTTCTCTTTTCCTTTTAACAGCCCACAAGTTGGACAGTAAGTGTGTATATGTTTTTTAAAAATGTATTTTTCCACTCACAGATGAACTGGCCTTGCATTCCAAGCATGGAGTGATGATCTGACACCTTGACTACATTTGATGGTGTCCATAGGAGTTGATGTGGAGAACTCAGGTGCATTAACTTGACTTCTCTTCACAATGGTTGCAATAGCAGGTGATTGTGGTAGACAGACTCATTCTTGATCAGTGGATTGACAAGTTACTCCAGGAATATCTTTCACCAAAGTAGTTTACCGTCACTCCACTTACAAATATTTTCTATCCGGAAAACATAGACATTGTATGCACAAGCATCAAAAGCATATGGCCATCTGAACATTGTCCCCACCTTGTCATTTACTCCTCATTTGGTGTATTGTTGTCTATGATATATTGAGGTCGTGTAGAAATGAATCAATATGTATAGTGCATATAAATAGGAAACTCTTGTTCTTTTTAGGGCAGTATGGTGCCAGCCTAGTGTTAGTGAGAGCAAACCTAGATAGGTTCACAGGTCTTCCTTCCACATTCAGAAGCTTTTTGGGAATTCCTGGGTTATTTTTCTTCACAGGTGCCAACATAATAAGTTTTTTTAGTTTAACTCCCAGTCTGTAGGCTGTGTAGAAATGATGTGACATTGTGGCCCTGCAGTCCCTCACACACATACAGCACCACTTGCAAGTCATAGTTCTTTTAGGCTGCCCATCCTATTGGCTTTCCAAGACACAGCTGCAATTTCCAGGCAAAACTAAATTTGGTACCAAAAGCTGTTCAGATTTTGACCCATGTTTATTAGGCATTTACTGCATAAATTAACAGCATTCTCTGAATGGCATTCAGCCATTCATCCAATATGATGTGAGATACACAGTTGTAAATTAGAAGAAGGATCCCTACCCATATATACCATACATCCTTGATTGCTGCCATCTCGTCTCTCTCACATCAAACAGTTGTAGTACTGTGGTTGTCAAAACTAATAGCTAATGAGAGTTTGTGAAATTATTCAGGAGACTTGGTAGCTGGAAAAATAGCTCTTTTACTCTAGGTATTTCATAAGCTTGCAGATTCTTATTTGGGTTTGTGCAGACCTGCTATTATTAGCATCTCTATGTAAGCTTGCAAATCAATCTGAGTAGCTTTTAAGTAGCTTTCAGCTGCCCTGAAATGCACACCTTTCCTCTAAATTGCCATGTCTAGTATCATTTTATCATTGTCTTATAGTGTAAAGAGCTCACCGCTGACACTATGTCAGTAATTCTATATGTGGCAAACTTGTAGTCTCTGGAATTTTTTTTAAAGTGCAGAGGTTGGGATAAATAACTAGCCATAAAAGGGTAATAAAATTGTTAGTCATGGGATTATGTTCTCTTTGGTTACCAAGGCTTTTTATCCACATTAAAGGGACTGGGTCAGTTTGACCCACAACAACACTTTTGTGTGTACACTCTTCAGAGACAGTTCAAACAACATTAAAGTATCAAGACATAGCACATAGAAACATAGAAAAGTGATGGCTGAAAAAGGACCGAGTCCATTGGGTCTGCCTATTTTTTTAACACATATTTTGTTTTTTTTATATTTCAAAACAGGCATACAAAGACAAAGTAAAAGGTTTAATGGTAATGTTGCTCTGCAGAAATGGGCCAATTTGACCCACAACATAATAGTGGTAATCACAATTTAATGAATTAATATAACCTTTAAAACATGGACAATACATAACAACAGGCAATTGTCATTAGCCAGAGATCATCCCTTCCTAAATAGAAAAGGCAGTAAAGATAGAATTGCCAGCTCTAATTGCTTAGAAACACTGAGGTTGATTAACTAAAACAGGAGAGTGCAAAATCTGGTGCAGAACTGCATATAAACCAATCAGCTATGAGGTTTTATTGTCAAAGCTTAATTGAACAAGCTGAAGTTAGAAGCTGATTGGCTACCATGCAGAGCTGCACCAGATTGTGCACTTTCCAATCTTAGTAAATCAACCCCTAAGTCTACATAGTTTCTACCATTTGTCTAGCCCTTCCATAATAGTAGCATTTTACAATAGAATTTTAGCAAAAGTGTTTTTAAATCTGTTGCAACAAAAAGCCTACAAGCATTTGGCATTGCATAAATAAATGTTATGTCTTCATTTTCATCTCCTATCTGAAAACAGAAATCCCTTAACTAAAATAATCAGCTTTTAACACAAGTACTGAATGAGTACTGAACTGAGTAGAAATACAATTAAATATTTATATAGGATACAGAAAAGGTGCTGAAATGGACAGCTCCCAAAGAGGTTCAATTCACTAAGCTATAACCAATGTGTTATTTGTCTCATTGGCTGTCATTGATAAAAATAATGGTTGTTAAAGCACCTAATGATCACCACAGTTTAGTGAATTTAGCTTTATAGCAGACAGATTTCTAATTTTTGCTACAGAAACAATTGAGTACTGCCCGTGATACTTTTTTTATTTGCACTAACATACAATTTTTCAGGACAAGCTTTGGGGCTGTACCTTGTTCTTCAAGGTCCAAGTAGTACTAATACACAAAGTTTTATCAGAATGTTAAAAAAAGACAATCTGTGAATGAAAAAACAAACAAGTGTACACAGCAATGGTAATTGAACTGGGGGGGGGGTGTGGAGGTGGGGGGAAGACAGTCACAGAGGAGGTCATAAAACTGTTGAATAATGATTTAGAAAACCCAGGTCTAGATTTAGGTAATTATCTTTTGTGTCACATAGAACTATCATTAGTTCCAAACTTTTCCTTTCTTGAATAGTTTTAAATTTTCCTTTGACACTAAGATATTGAGGTCTTAGAAACATAGAAAAGTAACCACAGAAAAAAAACAAATGGTCCATTCAGTCTGCCCTTTTTTTGTTTTGTTTTTTTTTTGTTTATTTCATTAACTTTTTTGTCTGAGTTTTGAACATACCTCCACTTAGTTTAAGGTCATGTCCCCGTGTTCTTGATTTCGGTTTCCTGTTGAAAATGCTGTCCTTCTGAACCTTATTCACCCCCTAGATGTATTCAAAGGTTTCAATCATGTCTCCCCTTTCCCTCCTTTACTCTGGACTGTACATATTAAGTTCCTGAAGTCGCTCTTGATATGTTGTATCCCCCAGACCTTTCACTATTTCTGTTATCCATCTCTGGACTTTGTTATATCTTTATCAATATCTTTTTGTAAGTGAGGTCTCCAGAACTGGACATAGTATTCTAAATGAGGTCTAACTAAAGATCTATATAGGGGAATCAGAACCTCCTTCCTCCTGCTAGTGATCTCTCTAGAGAAGACTGAACAGAAGTACTTATTTAGGTGGTTTGCTACATCCTATCTCTACATCTTATACTCTTCTCTGTCAGCTACACCTCCTGTTTCCTTGAAGCTCCTATATGTTGTTTTTTTCCTTTACCATCCTACTTATCACTTTAGTGAACCATATTGTTTTTTTCTTCCATTTATTCTTACTAACTTGCCTGACATATGATCTAATTGCCTCCATGATGATAGACATTAACAGTGCCCACTGATTACTTACTCCCGTTGTTTTACTCCAACCTTTAAATAATTTTTTTAGAAATTCAACCATTTCAGCAAAATGTGTCCTTTTGAAATCTTAAACTTTTGTTTTTGTATATGGTTTTTCAGTTCTTATTTTAAAATCAAACCAAAGACATTGGTGATCACTAGAACCTAAATTTTCTCTTCACTCCACTTCAACTCCACTTCAACATTAGACAGTCGATCCCCATTTGTCAGTACTAGCTCTAAAATATGATCACCTTGGGTTGGACTTTTTACTAACTGTTTCACAGAAACCCCATTCAGTGCTTCCATTACATCTTCCATAGTGTGGTGTGGTTGTGAGCATTGATGTCCCACAGGTGTGCCAAAACTATCGTCCTTACGTTCCTTAATGGTGTACTGGTTCATCCTTGTTTGCAACTTCTGTCCTGTTTCACCATCATAAGTTCCTTTGCTACATTTATTGCACTGAATGAGGTACACATTACTGGAACATGTCCTGAAAATTGGTATATTAGTGCAAATGAAAAAAATTATCACGGATGATACTCAGTTGTTTCTGTCGCAAGTGCACTAATACAGCTACAATCACCTCAAGGAAGATGGAAGAATGTAGACTTGCAAACAAAACACAGAGCACAAAGTTGTTGCCAGACCATTTTTCATTTCAGTAATAAATGTTTATCAGCACAATCTATTAACCAAAACAAAAAGAAAATGGTATGAAATCAAAATGTTTAATCATAATGCAGTTAAATAATGGAACACATTTTTGTAATGTAACTAATATTTTCAAATTTAAGTATTTTAAAGCAAAAGATTGTAAAAGTAGTATTAAACAGTCATGCTACATAAATAAACAGAATACAGGTAATGCATTTTAGGCATGGTTTAAGAACATATGAATTCGGTAGAATTATATAATTAGATCTTGAAAATTAAATAGAAGGGGAAGCACATAACAATAGCTGGAAGGCAGAAACTTTCAGCAAGGAAACACTGTCAGAAGCAGTTAGAAGAGGGAATGAAGTTCACATTTGGAAATAGAATGTTACAGAAATGACATACTGCACAGGAGGACAGAGTTAATGTTGTGAGGTCATTGCTTTAAATGCATAGTGCACTCCAGACATCAGAGCTCAAATATCACAGGCCATGTGCATTTAAGGGCTGCTGGGAACAGAAGATTAAACCTCTGTAAATGCAATAAATCTGCCATAAAATGAGTAACTGGGTTCTGATTTTACATAGTAAATGAATTCTGCAGCGTAGCAGAACAAACAATAGTCTTATTATTGTGTTAATATGAGTGTCTGGGGCAGATCTGGTGCAGGCACAAGCACAATCCGTCTTACGCAAAGACTTCTATTTAACCCCATGCTGTTTACCGATTAGCAGGAAGGGTGAGTCTATGAATTAATTTATACCACCTGCTGTCTCCATGTTGAGATTTTTCCTGTAAATAACCACTATGGAAAAACTAATTAAATACCCAGAGTATAGTCTGGCTTAAAAATAAATACATACTGAATATTTTAAGCAAATATTTGTAAGACTTTTTAATTCCAAGTAAAAAAGCCATTATATTTCCTTTTTAGCTCAGATAATGTAATGTCAAGGTTTCAGTGAGCTTCTTCCTTTCATTTGGAGGTCTGTGATTAGATTTGTGAATTCATTTTGTGTCTTTCAGCTTGTATGGCATTGAAAGAATGTGTAGAATCACATAATCTGAAGTCGTGTTGTACCTGAAACACAGCAGCTCCGTCTCTAATGATTCTGTTTTTTTTAGATTCTCTAATTCTTTAAGATGTTATTTTGTCTGGTAACAGTGTCCATATAAGTTGAGGCAATCCCTCGTCAAATCTGTTGTGTTTGTTTTAATTAATAACACCAGATGACCAGGCAAGTATGCCATAAGCTACTATTTAGAATCCACAAAAGTCAAAGGTAATGGTGGATCAGGCCTATTTGGATGAAGTGAATGCTCATGGATAATACATAATCTGGGCTACCACAATTTATGCTGTATATTTTGTGATATTGGTAAGCCTACTCATTATCTCTAGTATTTTCTTGCCATTTAAAGTTTTGCAGACTAACATAAAATATGCGTTAGGGCAGTGACTGCTATTAGAAAGCATTTGTGTAGGAAAATGGAAGACTGCTGTGCTACTCTGAGTGCTTTTAGTGCCATTTCTACTGTTAAAAGTGAAGGCAAAAATGCAAAAGCGTTCTCTGAGACTTTATCACCTTTTATTAGCCAACACTTCAACCCTATTATACTTATCTTTGCCATGCTCCTCCAGTGCTCTATTCTCCAGGAGTTAAAGCCTATAAAAACTCAATTTCAGATGTTGTGAGAACTTATACAGGGTTGATAACATGTCTTCCTCATCAAATGGCAGCGACTAGATCATATGGGGAGAGATTTACTAAAACAAGTACACTCAGAATCGGGAGCAGCTCTGCATGGTAGCTAATCAGCTTCTAACTTCAGCTTGTTCAATTAAGATTTGACATTAAATCTTGGACACAGATTGGTTTCACTGCAGAGCTGCACCAGATTTTGCACCATGTAGATTTAGTAAATACCCCCTATGACTGGCCAGTCACATACTCCACTTACCTGGAAGTGCTGGATATTTGGAAAACTCCCAAAAAATTAACAGAGCAGTAAGGGAGCATGGAAAAGGTGAGTACAAGTGGGTCAGGAGAAAGCTAGTAAGTGATAGTCAAAAAGAGTCTCTAATATTTTCAATATTGCTTACAGAAGACACTCTCTAGCAGTATGTATCTTGCAGTATCATTCAAGAATGCTAACCTTTTTTTTTAAATGGATTGCTTTACCACAAGGACTTAGGTATCCCACTTTCAGCTTCAGAATCATCAATTTCCTCCAAACCCTCATATTCTTAATTTTCTGCTAACATTGCCATAGCGCATGTGTGGAAATCTCCTGTGGTCAATGTTGCTTTGGGCAAACATAAAATATCTTGGAATATGATTAATGTAAAATTCACTAGCATTCTCATATAAACAAACCATATTTGAAAAGTGTGGAATCCCTGGATTAGATACTACAGGCTCCTTAGTAACTGGGGTACCTTGAGGATTGGAGGCTGGGGTCGAGGGGACCATCTCTGTTCTATTACCTTTTTATCTTCTTTGCCTTTATCTACTCTCTTTTCTTCTTTTCTTATTCTTGTTTTGATTCTGGTTATTATATATGGATGCCAATGTGGTGGCCATGGTGTCTCTCTTGACCTGCTCTGAATTGGGATGCAAGGCATGGCACTTTTCAGTACTTAGAAACTATATGATGCTATGACACCCCAATCTTTCAGTACAGTAGAGATAATACCTGAGATGATATTCATTAATTCTTTTATTGCTTCCATGCTGTTTGACTAAGATGGGCCAGCCCATGATTTTGTTTGAGGAAACATTCATCCTTCGACACTTATATAAAAATGTTTGTACTTTTGTACTTTGAAAACTCTTTGAATAAACAGCTATTGAAAACAAAATAAAATTCCCATGTAGATGAAATTAAATACATACCCTACTCTAAAACACATTTAAACAAATAATTTTTCATTCTCAGTCAGAAAATTAGGTATAGAAGTAGGTGCATGTTTTTTTAACATTTATATCAAGGCAATACAGTTACATTTCTCTAAGTTTCTCCACTTTAAAGACCCTGCAATTGTAAAACAATATCTGTTGATCTGTCAGAAATGCACTTAACTCCTAATTTTACATTTATGAACTGACAATACATGACATTTTTTTGAATGCAGTGGTGTCAGACCTACCCAGTTGTCTTTTGCTAAATTGTGTAATTTATCCCACTATCTTCATATGGGAACCAAAAGCACATATTCACTTGTAGTTCCAAAATAAGAACTCAGAGAGCTAAATAGACTCTTTGAGATAGCTCAGGAAGTGTGCAGAGGGCACAGGGCAGACCCTAATTTCTAGGAAGTTCAAAAGGTTTATTTAACAGACCAAAATAGAGCAAATAAGAGAAGTTAACTATTAGAGTATATGTATACTTTGAACCAACTGCAGTCCAGTACACATTATGTGAAGAAAATAAAAGGAGAAAAATGTGTTCTTAAGTTGATGTGCTTGTTAGGTTAGTAGGTCAACTCCAGTCCACTGGGTAATTGGAAAGTGTGTTTCATGATATTACTAGAATTTCATATTGTAGCAGCTAAGAGTTTCCTAAGGTCAATTGCATAGAGTATGCTTTTTCCCCAAAAGAAAATTAAATAAAATATATCTTTTACAGATATGTGTACAGATACAGTATATAGGTGAAACTGTGGTGTTCATGTATTATTGCAGTACTGATCAGGTCCATAAGCTCATTGTACCCTGCTGTTTAAATACAGTACATAGTGAGGTTTTCAAAATGATTCCTAACATTTGTTTGCACATATGATCAGTGTGTCTAAGATATCTTATCTGATTGCAAGTAATCTTCTCCTATCTTATAACTGATGGTTAATAATATTAACCAATACACTGCATTTTAAACATCTTCACAGATTTATCTGTGCTTTTTGTAAAGACTGAATCTGCAGAGAGGACCAGTGGCATGAACTACCTCAGTATGTCATATAGATGTATTCCTCCCCACCTTCTAGACTTAGTCAATATTCCTTCTTCACCAGCCACCATACAAAAAAAAAACCTAAAAAAGCACCATAAAACCTCATTCTGGTGATCTGCTAATTCTTGGGGTGTATATTTATTGCTGAATTGAATTTTGGGTCTGATTTATGTAAATTGGGTGTGGAGCATATTTTGCTTATATTTATTACTAATGCTTTCCAGGGAACTTTGCAGCTTTGCTAAAGAAAAGAAGTCTTGTAAATGACTATATCATGGATGTTATCCTCTACATTTTACAGCTATCAACATGTTTAAAGAACATTTGAACAACCTGTAAATTCTGCTGTAGCATGTAAGGCATAAATAGCATACTTTTCCAAGGGTATAGCTAATTCTGATGACAAATCTCTGAGAAGTGGAAACACAGCTGCTGTGTGAATGCTGTGGGTTTTACCAGATGGTGTTGATGACAAAATATATTTTAAAATATGCAGCCCAAGAAATAAACAGGTGAACAGAGCTCCCTTAAAGCACATTGATAATAATTTCTGTGATTATCAATATGCTGTGTTTTTTTTGGAGTTAAAGTATATATATATATATATATATATATATATATATATATATATATACAAACACACACTATACTGCCAAAAGTATTGGGACGCCTGCCTTTACATACACATGAACTTTAATGGCATCCCAGTCTTAGTCCGTGGGGTTCAATATCGAGTTGGCCCACCCTTTGCAGCTATAACAGCTTTAACTGTTCTGAGAAGCCTGTCCACAAGGTTTAGGAGTGTATTTATGGGAATGTTTCACCATTCTTTCAGAAGCTCATTGGTGAGGTCAGGCGCTGATGTCTGACGAGAAGGCCTGGCCTGCAGTCTCCGCTCTAATTCATCTCAAAGGTGTTCTATCAGGTTGAGGTCAGGACTCAAGTTCCTCCACCACAAACTCGCTCATCCATGTCTTTATGAACCTTGCTTTGTGCACTGGTGCGCAGTCATGTTGGAACAGGAAGGCGCCATCCCCAAACTGTTGCCGCAAAGTTGGGAGCATGAAATTGTCCAAATTGTATTGGTATGCTGACACCTTAAGAGTTCCCTTCACTGGAACTAAGGGGCCAAGCCCAACCCCTGAAAAACAACCCAACACCATAATCCCCCCTCTACCAAACTTTACAATTGGCGCAATGCAGTCAAGCAAGTACCGTTCTCCTGGCAACAAACGCAGACACGTTCATTGGATTGCCAGACAGAGAAGAGTGATTGGTCACTCCAGAGAACACGTCTCCACTGCTTTAGAGTCCAGTGGCACTGCATCCAATGCTTTGCATTGCACTTGGTGATGTAAGGCTTGGATGCAACTGCTCGGCTATGTAAACACATTCCATGAAGCTCTCTAGACACTGCTGTGCTAATCTGAAGGCCACACGACGTTTGGAGGTCTTTAGCTATTGACTCTGCAGACAATTGGCGACTTCTGTGCACTTCAGCATGCGCCAACCCCGCTCTGTCATTTTACATGGTCTACCACTTCGTGGCTGAGTTGCTGTTGTTCATATTTGCTTCCACTTTGTTATAATACCACTAACAGTTGACCGCAGAAATATTTAGTAGCAAGGAAATTTAACGGATGAACTTATTGCACAGATGTCAACCTATCACGGTACCACGCTTGAATTCACTGAGCTCCTGAGAGCAACCCATTCTTTCACAAATGTTTGTAGAAGCAGTCTGCATACCTATGTGCTTGACTGTATACACCTGTGGCCATGGAGGTGATTGGAACACCTGAATCCTGAAACATGAATGATTTGGCGGGGTGCTCCAATACGTTTGGCAATATAGTGTATATGTAAATATATATATTTATATATATATATATATATATATATATACAGTAAAAGTGTTTTTCTTTTTTTGTTTTTGATAAAGTAGGAAAGGATTAGGTCAGGTTTTACTGCTGTCAAGAGTTCCATTACTTTATACCTGGTAAACATTTTGTCCCAAGGACAGGAAATGCTATTTTTTAAGGTAAGTATCAAATGCTAGTAGCTCTGTCAGCTTTGTATTATCTGTTTGAACTAGCTGGCATACTCAAGAAGCCTCTGAACCAGAGTTTTGTGAAGTGGTAGAATTATAGTTGTATCCCTGTGTGAATCCTGGGTGGAAATGTGTGAATCCTGGGTGAAAGTTATGCAAATTAGATTGTAAGCTCCAAGGAGCAGGGCCCTCCTAACCCTCTTGTATTGAACTGTATTGTTGCTGTATTGTCTCCCTCCCAAACTGTTGGCACTATATAAATCCTGTAAAATAATAATATCTGAAAACATTAAAAGTAGGCCCAAAGCAGTAAACTGTATCAGTAAATTAGTCTTATGATGGACCATCAGAGAATTTTTTAGTGGGTCCTGATCCATAGGGGTCGTTTTGCTTTTTGCCAGGTAAATGTAATGTTCCCTAACACTCAATCCTGAAAGAAGAATAGTTATAAGAACATACGACAATAAAGTTAAAGAACATTCACTAATAGGGAAATAGACTAACACTATAGGTCCTATAGTGTTAATCTATTTCCCTATTAGTGAATGTTCTTTAACTATAGTATATACTATAGTATAGGATAAGAACATTCAACCATCAGGGGAAATATTATGAATATACTATATTCTGCACTGTGTACAATCTATGGAGATTCCTGTGAGAATGGCTGAATGAATGAGTGTTCGGCTGAGCAATCCTCCAGCTGCAGTATGAAGTGAAACATTTAGCAGTGGTATTATTACCACTGCTAAAGGCGACATCATCCTGTTCAAGGCTCCTGGTAGTTAGTGAGCCAGCATCCTAAGAACCTGTGAATCAACCCTGCCAGGAACATTTTGTCTGCATGATAAGACATTCGCAAAGCATATTTTTTTTTGATAAAAAGGTCTGTAAATATGCTTTACAACCTGATTAACACAAGTTAATGAAGAAAACCATAATTTATTGGTTTCTAATATACTATCCAGAATGCACCTATATCTGTGCTAATCAGGCCTAAATGATTACCATTAACACACACAAGTAGTTAAGTAAATCTTGGGTTCCCTTTTTAAACCATGATTAATCAATGACGTGTGACTGGAACTACATTCATAAAGATCAGTTTGCATTTCTTAATTAAATTAAGATGCATCAGAAACAGCCATTTACTATGATACTATATAGAGCAGTGATATCCATCTGGCAGTTTGGGAGCCTAATTTGGGCCTTTTGGCCTTTTCTTACAATGCTGAGCCAAAGTAAAGAAAATACATATTTTCAGCAGCAGTGCTTCTTTTCAGAATATAAAGTGTCTGAATGTGCTTGGTAATTTTTGATCCTTATTAGTGTAAATAGCTACATGATTAATAAATATTTTGGCATTCATGGCATGAGAATCAATTTATTTACATTCAAGAAAAAAATTTAAAATAGAAGGTAAGGGGCATTGTTTCAAGAGCTATTATTTTGAAGACTTGTGCTGGCAACGAAAGCCTGTTTTACCTAAAATGACCCACTGTGCAATGATAGTATCAGTATCCACAATGATAATCATCACTGGTTGCTAAAACATATGTAACCGGGGCTGTAGCTGTTAACTGCTTTGGAATGTCTTCCTTTTGTTGCTGCTTTATTATCTTTCTGTAGTGTGGACATGGTTAAACTGAATATTCTTTAATGCAGAAGTGCAGCAGCCATCTTTAAGGAGATCAATTTGTAATGCTCATCTGTGCAGTGGCCCCAGTGCAGGGGGTAGCCATCTTGGCTGGGTCTAGAGGATGGTGATTTTATGATGCAACAGACAAGGGGACAGGGAACTGGGTTGCTGAAGAGAGGGAGCTCTGTTTTGCCACCAGCCTGCAGAATGCAGGGATGAAGCCAATGCGGGGACGTGCTGCTGCTATTGCAACCATCTTCCTGTGCTGAGCAGCTGAGAGCGAGCACCACAGGGTTGCAGTGAAGGGGGAACAGTGGTGTGTGATACATGTTAATCTGTTGTTTGTTGGGAACTGTTGTGGTTTTTTTCAAGAGCCCCAACATTGCCAGCCATCTTTTTCATAATCAATCACTGGCCAGTGGTATAAAACTGGGACTGTTATAGCAAGTTAGGACTGTCTTTACAAACTGTTGCCACCATGTATGTAAATGGAGTTTAGTTCTATTAATTTCTGTTAGTCAGAATACTACAGGTGTTTAACCCTATCTCTCAGAGTAATGTTGTATTATTGATTGTCTGTATAAGTTATCTTGCTAAACCTCTATTCTATGTTTGACCTAATAAATTCTTGAAATACCTCAAGGTGTGTTGGTAAGTGCTCAGTGAGAGAAGTGTCTCATCTTCAGATGTGCATAGAAATCCCAAAACAATTCAGCAGCTCCTCTAGGAGTAGCGCTACTCATATATTGTATGTTTCAAACAGCAGATCCTTATTTTGTTAGTCTAAGGAAGGCCATACACAATGAGAAATCTGAACAATGGATAATCAAAAGCAGTGGTCGAATAAACATGCGAGGGTACCATAAATGGGGATCGAAATTTGTACTGCCAAACTTCCAAACACACTTTTTTCATGGATACATTTCATGGCTCATGCGCAGTTTGCGTTCATTCTTTCATTTCATACAATTCCCCCATCAACGATTCAAAATTTGGAAAGAAAAAAAACATGTTGGAGCAATCACTTTCTGCTGCTGTACGAAAACCACGTGTCACACCTACCACACTAATGATGTGAAAAACAAACAATTTCACTTACAATATGAATTTTCATTCAGATTTGGCATTGTGTATGGCCTGTCTTAGTTAAAAAAAATGATATGTATATTGAAAGGATCTAGATAACTTCCATTTTGTATTATGTACGCCATTTTAAGTATTAAGTTAGCTTTTTGCAGAAATATTAAAAGTTTAATGAAACTGTTTTTGGTTGTTCAAGGATGTATCAACAGAAGCTAACATGACCCTGACAATGTCTTTGTCTGGCTGTTTTTCCAGAAAGTTAGCCAAAACAATTTGTACCAAGAAATGTATATGTTATGTTTCATGTAGTTAGCTCATGATGGAAAGTTACAAGTTACAGTTTTGAAACTCGCTCCCCCCTCCCTTATTATTATCTGTAGTCTATATAATCTTATTAATGTCTAATAAACTTTGAACATCTCTGAACATAAGCTGTCGTGATTTCCGTGTTCAAGGGGTGTTCCCAGAATTCTGCTGATAAACCAGGAATCTCTCCACAGACCGGGGGTCTCTGAGGGGAAAAGAAAATCATTCCTTTCAGCTGGGGGCTCGTCCGGGATGACCACCCACCTCACTTGGTAAGTAAACCTTTTGTCTTTTTATGACTAAAAGCTCTTTCTTGCCCTGTGTTGAGGGAAGGTCTTGAATCATTCTGTATTGTCTATATAGACCCGTGATAACCTGTAGCTGCTTTTGGTAAGCAGACTTAACTCTTTGGTAGAGTTACAAAATAGTGCACTATAAAAATATAAAAAAGGTGTTTTTGGTAAACACAGTTCTCTGGTAGAACACACTGTTTTTGGTAAAACAGTGAAGAGATAACTTTTGGGAAGTTATCAAGAGGTTAATAAGTCTGTGGAGCAGATTCTGGTTTATCTGTCTTTTGCTTTTTCTTTCTGTTGCGTAGAAGTATAAGATAATTTGTTGTGTGGAACAAAATAAGATTTTAAGCTAAAATTGTTTTATCCACTGTCTAAATATGGGTCAAGGAGGTAGTTACCCACCAGGTCCCCCAGAAAAGGGAGAAAATTGTAAGGATTATGTTGCTAGAGTTTGTGGAACGGACTATTATTTAATAAATCCCTGGGTAGATTGTATGGCAGGCTGGACAGAAGCTATGGGGAGTACAGACCCATTCCCAAGAAAGGGGGCAAATGATCCTTTTCATACAGACATGATTAAGGGATTATGTTTGGGGGACAAACAAGCCTTTCCTTGGTATGAGGGGGACCCACAATGGAACCAAGCTTATATGAAGAAAGGGGGAGAAAACTGGTTAAAATGGTCACCGTATTGGGTTGATAATAGCAAGGGAAAGTTCAATTAGATTTTCTCTTTAAAACAAAAGAGGAAGTTGAAATTGGATACATTAAAAATATACCAGGAAAAGCATCAATCTGAAAAGACATGCAGACCCAAGATTGGACTGAAAACAGTTCAGACACCAATCCCACCCCCCCCCCCCCCCCCGTATAATATATATCCTTCATTAAGTGGTTTTAAAAATGCTGCTGCTGATGATTTTTTGATTCGTTTGGGGATGATTACTCCCCAGCCTAATGCCCCTCCAGCCCCTGCTCCTGTCTCTGCAGCTCCAGCCCCTGCCCCTCCAGTCCCTGCCCCTGTCCCTGCGCCACTTCCCGTCCCGGATCTACAACCAATACAGCCAGGCCCCTCCACTAGACCCAAACAGATTATTAGTATAAAATCACCAGAGGAGGGTAGCCAAGTTCAAGGCATCCTTACGGAGAATAATGACAACGAAGGAGAGTTGGAATACGAAGAACAGGGACAGGTAAATATAATAAAATTACAGAAAAAGGATGGTCAATGGAGAAGAAGTGACACCAGTCATAGAAAGGGCAGAGATGTGGAGGAATTTAGAATGCAGCTTAGATCCATGGATAAGAAACTAGAGGGAAAAAGAGAAGGTGAGGGGGCCGTAGGAGGAAAGGAGTTGGCTATATTGACACTACCTTTTCTCACAGCAGGAGAACTAATTCTAATAAAACCCATAGAATTAGAAGATATTAATAAGATTGTTAAACATTGTCCCAAGCCTAC